>NC_081860.1:5907899-6219149 GCF_963259705.1 Myotis daubentonii | reverse complement strand
TCTACACTGTTTGAGTTGTGAGAAGTAGAGTTTTCTCTATGAAATACCATTTGTACTTGAATGAACCACTGATAGGCAGACAAACTATGATTATTCAGACTTGGGTATTTGCTAGATTTTTTTCTTGAAAATGAGTGAAGTGAGGAGGGAAGTTAACAGAGGTCAGATGATATGCTCTTATAGGTCATGGGATGAGGAGTCATGGAGGTTGTGAGCAGAGGAAGGATAGAATATGCCTTAAAAAAAAAAAAGGTTCACTCTGCCTTTAAAAGTATTGAGACCAGGCTGTAGGAATTTAGGGCAAAAGAAGAAAGACCCAGGAGGAGGCTGTTGTAACAACTCAGTGAGAAATGATGGTAACTTGAACCTGGAGATAATGATGAGGAGGGGGAGAAGTGGTTGAATTCTACGTATATTTTGAAGGTTAAGCCAATAGGATCTGCTGCCAGATTAAAGTGTGAGAGAAGGAAAGCAGTCAAGACAGCACAAAGGATATTGGTCTGAACATCAAGAGGAGGGAGCTGCCATTAATTGACATGAAAGCCTGTGGATGACCAAAACCTCACACGCTGACAGACTTGAGAAGCTTCTTGGCAAGGCAGAGAAAGGGGGAAATAGGGCCTCCTCCTTGGAGGTGCAGAAGCTAAGTGGAGTCCTAGGTCTAAGGCTGGGAACAAGGATAAATGAGGAGCAAGGGATTAGAGGAGACCAAGAGGTGGTGTGTATGAATTCTAGAGCCAAAATATATATATACTTTTTAAATATATAACTTCCATTGGACTAATAGGAATAGAGTTCTACATTGAAACTAACCTTTAAGGAAATTTATCACTTGGTGATGTATAGTTTCAAAGAATATTCACAATTTTTGGAAAAGGCTATTATATACTCCTTTACCTTTCCAACTACTTGTGTGAGACTGAATTTTCTTCATATACTTCAACCTAAAAAACATGCTGAATGAGGAAGCAGATAGAATATAGCTGACTTCTATTAAGCCAGACATTAAAGAGATTTAAAAAATGTAAAGCATGCCATTCTTCTAACTAAATTATTTTGAAAATGTAGTATTTTTCATAAATAATGTATTTTTTTAACATGTAATGGGTCTATTGTTTTCAAATGATTCAATCAATATCTATTTTAAATTTTTCAGCTTTAAATTCTAATATAGTAAATACTGATAAGTATAACACATAAACAGCACTTTTTAGGGTACTCAATTTTTAAGAAGGTAAAGGGGTCTTGAGACCAAAAAGTTGGAAAACTGCTGGTATAGAGGATGCTTAAGTTTCCTTTTGGTGCCAAGTCTAACAAACCCTCTAATATATGACAATGTAATTATCCAAAAGCTACTAAATATTTAACATATGAAGAGTTGTAGAAAGTACCATATGTATTTATATATAACAAATATCTAATTTCTAGATTGCTTAATGTTAAATTAGTACTCTAAAAGTAAAATGAACTTGGGAGGTTTTAGTTCATTTTCTCAGTTTAGTTGATATGAACAATTTAAAATGTAAAAAATTTTAGAAGTTTAAATCATGATTTAAAAATTTAGAAATTGCCAAATTGTTATCAGTTTACTAAATAACAAATAGGACAAACCTCCATATATACCTTTTAACTTCAATTCATAACTTTACTCTAATGTCATCTTAACTTCTACATGAGTAAGATTTCATAGTCCCTGTTTGCCCTATCATATGCTTAAGGGAAATCTTTCCCTTTTTTGTTTATATTACAGGAATAGAAATTCTTAAGCTATTTCATTTTGTCTCGTTGGCTTATTATAGACATTTACTGTTTCAAAAATACATTTTTCAAAATATAAATGATTTTCATAAAAAAATTAACATTCAGAAATTTTATTTAAACACAGAAGAATTTCTCTAATTTATACTTTCCTTATTATCAAACCAATTCTTGGAATCATAACTACCCCTGCAAATAGTTTTCCATTTTTCATTTTCTTCCTATGGGTTCTTTCCCTATATTTATCCAAGGTTAGAAACAGGAATATTTAGGAAGCTCAAAACTGAGATAGTGTATATACGCAGCATGATTTTATACAGGAAACAAATCATTGTGAATGTTTTCAATGAATATGCATTGGGAGTACCAGGGAGCTCACGGACTAATTTCAGTAGACTGTCTTAAACAATTGACTAAAATGCAAATATTAAAGGCAAACCAGGAGTGTTCATGAACTGTGGCTGGTTAACTTCCATTGCCAAGACAGGAATTTAAAAAATATATATATGTGTAGTTGAGCTAAATGAGTAGGTGTTTCCTCTATAGTTCTGAGGTAACACAGCACTCATTCTTTTCAGTTTCAGTCAGTTGCCTTCAGTGAAGATAGCACTTCTGTGGGTGTCTGAGTTGATTCAGCTGCTCTTGTTTTGACCAGGGCTACCATCCTTGTTCTTTTTACCAGGCAACTTGTTTTCTTATGGCTGTAGGCAGATGACCCAGAGGAGGTGAGCCATACCAAACAAGTGAAGGTTATCTACAGTTGCTTTAACTATCGGGTTTTTATTTCACATAATCCCTCTATTTTCATCATTTCCTCTAGTTCTGTGGTTCTCAACCTGTGGGTCGCGACACCTTTGGCGTTGAACGACCCTATCACAGGGGTCGCCTAAGACCATCCTGCATATCAGATATTTACATGACGATTCATAACAGTAGCAACATTACAGTTATGAAGTAGCAACAAAAATAATGTTATGGTTGGGTCACAACACGAGGAACTGTATTTAAAGGGCCAGAAGGTTGAGAACCACTGCTCTAGTTGCTAATACAATTTACAAGCATTTTATTGTAAAATTGAAAAATTCAATTACTGTACCTCTTCTATTTTCTTAGAAGATGCTTCATTTTTATTATTTTTGAATTCTTCATTTATTTTTATTCTGGCTGCTACAGAAAGAAAAATACATAAAGTTATTTGCTTTTCTAATTCACAATTCCTGCCCCAATAATTTACATGTTATTCATTATGAATGACTACTTCTCTAGTAGAGGAAATATATTTGCTCCATGTAAAATAAAGTATAAAAATCAGAAATTTATTAAAGCAGTCTCTTGGAGAACTTATGACAGGCGGGCAAGTTTGTAATTAAATCTAATATAAACCTTTAGCACTCTAATACTTTTGTTTCCTGCTTTTCACTTCCAATTTCATTGGTGTACTTCAAGATATTAGATTCAATAAATCCAACGTAATTCTTTGTTTCTATAAATCTAAGAATTTAACTTAAAATGTTTTTAAGATGGCAAAACTCAATACTTACAAGCACATTAACCCAGACATACATACACAAATTAAAATAAATATATAGAAGCTCTGAGCACCGTGGCTGACATGTAAAGTAAATGATAAATAAAACTTTTGTTCATGTACACCACTGAGACTTCAGCATCATTACAGCAGCATCATTCAGTTTAACCTGACAAACTGCCTTACTGTATTGCCGTAAGCATTTAATGGAATGATCCACATAAAGTGCTTAGTAAACATACAGTGTTACCTGTTCTTATACTTACTTCACTTAAAAACGTTTAAAGCAACAAAAATATGCTATTTTGATGGGAGAGTAGTCATAAAACCTTCCTTTTATGCTTCAGAATTTCAATATGCAAGGTGGTTCAGAGTTTGGGCATTGGAACCAGACTGGTTAGGCTGAATCCTCGCTCTACCTCTTGCTAAGTAAATGTGGGGCAAATTCTTTCACATTTGTTAGTTTCTTATCTTAACAGAAATCATACAGTAAAACCTCGATATAATGGACTAATTCAGGTGAGGCAGGGTGTCTGTTAAAGCTGACAGTCCATTTTATAATAAAACTAGAGGTCTGGTGCACGAAATTCGTGCACAGGTAGGGTCCCTAGATCTGGCTGGTGATCAGAGCCGATTGGGGCCTTCTGGCTGCCGGCCAGGGCCTTCCTTTGTTCTGTGCTGCCTCCTGGTGGTCAGCGCACAACATAGTGAGTGATCGAACTCCCGGTCTCCTGGTTGAACTCCCGAGGGGACACTATGCATATTAGCCTTTTATATTTATGTAGTAGACAGGTTTTCCAAATGTCTATGTTAAAAAATTGACAAATGTAGATGCATTTGTGTAATTAAAATTATGTATGAAAGTTTAATTTCACAGAAAACTTTTCTACATGTATGACTGTACTTTTAAATTTATACTAAATAGGTCTAGTAAATGTGTGCATTCACCAGTCACTGTGAATAAACAAATGCACACGTCTGGGGCAGGCATGGCTTAGCTCATGTCAGAAGATGGGTGGCATGCATTAAAACTGCTGCAGAAAGTCACGCCATGCAACACTAGAACCAATTACCCCGTGGGATGTTACAAAGGGAAAACAAACAAATACTTAACTTCTAATGCTTTGGTATCTGTGATCAAATGCTAATCATTTGCTGAACATTGTTACGAACAATCACTCCTGGATTTAAATATGCAAACTATGGTTGTAGATATGTAACATTTATTTATGTTGGTGAAATTACTAGTATTTTTCAAACATATGGCTTATTCAGTAAAATTTGTTAAAAATAAATTTTTTAATAACAAATAAACAAAACAACAAATTTATCTATTTAATTATAAACAAATCTTGGTTTAAAGCATTTTAAAATTAATAGGGTGTTAAATTAATTTCACATGAGATACAGGCTAGAAATTTTTTTTTAAAATATATTTTACTGATTTTTTACAGAGAGGAAGGGAGAGAGATAGTCAGAAACATCGATGAGAGAGAAACATCTATCAGCTGCCCCCTGCACATCTCCTACTGGAGATGTGCCCGTAACCCAGATACATGCCCTTGACCGGAACCGAACCTGGGACCCTTCAGTCCGCAGGCCAACGCTCCATTCACTGAGCCAAACCGGTTTTGGCCAGGCTAGAAATTTTTCCATTAAATCCTAATTCTGTTAAATCAATCTCCACAAAATCAAGGGTTTACTGTAATAGCAACTATATCACAGGGTTGTTATAATAATTAAATGAGGAATTTGTGTAAAGTACAATATAAGGCATATATTTTAATATTCAAGAAATTCTTATTGGTGAATTACAAAAACTAGAATTTCCTGGGACAGTGGAGACACTTAACCTAGGTAAAGAGGTTTAGAAATGTATGAGGATTGGAAGTGAACATGACCAACACAGAACCAGGTAAGATAGAAATCACTTAAAACAGTGAAATGCTAAATGTGGAATTGCTTGGAATAGATTCTCTTTCTTAGGTGCTGTCACTTCTAGAATGACACAAGGCATTAACAATATGGTAGTATCTAGTCCTAGAGTGTGTGAAATTGTGATAATAAAATAGGGAAAGGACTTTAATTTTCTTTAAGTGTATACTCCTCAAAAAAGTGTAATTGTAAACTAATCTTCATAACACATAACAACATCAGGGAAGAGGTAGTGAAGGCCATTCCCTAAGATGAAGCTTGACTATACAGGGTCTCTTGGATATATGAGCAGCCATCTGAAGAATAGACTTGTTCCAAAGGAAAATAAGTAAGCTTACCTTCTAATGCTCTGGGATCATTTTTAAAAACTTTTTGTCTGGTCCTGTGCAATCTTTTAAAGAGCTGTAAAACCTATCAAGAAAATAAGAAGTCAGACAGCAAAAGAAAAAAAAATCACATTTTACATAATTACAAGTATGTAATTACATAATTACATAAGTAGTAATTCTGTTCTGTTCGTTTCATTGACTATTTTTCAAAGTAGCTGATGAAAACCAGGGTTTCTGGAAATACCTTTACATTGATTATTTATCTTTAAATTAAAAACCTTTATTTACAAAAATAATACCCAGGTCTTTGAAACAAAACAATATAAAGATAGTTAAAAAGTTAGTAATTCCCCTGCAAAACCAGTCTGCCAAGGTAAACAACTTTACCTGTCTGGTATGTTTTATCATTTTTCTTAAGATATGGAGGCCTTCTTCTGTTCTTAAAGTGAGGCATATACTAGTATACACAAATTCGTGAACTTATTAAATCTTAAGAGAGCTCAGAAGGAAGATGTTTTGGGTAACTCAGGCAAGTTCAATTGTGATTTCTCAAAAAATAGGTAGAATGCTGACACCTGATTTTTACAAGATTATGTTAAAAAATGGAGAGAAAAGAGCCTGGCACTCTGGTAGGAGTCAGATTGTGAGGAGGATTTAGCGATAGACTGAGGCCACCTCGCACTTCTTTAAAAAACACAAAAACTAGTCCCGAAAGGCGGAGCGGAGCCTGGCAGAGCCCAGCTGAGCCCTAACCCCAACAGCTGTAGCCAGTCCTGATTGGGGAGCCCAGCCCTAAAGAGCCCAGCCCTAAAGAGCCCAGCCAGGAACAGCCAAACCCTGCCTGGAGGGCGGAACCTCGCCCCAAAGTCCCGCCCCTAAGCAATACCTGTTCTTCCCACAGGCCCAAGGAACCCAGCCTGTGTCAGTGATTTCCACAGGCACCTCTCCTTGAGAGTCAGCAGCCCTTTCAACCTCTGGCTCCTGGGCCAGGATGCTCCCTGATGGGTCCTTTCCTGTAAGGCACTCTGGTGGAGACCGGGGCTTCCCCAAGGCCCGGATGAATATGATTGTCATGGCCCTAGCCCGGACTAGCCCAGCTAAGGCCTAAGGGCTGACACTAGTTCCGAAGTGCCCAGCCTAGACTCTAAGACCCAACCCAGTGCCGCATAGCCAGTCAGGACTGAAGGGCGGAGCCTAGCCAAAAGCCACCTCATACTTCTCAAGTCCAAAAGAATACTCAATGTTATTCCCCCAATACTGCTTTTTCTCCTGTCTTCTCAATTTCAGTAATGGAAGACACAGTCTTTCTCAAGCCAGAAATTTTAAAATCATCTCTAAATATACCTTACACTTCATGTGGGAACTTTAGGATGTCTAATTTTTGTATATCCACCATAGCCCCAAACTATTTAAGTTCAGATGCTCCCCATCCGTTTCTTTCTTTTTTAAAAATATATTTCATTGAACTTTTACAGAGAGGAAGGGAGAGGGATAGAGAGTTAGAAACATGGATGAGAGAGAAACATCGATCAGCTGCCTCCTGCACGCCCCCTACTGGGGATGTGCCCGCAACCCAGGTACATGCCCTTGACCAGAATCGAACCTGGGACCTTTCAGTCCGCAGGCCGACGCTCTATCCACTGAGCCAAACCGGTTAGGGCCCCATCCGTTTCTTAGACTACTTAAAAAGGTTTGTTACTCTGTCACCATTCCTCCTTTTCTCCAGTCCATTCACCAGACAATATCTAACATTTACTGAGTATATCATGTGTGCTAGGTACTGTTTTAAATATTTTATATATTTTTGAACTCCTCTAACTTCAAAGGCATACAGCAAAACAGAAACAGGAAACAAGGAGCAGAAAACAGAGAGACAACTACACTTAACTCCCAAGTTATTGCAAACATGCAATAAAAACAAAAAGAAAAATTTAAAAAGGAGCCTTTAGGCCCTGGCCGGGTGGCTCAGTTGGTTGAAGCATCGTCCTGCACACCAGAAAGCTTCAGGTTCTATTTCCCGTTGGAGCAGATGCTTGGTTTTGGATTTGATCCCCGGTCAGGGAGAGTGTGGGAGGCAGCCCGATTGACGTCTATCTTTCACGTTGACGTTTCTCTCTTTCTCTCCTCCCTCTCTAAAAAATCAGTAAACATATCCTCAGATGAGGACTTTTTAAAAAGGAATGTTCAGTAACTCCCAAAAGCTTACGGATGTCAAATTAGTAAAAGCAGAGATTAAGTTGACAAATAAAAATTGAGGAGAGAAAAGATAATTAAGGGAGTGATCTAGATGGCTCCAACAAGAGAGAACAGAGAAAACAGAAATTAAAAGGGAGAATAAATTAAGGAAATTTCACCAAGTGAGGTGCTTGAGTTACTAGATTGAAAGGGCTCCACCAAGTGCCCAACACAAAACCCATACTATGGCTCATGATGTAAGGTCAGCACAATGCTGATAAAAGGAAAAATCGGAGAGAAAAAAACAGTTCACATACACTGGCATGTGATCAGAATGGCACCTGACTTCTCAGGTCAGTGTGAGAAGACAATAGTATATTATATTCAAGTTTTGAAAAAAAAAAATCCAGGAATCTCCTTACTTCAAGATCCTTAACTTAATTACACAAGCAAAACCCCATTGCCATATAAAGTAACATACTCATAGGCTCCTGAGATTAGGACATGGCCATCTATATGATAGTAGCTTGGGTTAAGGTGGTGGAGTAGAGGTGAGAAATGATTACACGCATGAAATGTGCTGAAAGTACAGACAGAAGAGTTAAGGCTGATTTCAAGGCTTTTGGCTTGAGCAATTCCATTGAATGGCATTACAATAGATATGGAATTCTGCAGGAGGAGCTTTTTGTTGGATTGTTTATTGTGACACAAACAATTGAAAGCAAAAATAAATTTGAAGTGCCTAATAGACACCCAAATGGAGGTGGTGAGTGGGCAGTAATATATACCATAGACCAAATTGGAATTAAGTGAAGAATAGGTTAGATGATAAATACTGGAGTGTCAGTAAGTCTCAGCCCTCAGACTTAATGAAAGGTGACCATATCATTTATTATCTCAACCAGTACATATTTTTCTTTTTACTTTTTGACAATTTCAGACTTACAGGAAATTGCAATAGAATTTGCATATACCTTTCACTCATGTTCCCCAAATGTTAATATTTTACCACAATTGCTTTAGTTTTTTAATCTATATACGGATGTGGGTTTTTAAAAAATCTCTTTCATGCAAACATGAAACCCCTATACTCCTAAATATTTTAGTGGGTTGTTTCCTATAAAAAAGGCCACTCTCTTACATCAGTGGTTCTCAAAGTATGGTTTCAGGCCCAGCAGCAACTGCATCACTGGGAAACATTTTAGAAACTTCAGTTATAGAGCCCCAGCATATATCAACTGATTTTGATAATTTTGCTGTGGATATGTGAAGAAATTAGCATGATTTTCAAAACTATTATATAATTTACAGGCATTATTTAGATTTTACCAATTGCCCTATTAATTTTGACAGCAAAAATAACCAATGGGGAACTGCTGATATGAAAGGGGGCCGCTATCAGTCATTCTGCCAAGACAGAGCGGTAAAATACAATAATTGAGGGTCGTCCGGGAGGTGTGGTTAATTCTTCTTAAGAAGGACACTTGGAGACTGCTAGCTAGAGAAGAGGGCCAAGAACAGACTGCACGAGAGGCTGGAACAGGAGGCTCCCTGTGAAGGAGAAACAGCACCCAGAGAGGGTGGGGAGAGGTAACGGCCTACAGTGGCCAATGACGCCAAGAGGTCCAGTATGATAACTGCAATTACCTATAGGATTTTGTAAGCAGCGGTCCTCAATGGTTTCAACAAGAGGGAAATGGGCTCCAAAAAGATGAGAAATATATATATATATCTTAAAAAGGAGCAAAAATGCGAAGGAGGATGTGGGGTTAGGGCAGGTTTAGGTACTTTAAGGTCGGGCATTTGACATCAAGTGGGTGACTGCTGGGAAAGAGTCTTTGTACATCAGGGTGGGGAGGCTTACCTTACCGCCGATGCCTGGGTCTTACCCCAGAGTCTGGTTGAGTTGACCTGGGTTGCAGCCAGGTTTTTGTTAAAAACTCTCCAAGTGATTTTAACGCGCAGTTCAGGTTGAGAATCACTGTTGGAGGGAGAAAAATAAAAATGATGCAAGGAGGGCTTACGTCCTGGAGCCAAGACCTCCCGTAGCTGAGAAATGAAAGGGCCAGGGCGCCTCACCCCGCAAACCCTGCCTGGATTAGCGGATCTTCCCAGGCACAGCCTCCAGTGTTCCCCGCAAGGGTCCTTAAAGCCAGCGAGAGCCGGCTTACACTAGCAACTCCACTCTGAGAGACAGGAAAAGAATAAAGAAGCCCTGACCGGTTTGGCTCAGTGGATAGAGCCTCGGCCTTTGGACTCAAGGGTCCCAGGTTCGATTCCGGCCAAGGGCATGCACCTTGGTTGCGGGCACATCCCCAGGAGGGGGTGTGCAGGAGGCAACTGATGGATGTTTCTCTCTCATCGATGTTTCTCTCTATCCCTCTCCCTCTCCCTTCCTCTCTGTAAGACGTCAATAAAAACATATTAAAAAATAAATAAATAAATTTAAAAAAAGAATAAAGAAAACGGTCTCCCCGGCTCCTGAAGCCCGGGATGGAGGACCTCCCCCAGGCTGGGTCTTGGGCCGGCTCCCAGCTCCTCCCTCCGCCCGCGCTGCGCCCCTGGTAGCCTGGCGGAATCGAGGCCACGAAGGCAGATGAGATCGCCAAGGCTCAGGCCGCTCGGCCTGGTGGCGACACGATCTTCGGGAAGATCATTCGCAAGGAAATCCCGGCCAAAATCATTTTTGAGGACGACCAGGTAGGCACCGGGCGCCGCATTGCTCGTGGGCACGTCGGTTTCCCCGGGGGGAAGAGAAGGGTTGGCGGCGCCGCGGGAAAGAGAAGGAACCGGACCGGCCGCTCAACCAACTCATCCCAACTATGAGCAGTCACATCGCAAAGCAAGAGGATAAGGATTTTCTACCAGCAGGGTGGACAAGGCCTGCAGACCCAAGGCCCAAGTTGTCAGTCAAAACTGCAACTTCAAAAGAGCAGCGATAGGAACTTTTGAGCAATGCGGATACAAACTCACTCAAGCATCTGACCTGGCTTATCCAACAGTTATTCTGAGTTTCTTTCCCACATTCAGCCATCCAAGAGCACCACCCAGGAAGGAATGTTTCCCAACTTCCGCGAGACACAATCAAGGAGAAAAGGGCTCAGCCTAGGGCAACTGACTCCTTCCCATCACTGGAGTGAACTGCAGGGAGAACTGCCTCTAGACCAGCGGTTCTCAACCTGTGGGTCGCGACCCCTTTGGGGGTCGAATGACCCTTTCACAGGGGTCGCCTAAGACCATCGGAAAACACATCTATAATTACATATTGTTTACAGTAGCAAAATTACAGTGATGAAGTAGCAACGAAAATGATTTTATGGTTGGGGGTCACCACAACATGAGGAACTGTATGAAAGGGTCGCGGCATTAGGAAGGTGAGAACCACTGCTTTAGCTGGTGGAACGCCTTGCCCTGAGATCCTCAACCCTCGTGGACTCTTACCTCACTTTATGTAAGAGCCACACAGGTGTAATAAAATCTTCAATGGGAATGAAAAGAAAAGAGATGTCTCCACCACAAGAGCAGGAAATGGAGGAAAGCCAGACCCCCTCCCCGCCGCCCCCCACTCTGCTTCACTTCCAATGAATTCAGGAGATGGAGAGCAGGTGAGCCCTGGGGGAGAGAGAGCTCCAAGCATGAGAAAACCCGCTGTCAAGAAAACACACACTCAGTCGACCCTCGCCTCTCAAAACAACCCTGCAGGTCAGGTCTGTCCCCTTTACCTCTGTATGAGTCAGAGTTCTCCAGGGGAACAGAGCCAGTTGAGAAACTATAGATAAATAGATACACATATGTAAGAGGACATTTATTATAGGAATTGACTCACCATGGTATGGAGGCCGAGAAGTCCCATGATCTGCCGTCTGCAGGCTTAGAGAACCAGGAAAGCGGTTGTATAATTCAGCCCAATGTGAAGGCCTGAGAACCAGGGCTGCTAGTGTAAGTCCCAGAGTCTGAAGGCTGGAGAACCAGGAGCTCCGATGTCTGATACTCAGAGAAAGACAAGAGAAAGTGGACATCCCAGCTCCAGAAGAGAAACAGAATTTTCCCCTCCACCTTCTGTTCTATTCGGGCCCTCAAAATCCATTGGGTGATACCTGTCCACATTGGTGAGGGTAGATCCTCTTTACTCAGTCTAATACACAATTTAAATGCTAATCTCTTCTGGCAACAGCCTCCAGAATTCACCCAGAAATAATGTTTTACCAGCTATCTGGGCCTCCCTCAGCTCAGCCAAGTGAACACAAACATTAACTATCACAGCTCTCTAGGGAGAAACACCCCTAGGGGTGTAATCCCCAGCTTTGAAGTTTCTAAGTTACTGCTATGGTCAGCTAGTCGCCACTTATTTGTCTCATCCTCTCACAAGCATAGGATTCAGAGCTAACCTAATTTTAATCCTGAGGACACCTGGACCACAGGCTCCTGGCAAAAGCTTAACAACCGGCTGGGGGTTATTAGTGTGGAGCCCTTGCTTGTAGCATTCACTAATTTCCGTGGTATAAATACTCCCACTGATTTCCAGCTTCCAACTGAATGTAGATTTTTGAGGGGTGATGTGCAACACTAGAGAAGTACAAGAGACTTAAAAAAATCTCAAGAATACAGTTCATTGCAAATCGTAGTAAAATAATTAGGAAATGATGATTTTTGAGTATTGTTTAAAAAACATTTTTATCTAGAAATAATTATAAACTCACAAGAAATTGCAAAATAGCACAGGAAGTTTCTGTACCCATCACCCAGTGACCCCAATGGTAATACCCTACCTATATATCATATATTGCCAAAACAGGAAATTGAGATTCTATTGCTTCTGCTTCTAAAAAAAATTTTTTTTAACTTTTAATTGTGGTCAAGTACACATGACATACAATTTATTACCTTAACTATTTTTAAAAGGTTGCAGTTCAGTATTATTAGCTATATTCACACTTTTGTGTAACCAAGCCCCAGAATTTTTTCCTTGCAAAACTGAAACTATACCTTGAACTGCCCATTCCTCCTACCACCAACCCATGACAACCACCAAATCTATTTTCTGAGGTTGACTAGGTACCTCATATAAGTGGAATCATACAGTATCTGTGTTTTTGTGTCTGACATATTTCACTTAGGATAATTTTCTCAAGGTTTATTTGTATTGTAGCAGGTGAACAGACCTACCCACGTCTTGGCCGAGTGAGCTGTCGTTAGCCATCCTCCCCTCAGGTTCTGACATGTGAGCGGCGGTGAACTGACCTCCCCTCGCTTTTGGTCTAGTGTGCTGTGGTGTACTGTCCGGTCATGGTCTCACTCAGTTCATTGTCTTCTCTTTAGTCTGTGGCCAATTTAACCCTCTTTTCCTCTTGGTCTTGGTGTGTGAAGCGTGGCCACCGACACTCCATGTTTGAATGTTAAATCGGTACCACCCGCGTAATTTTTACGCGTGGTTTTTTATTTTCTCCTGTGCAGCAGCAGCATCTTTTTAAAAATCCTAAAAGCCTCCTCACCATCCCTTTTCTGCGCTGGCTATGGTCAGGTGAAGAGGCTCGGGTCTCCTCACAAGATGGCCTAGCTTCGCCTTTGTTGGTGGTTCTCTCTGTGCCTCCACTGCAGCTTCTGGGGCTGCTACTGTTCTGGGTGACAGGCAACACGTTACTGTCACCTTGGAGTTCTGGCTTCAGTTTCTGTTTCCTTAATTCCCCCCTGGTGTCTGGCTGGGAAGTACTCTTCAATTGTTCGCTGGCATGCTGGCTGGTGTTCTGCATGTGTTCTCTGCCAGCCTGGCTGATGTTCTGCAGGTGCGCACTGCCAGCCTGGCTGATGTTCTGCAGGTGCGCACTGCCAGCCTGGCTGATGTTCTGCAGGTGCGCACTGCCAGGCTGGCTGATGTACTGCGAGTGCGCACTGCAAGCCTGGCTGATGTTCTGCAGGTGCGCACTGCCAGGCTGGCTGATGTTCTGCAGGTGCGCACTGCCAGGCTGGCTGATGTTCTGTAGGTGCGCACTGCCAGCCTGGCTGATGTTCTGCAGGTGCGCACTGCCAGGCTGGCT
This sequence comes from Myotis daubentonii, assembly GCF_963259705.1. Lineage (NCBI taxonomy): Eukaryota > Metazoa > Chordata > Mammalia > Chiroptera > Vespertilionidae > Myotis > Myotis daubentonii. The sequence continues at coordinate 6,205,389 of NC_081860.1, read as the reverse complement.
GATGTTCTGCAGGTGCGCACTGCCAGCCTGGCTGATGTTCTGCAGGTGCGCACTGCCAGCCTGGCTGATGTTCTGCAGGTGCGCACTGCCAGGCTGGCTGATGTTCTGCAAGTGCGCACTGCATGACCGGATGACCCTCTTCACCTCCACTCTAATTGGAGGGGTGGCAATACCCCAGTCCAGGCCCCCCGGTGGTGTGGTGATGGGCACACTGAACTCTGGGCTCGTTGGTGTATTCCGAGGGTTGCTGCCTTCCGTCTCTGATCTCCAAGTCCCCTCGGATGTACAAACTGTTATGTTGGAGTCACAGGAGGACCTGGGGCTTACTTTTACTGTTTGGATGCCGGTGTTAAGTTGCATGTTTAATATCCTGTATGTGCCCATCACACTATTAAACTTCTTCTCCGTGAGGGATGACTCTATTTCTTCCTGCTCATACCCAAGTGTCCGCATGATTTCAGTGACCTGGGGGTCGATGTCAGTGCAGGCTGGTTCAATGTATGGGGTCATTTGGTCAGCCTCCCCGATATTCACCCAGGCATCTTGCAGAAGAAATCCCACGTTGGGTCTTCGGCCGGGGTCGATGTCGATCATTGTCTTTAAGAGTGTGTGGCACGGTACAGATAGAAAAGCCGGAAGAGAAAAGTGCCCACTCAAGATGTGCTCCTCCAGTTCTTCTAAGGTTTTTCCCCCAAACGGACGTACTCCGGTCAGCATCTTGTATAGCACGACCCCCATGCTCCAGACGTCCACCTTCGGGCCCTCGTATGGTTCAAGCCCGAACAGTTCTGGGGCCTTGTAGTTGGGAGTGCCACAGAAGATGCTGAGTTTTTCCTCCTTGCAGAACACAGCACTCAGTCCGAAGTCAGCCAGTTTGATATTCAACCCCATGTCCAGCAGGATGTTTTCGGGTTTTATGTCATGGTGGACGATATGTTTTTGGTGACAGTAGTGGACAGCCGACAGCAGCTGCCGGAATGGGGCTTGTGCTTCCGTCTCCAAGATAGGACCCCACTTCTTTAGATAATTGTATAAGGTACCTCCCCGGGCATATTCCATAAACATGTATACCTGGTGGTTGGTGTTGACCACCTCAAATAGTTTTATGATGTTCGGGTGGTTTAGTTCTTTCAGACAATCAATTTCTTCGGCCACGTCTGCGGGATCTTCACAGTTGACTATTTTCACCGCCACCTTCATGCTGGTTATGAGGTGCCGGGCCAGTCTCACCTGGCCAAAGGAGCCCCTCCCGATTTTACTGAGGAGGGCATAATTGCCAAACTGGCAGTCCACTTTGGCCGGGATGTCTTCAAAAAAATCACACATGGTGATTTAAAAATTTCCACTGAAGGGGATCAGTGGTAGGAGGGGAGCAGGAGGAGGAGGGCGAGGAAGAGGAAGAGGAGGAGGAGGGGGAAGAGGAGAATGAGGAGAAGGAAGAGGTCAAAAGCAACAACCAATCAATCCGCCAATCCACTACTAACAACAAATCCAAACAACCACGTCTACCCACAGCTTCCTGGGCTCAGCCAGCACCTTATATAGGGTTGGTTGGCAATCGGATCACAATGGCGCCTTATGAGGTCAGAGCAAGAAATGGACCAATCAGGGCTGGGGATGGACCACAGTGGTTTTCTCTCTTTGTGGTCCCATGACCCTTAAACTTTGGTAAAAAAGTAAAAGCACCACGAAAGAGTTGTTTTTTTTTTTTTTTTGAATGTGGGATATTAAAGATTGATATTAACTTTATTAGAAATGAAAGTCTCTTATGGTTTCTAGTGGGCAGAGTACTTCTTTGTATTAATTGAGTGTGCAAATAAACAAGTGTTGGGGTTACAAACAAACCCCATGTTTAGTATTTCAGGCAGAAGGAATAAATGTAAAGGAAGGGATAACTACAACAGCCTTCTCACCAGTTTTCTATCCTTGAGTTATTTCTTTCACTCCCCCTTTTTACTCTCATAGTGGTGAATTTTGTGGATTTGATAGCAGAATCTTGGAACAGGGATACAGTGAACAGAAGTAATACAGTGAAGCCCATTAAGGAAATTATTAATATCTATAGAAGAGGATCTAATCTGTGAGATGAAGCCCCTATCCATTGAATATGTTCCCAACTCTAGTAGAAAAGAATTTCCAGTAGTTAGAACCCTGCTGTTTACTACTGAGATGTTTTCTTGCACAATCTGAATTACACTTGAGTTTAATGCAGAATTCATAGTTAAAAAAAATGTCCCAGTGCCTTCATAATCATAATAGCTTTTACCATATAGTCCCATAAAAATATGATCAAAGGAAAAACCCAGAAATATAAAAGAAGATTTATCTTTAATTTTTCACCCTATTGCTATTTACTATAATAAAAGTAACATATTCTCTGTGTGTCAAACAAAAGAGCATGGACTGAATGGTTTATGGAAAACACATATGACATCATATCACTGCAGCATTTTACAATTACATTTTCAAAGATTTTTTTTTACTAGCATGGAAAAATATTCCTGACCTAAGTTTAAACACAAGCTAAACAACAAACACCAGGTGTAAAATCTATATATTCACATAACTGTGTCAAACTAAACACAAAGAAAAGAGAGCCAAATGATGGCAGAGGAACAGGGGTCATTTCTGGGTGGGGATCCTAGGTAATTTTTATTGTCTATTTTAGTCTTTTGTTTTTAAGTGCATTGGTTTCTTTCATGTTTAGAAAAAAATAACTTATTATATATTTTTAAAAGCAATATGACAGGTGGAAGGAGTCATAGTATGGGTTTTTAGCTCCTCCTTTGACATGACTAGATTTGTGAATTTAGAACAGCCACTTAACTCCTCAGAGACTGTTTCCCCACTCATACGTTTGGAAATTGCCCTCTCTCACAGAATTGGTTATAAATAAGAATGCTTCAACAATAAAAATGTGGGAGCTGCAAAACAACATAGTTGAGAACTCAGTGCTGTCATTCACAGTGTTGGACAATGAACAATTTCCCAAGAACCCTGACCTCTGATTCCTTGGCATCTAAGATGAAAAACCACAGGAAGCACAGAAATGCACTCGGTAAGTAACTAATGTATCAAAATAGTCAGTGAAGGTTGGCATTCCCTCTCAGTGGGTAATAATGATCTCTGATCCCTCTATATGCCCTCACACTGTTTTTCCAGTGTAGAGGTTCTGTTTCAATGATGCATATTTCATTTTTAAAACATCCCTTTAATAAATTCTCAAGATTTTCACGGAATTGGCCAGAGCTTTCCTTTCATCATTTTTTAAAAGATGAGTATTTAACAGGTCAAACATGTTTCCAGCTGAATATAAAAATAGTTGTGTGAGAGAACCATGGCAGGCATAACTCAATGAGTGGGTAGCTACTGTAGCTTTCTGAAGGGAATAGGTTTGGCAAATTTCACTGTATACGCTTAGCAGCCATGAAAGTTCCTTATCGACTTCTACCTTTCCTGAGGGAGATGGCTGTTAGCCCTGCTTTTCTGAGTAGCAGCAGCTGTCTATGCTTCTAGTTGAAGTTCAGTCAATTTAGTTACTGGTATAAAAGAGCTCCCACGAAACTCTTCTGAAATTTGTCAGCACAGAGGCATGGTTAGGGAAAAGTGCCTCCCAGATGAAACTGTGCCCATCTGTAACAGGTAGCCCCGAACTGGCAATCTTCACACTGGGGGAAAGAACCAGCTTCCCTTCTGATCTTGAATATAATAACCAAGCAGACCACACTCTTTTGAAAGAAATAGAGTTCCTCATAAGAAGTGCAGGGGACAAGCATAGACTGGAGGTGCCCCCACGTCATAGCTTTGGGACCCTGAGTGAGTCATTAACTTCTCTGGGCTTCTAATCTTTTATCTGAAAACAGGAGAAGACACACTTCAAAAGTTTGTCATGTGGATAAATGAAATACAGAAAGCATTTTGTAAATTCACAAGCACTAATCAAATAATGAGATGTTAGGGCCAGAGATGATGATTATTTTAAAATCAGAAGACTTTTTGCCTAATTGGTCCTTCATAAAATAATGAATTGGGGTTTCCTGCTGTGGTGGATTGAAAATAATCACAATTTCTTTGCAGCTTCTCTCATTCAGAGATGTAGTGTATTTCTCCACTACTTGAGTTGGGATTGGTCTTGTGACCTGCTTTGACCTACAGACTATGGCTGAGGTGACAATGTGGGACTTCTGAGCTTAGGTCTCAAGTGGCCTCACCGCTTCCGTTCTCATCATCTTAGAACCCAGCACCCACAGGGAGAACCTGAGCTGGCTCCCTGTCCTCCTGGAGGATGAGAGATCTTGAGGTAAGACAGGGCCAGTCTTCCCAGCCATCTCAGATGTCCCAGCTTAAGTCTGCAAGTGACACAAGTGGAGCAAGAATAAGACCTCAGTGGAGCCTGACTTCTGATCCACAGAATCATAAATGAACAAATAAACAAAAGATTGTGACTTTAAACGCCTGTTTCACAGTGACTTGTTAAGTAACAAGAGCTACCTGATACATCTTCCATGCCTCCTCTCTGACAAGACTCTGATGTATATATCTACACAAAAATAGAACTCAGTGATTTCCAGTGATTTCTGCCGAGATGATGAACAGTTCATGTGAGAGGGAAAGCAGCTGAGGAAGTTGAGTAAAATTTGAGAGAAATAAAATGTGTTTTTGAACGCAGTAACATCTCCTGTGTCTGGAGGATAACCTTGTCATTTCAAAATACAACACAAAACTGGTTTTATAGGAGGAAAAGTGATGCCTTGCACTGAGATGTACGGACTGTACTCACAACCAAATCCCTCTTCACTCTTGCTTTACACTTAGTTTTAACCAGCTTCATTTCCTTGTTTCTAAGCCAGCATAAAAGTAGAAGAGGCATACATTGTGCAGACATGAATTTAGTAATGAGAAATGAGAGATAACTACTCAAAATAAAACAGGGAAGGGGAGAATGCCAAAAATTACATATGGACTCAAGTGGTACAGGGATTAGTATAGAATCAAACATGTCCATGTGTCCCAAGAAATAAGCATTGAGGACACCACTGCATTATATCTTGATACAGAAAATTAAATCATATCAGTTCACTTGAGAAAAGGTTTTCAACCAAAAAAAAAAATAAACTCAGTTTGGATGCTTAGCTTGGCCAGCCTTCAGTGAGCTGGTCAGCTCAGCCCACACAGTTCCACAGGATCTATCCAGCCTAACTGCTCCAGACCCTCAGTGAGCGCAGACTTGCTCCTCAAACTGCCTGTCACGGCTCCCTGGCTTACTTGCTTATGGGTGTCTTTCATTTTTTTTCCTACTTCTCTGGGGAATGCTCCCTTAACACCTGGAAGCTTGAAAGGAAAGTAGGTCTAGAACAGGGGTGGGCAACCTTTTTGTGAGTGCGTGCCAAAACCAGCAAAATCTCTGACTCAAAATTCTTCTGCGTGCCAACCCTAATTTTTTGAGAACATTTTATGCCTACTTGGTATCTCTTAAGGTGTACGTATGTGAAGAATCTTGAAGAAATAATAAAATTCACTCGAGCGACAAAAACACAGTATATAATGATGAAAAATACATTTATTTTGTAATGTATACATGTACACTGACAGTCCGACAGAAAACTTTATGACTCCGTTTGACATTATCAGTGGGATTTTTGCTGCTGCATCACTGATGACAGAGATTTCACATCAGGTTTATATTTCATGACCTTCAGAGAGATGCACAACCTACTACTTTCATCCGTCAGCCTACTCCTATTATGAGACTTAACAAAATGCATCACTTAGAACAAAGATTCACAACCGTACGTGGATGAAAACATGGAGAGTAACGCTGTTGCAAAGTTTTTTAAACAGAAACAATTTTCTGGAATGGCATTGGAAGTCCTCAATAGTTTATTTTCAACACTTCTCTATGGTACTCCTGTTCTTAATCGCTTTTTTTCAATGTTTTCCAAGTCAACTCTAAGGTCAATAAATTTCTGCTTCCAAATTGAGCTACTCGTGAAATTCAATCAACTGCATTTCAAAGTCAGCCATGTCTATTCATGAAAGCATTTTTAAATTTAGTTCCTCCAGTTTCATGCTGTCTGGAAACCTCATGAATTTTGCTGTCTCTTCCAGGTCTCTGAATTTCGCAAATCTTGAGAAGAACTGCTCAATAGTTCACTCGATGATGTTTAAAACCAGCTTTTGAAGGCTTTGACAGTCTGTTCTGTCATCTTGTGGGAGGTCTTTGATGTGCCTCTTGAGGTTTGGGAAATATCTAAATCTCTCACCATCCACATCCCTCTTAAAGACTTCCAGTTTCTTTTCAAAAGCTTTTATGTAACCAAACATAACATCAAATGTCTTGCCAGTTCCTTGTAATTTAACATCGAAGTCATTCAAATGTTCACAAAAATTGCAAATTGAAGATTATAAGAGAGGGTTTAGCGTGCCAGCAAAAGTTACTGGCGTGCCATGTTGGCACAGGTGCCAGGGGTTGCCCACCTCTAGTCTAGAAGGAATATAAGTGATGTTAGTAGAAAGATCAAGGTCAAAATTCTTGTTTCAGATGGGGTCTGAGTTTGCATTCTTTGATTCAAACCATAGAAACTTATTCTGGCAAACCAGTAGAAAGGGAATTTTCTAAAAGGCTCTGGGGCTGCTTACAGGATCAAACTGAAGGCTCAAGGGCTTGGTTTGAAATATTCCATTGCAAAATGGGAGGACACACAACCCAGATTTGCCACCATATCTTGATTGCACACGATGGCATGAAACAATTCCCCCCAAAAGGAATTGGGTGCTCTTAGGAATAAATGACTAGTGGTAGAAAACCCCATCAAAAGCCCTGCACACTCAGGGCAGTATATTTAGGCCTTCACTGTGTCCAGCTTGGAATTCTGAGGGGTCCTGGAAGTGCCCACCTACCTTGAGGGCTGAAGATGGTAGGTGAAGGCAAGCTCTCTCTTTCATCAGTCACTCTGTCAATTTCACATGGCAGCTCAACTGTATGCCCAGAAGCCAGGCATCTGGAAAGGGGGGCATTCCTCTTTGAACCTGGTAACTCGGATTATATGCAGTTTTTCTGTTTTGGTCTCTGTTATGCCTCTATCCTCATCTCCCCAGCTACCGCTTTCACAGCCACAGCAGAGGATGACCTAATCAGAGGGTCAGTCACATAGGTATCCAAAACCAGAGAAAGGAAAGGTTTCTATCTCCTTTGCTGCCTTCGGTCACTTAAACCTAGAGGAGCCGTTTGGGATGAAAAGAAACAGCTGGAACAGCAGCTGGATTGGTAGCAGAGTACCACAGGACCAAGGTTTGACTGGATTACACAGTGCAATTATGTATACTTACAGTTTCACAGAGCTCAAAGCACCCCCCGCCATAACTGACCTAGTATTTGGGGCTTAACAGACCTTAATGAAGCTTCCCATTGTCTCAGCCAGATAGTCATTCTGATTTCTTTCCTTCATTCCTCACTCTGTTATTCTTCAGTAGCGATGATGGGTTTGGACTTTTCCAGGTTTTATTTAGGTTGAGCTATTCAAAAAAAATAAATATATTTCTTTGTGACTCATGCGTATTTAAATAAAACACTGTGTATATCTGTGAACCTAATCTTCCTACTTTGTCTATAATCTTTTCATTGTTTTGAGTATCTGAGACCTTCACTCCAAAAAGGGCTAGAAGCAACTTAAATATTAAGGAAGAGTATAATGGAGAAAAGTTAAATTTGACAAGTGTTCATTGTACCTATGATGTGTGAGAAATTATGAAAAGCACTGTGGAGGATTTGGACCATGAACGAGACATGTTTCTTCAGTGGAGATTTCCTCGCATAATGTACATAATACTGTTCTCAGGCACTCTGCTCAATGGTTTCCTTTACGTATAGCAAACCAGTGACTGTGTCACAATGAGGGAAGCTAAATAATGAAGAAGCTGTTTTAGTCCCTTCACTTGACAGACGAGGAAGCCTAGGCTTATAAAGAGACCACATAAGCAAAAGCAAGAGGCAGGACTGGATGGAGGCACTGTGCCTGGACTCCTGACCATGATGCTACACAGCCTCCCAGCCAATATCCACAATGAACAGGAGAACTGGAGTATGAACGAAGCAACAAACAAAAGGATGTCAGGTGAGGAGAGGACACTTCTTTCTGGAATCATCAAAGCAATCTTCAATAAAAAAGCATCAATTGCCTCTCATTAAGAGATGGAATGAAGCAGGGGATCCCTCGGGGGTGAGGACGGCGGGGCCCCAACGCACTAGGGCATCTGCATGCACGACCCCGGGGACCAGGTTCATTGACGCAGATCCGTTTAATTGAGGAACTACAGGGGTATATATAGCATGAGGAGACCAATCAGAGGGAGACACGTTGCTATAGGCGACCAATCAGAGGGAGACACGTTGCTATAGGCGACCAATCAGAGGGAGACACATTGCTATAGGCGACCAATGGCTGAAAGGCTGGGGTACTGTGCACGTGGCTCTAGGAGTTAGTTCAGGCGGGTGTTGCTACTTCCTGGTGTGCCGAGGAAGCATGTCATGGTGGAGTGTGCTCAAACCATTGCAACCGCCACAGCACTGAGACATACTTCCTGAGCTCTACTACATCTCCCCCTTCCTTTCTAATTAGCACCAAAGCAAAGGAGTTGTCACTACTCAGAAGGAGATAGAAGGGTGGCCTTATAGACGGGTAAAAGGAGTAGCAGAGGCACGTGCCACTAGAAACTGGGAAACACTAACTGGCATGAGAACGCCAGGGTGAGGTATCACAGTCCACAGTCCTTATCTGTGTGCACCTGTGCTATTACCAGTGATGATAGCACACATTAATAAGAATAACGTTCCTGCCGAAGGGTTCCCCTCTGGCGCCATGCGCGCAGCTTGGTCCTGTAGAGCCTTGACGTCACCCCAGGTGATGGGGTGAGCTCATCGGTGTCCAGGTCGTCTCCACCGTCGGGGCTGGTTCTCTTCTATGGTCAGGTCCTCCATTTCCTCCACGGGGGGCAATGGTGGCGATCTACGGCTCATCGTTGATGGTGTAGGGTTTGACGTCACGAGCAGGGATCCACGCGGGACTTTTGTCGCCTTCTGGAGAAATACAAGCAAACCCTCTCCCCTGGGTTAAGAGCGGGTCGGGGCCTTTCCAGGCTCCAGTGAGTGGGTCTCTCCACCGGACCAAAGGAAGAGGTGTTGGTATGTCCCGGAGTCCTCCCCAATGTTTATACATAGGGGTTAATCCATGCTCATCAACATGAAAATAATTGAGGGTAGTTAAGGCTTGGGTTAGCAGTGCATGAGGATTTCTCCCTATCACTCCCCCTTTTTCTTTAATCAGTTGGGCCTTGAGTTCCCTGTGTAGTCTTTCAATAATTGCCTGTCCCTGGGGGTTATAGGGGATGCCCATGGTATGCTTGATGTCATGTGATTTTAAGAAGTCTTGAAATAGAGTGCTGGTGTAGCATGGTCCATTGTCAGTTTTTACCTCCCACGGGAATCCAAGGATGAGAAAGGCAGCCTTGAAGGTGGCAATGCTATGTTTGACTTTTTCCCCCGTTTGGGCCTGGGCGAACGTAGCTCCTGAGCAAGTATCTATGACTGTGTTGACATATTTTGATTTGCCAAATGCTGGGACATGCGTGACATTTGCTTGCCATATGACATTGGGCTGTAGTCCTCGGGTATTGGCCCCTCTGGGTTGTAAAGGCCTGAGGGGTAGTAGAGGGCCACAGGATCAGCAAGCACGTATGAGGTGCTTGCACTGAGCTAGGGGAAGATGGGGGAAGAGCTTATGGAGAGAGGAGGCTGACATATGAAATTTGGTGTGTAGGAGTCTGGCCTCTTCTATGGGTTGTAGGGTAAGAACTAGTTTGTCCGCTTCTGCGTTGCCTAGGGAAAGTGGGCCTGGTAGGCCAGTATGAGACCGTAAGTGTTGGATATATCAGGGCTGTTTACGGTTCTCTAGGATGTCCTTTAGGAGTTGGAGGCTCTGATCTAGCGGGGTATCTTTAACTCTTAAGGTGGAATACCCTATATTTTTTTTGCCGTATGCACCGTGTAAGCACTATCTGAGAATAAATTGACTGGACTATTTTGACAGTAGAGAAGGGCGTATATTATAGCTCTGAGTTCTCCTACTTATGCTGAGCCTTGTTAAGTATATCTAAGATAAGTGGGGTTGGTGGACGTTTTAGGGGACTTTATTATTGCTGCACAGTAATGCTTCCCCATGTCAGTGAAGGCACTGGGTGCCCTTTGAGGGAGCCATTGACAGTTGGAGGTGGAATGCGGGAGTTGGTACCCTTTGCAGCAGCCGTTGACAGTTGACGGTGGAACGGAGGAGTTGGTGGTGCCTTTTGCAATTCCCACCAACAGTAACAAAACCATGACGGTTTGGGAGCTGAGCGCAGGGTGGAGGGAGGGATGGAGACATGGCTTCCGGGCGACGAGGCCGGAATGTCAGAGAAGGGGGTAACGGTTTTTCCTCGTGGACCTCAGCGGGTCGAATCCTTTTCAAGACCTTCTCCCAAGTGGAGGGGTCCCAAATGGGGGCCTTGATTAACCACAGATTGGACTTTAATAGATACTCCCAATGAGTTTGGAGTTCCTTTTCAGAGACCATAACTTGCCTGCTCTGCAGTAAGGCGTGGAGCGCGCGTGCTTGTGGCAATCTCGCCGAAGGGGGAAAGTTTCCCATTTTACTGTAGAGGGTCGCTCACCCGTCCAGCCATTCCGGGGGGGCCCCACATTCGGGCGCCAGATGAAGCAGGGGATCCCTCGGGGGTGAGGACGACGGGGCCCCAACGCACTAGGGCATCTGCATGCATGACCCCCGGGGACCAGGGTCATTGACGCAGATCCGTTTAATTGAGGAACTACAGGGGTATATATAGCATGAGGGGACCAATCAGAGGGAGACACGTTGCTATAGGCGACCAATCAAAGGGAGACACGTTGCTATAGGCGACCAATGGCTGAAAGGCTGGGGTACTGTGCACGTGGCTCTAGGAGTTAGTTCAGGCGGGCGTTGCTACTTCCTGGTGTGCCAAGGAAGCATGTCATGGTGGAGTGTGCTCACACCATTGCAACAGCCACAGCGCTGAGACATACTTCCTGAGCTCTACTACAATGGAGTGTATTTCTTAATACACACATCCTTGGATTTCAAAAGGTACAAATGACCAATGAGGATAGCAGTAATGGGCGTCCCAGCCAGACAATGTGGGAGAGGTATAGGGACAGTTAGAAAGCACCAGCAACAGCTCAGAGCAGTTGGCTGGGTAGAGAGGTGGGATTCCAAAGGGACTGGATGCTGGGAAGCCATTATTCAAGAGAAGAAATATGGGCGAAGGAAGAAGTCTTGGTGGGGAAGAAAACAATGAGTCAGGCCTGCAGTGTCCTTTCTGCAGTGAGACATGCAGAGGTGAGCAAGTCCTGGAAGAGTAAATGAGAGACCCACTTCAATGAGGCCATGGCTAACGCTGGGAACAGATGCCCAGTAAACCCCTGTAGTGCAGTTAAAATCTACAGTCTCTCGTCCACCATTCAGAAATGCAAAGAGCTCTAAAAATGAGCTTATTTATTTATTTATTTATTTATTTGTAGTGTCAAGCAAATTCACTTCATCACAAAACCTGATATGAGGCTTATTATCTCTAGATATCCCACTGAGATTAAAAAGTCTGCCCTGACCGGTTTGGCTCAGTGGATAGAGCGTTGGCCTGCGACTGAAAGGTCCCAGGTTCGATTCCGGTCAAGGGCATGTACCTTGGTTGCAGACACATCCCCAGTAGGAGGTGTGCAGAAGGTGGCTGATCGATGTTTCACTCTCATCGATGTTTCTAACTCTCTATCCCTCTCCCTTCCTCTCTGTAAAAAATCAATAAGATATATTTTTTTAAAAAAGTCATACATATCCCTGTCCCAAATCCCACGTGTTATGTGACTTTCATAACATGTGTCCAGTCTAGATGCCCTGTTTCTTTTCTAAAAATCCCCCAAATTCTAATACCAAAGTATATCTGGCTACAAGAATTTTAGGTGTAACATTATGAAACAATACTTAATTTCTAAAGAAAGCAAGGTAACAGTTAATTGAGGGCTTTCCCATGCCCAGGACACTTCCAAGTATTTGAATTTTCACAGCAGTCGTCTGAAGTGGGAACTATATTCTACAGATCAAGTGTCTGAGGGTCAGGCAGATTAGCTGAAAGAGCCAAGGCTGGTAGTTGTCCCTGGCAGGCTGGCTCCAGAGGCACTGCCTCCAAATTCATTTGTAAAGCTAGTTAGAAATGAATTAAATCATTCCTTGCATTAGATTAGTGAATAGCAGGAAACCAATACCTTTTACCACATTTCCACAAATAATTCAAGGACATGGTTGACCCAGGTTATTTTCTCATTTACATTCCAGCAAAGCAGAGAGAACAGTATTAGAGGATATCCCAGGGAAAGTGTTTCTGTGTGGGCCCTACAGTCCCTGGAGAGTTTTAATAGTGTTCATTGCCCAGTAATTTCATCCCCATAAGGCAGCAAAGCAAATCTGATAAGAGGACAGGCTCTGGGGTCATACTTCTTTGATTCTACCACTTACTAGCTTTAGACCCTGCTCAAGTTATTTAGCCTCTTTGTGCCTCAATTTTCCCTTCTATAAAATGGGATTAACTGCAAACTGTACCATAGAGTCATTGGATGGTTTAAATGAGATAATTCTTATAAAGTTTTTGTAGAGTGCCCGGCTGATAGTGAATCTTCAATATGTTTTGAATACTTGTATTTGACATAACCCCCCTAGGGCCAGAAATCCTGGTGGGCATTTCTGATGCTAGTACTTTTTGCGCATTTCTCTGAAAGTAGAGTTGTTATTTGCCAAGTGTCATCCTGTTCTCTTCCAGGTTTTTGAGGTTCTTGGATGCCAGTCCAATTTAAGGGCCCTTTCCAATTACATTGTCAAAAGACAGACTGTGGTAGGTCTATCTGAGCCCTGACTTGGAAGGATGCTTCTGGCTTGGTTTTTCTTCACAGCATTTCCTCTGCCTGTGCAATCAATCAGACACATACATGTCTGTGTCCATACTTCATCCCTTAGAGTGAACAGATGCAGGCCCACCTAAAGCATCAGGACGATGTCTGATGTGTTCTGTCCCATTTGAAACTGATACCTATATACCAGGTGTACCGGTTAATAAGGTGGATTTTGTAATCAAAAAATGATAATTTCAAGAGAAACATTAAAAATGCTTTATTCAAAGTAATGTACATCACTAGCTACACATTTCCCCGATCTTTCAGGTAATTTGTGGATACTGTCTCAATAGAACTTTTCTTGTTTTGAGACCCAATTTTCGACTTCTTCATACGTTTTAAAGTGCTGCTCAGAAAGTGCATGTGCCATCGATTGGAACAAGTGGTAATCTTAAGGATCAAGGTCTGGTGAATACAGTGGGTGTCTTAATACTTGCCAGGCAAGTATTGTAGGTTGGAATACAAATTAGAGGCCAAGTGCCTGATATCTGGATTTGTTGTGATTTTAAAAATGTAAATTGTAAACATTTGGGAAATAACTTTTTCAATAAGACTTCACACTGTCACGTCACATTTATTTCCTTATGTACCTTCATTGCAAGTGCATCTATAGCTAGAGAATGCTAAAACAATTCTGCAAGCAATTGGTATTGTAACAGACAAACTCTGCTTAGCCTTCTGCAGGTTTCTCTAATAGCATCCCTGATTGTTTGAGATGAAGAAATGCAATCTTCCCTCCCATGCCATAGATCCTGTGTCTGGGATCCTGTGTGTAGGACCCTTAGAGAAAGAAGAATGCAGCCTCATTTCTGACAAAAGAAAAAGAAAGTCCCCTTGAACTCTTATACCCTACTGTAACCAACATTTTAAGTAAACACCTATCCCCAACCACTACTCTTTACTAGAAAAACTTCTGTCTCCTTATGTCTTTCTGCATCAAGTTTGAATTTCAACCAGCCTTACATGACTGTTTTACCCAGGCCAGTGATGGTGAACCTTTTGAGCTCGGCGTGTCAGCGTTTTGAAAAACCCTAACTTAACTCTGGTGCCGTGTCACATATAGAAATTTTTTGATATTTGCAACCATAGTAAAACAAAGACTTATATTTTTGATATTTATTTTGTATATTTAAATGCCATTTAACAAAGAAAAATCAACCAAAAAAATGAGTTTGCGTGTCACCTCTGACATGCGTGTCACAGGTTCGCCATCACTGACCTAGGCTGTTATATCAGCCAGCCTCACTCCCCATGACCTTGCAAAGTGCATTCTTCTCTCTGTCCAGCTGGTCTTCTCCTGTCCTCATATTCATCTCTGCTACTGCTGATCCTCTCAGCTGGAATGGTTCCTCCCCACCACCCATCATGGTAAGTGGCCATCTACCACAAAGGCTGGACATTTTCCAGGCTGTATCTCAATATATGCAATCATCTGTCATATAGCATTATTATTCCTATTGTATAGATAAGGAAATGAAGGCTCAGACTCAGGAACCTGACAAACCTCACAAAATGTGGAACCAGGATTTGAACCCAGGTCTGTTGCATGCCAGAATCTGAGCATTTAATAACTGCTTTTCCTCCCATCTCTGTGGCATAACTTCTGGGGTCCCACTGAGACCTAACGCTTTTTGGAAACTCAGACTGACAGCCAGGCCCACATTGTTCCCACCTATCCTATTGGTCAGAACCATAGAGCTGAACACTGAATTGTGATCTGATTGCTCTGTTTGTATCTGTTTCATCTCACAACTGAATTTTCAATTCAAGGGAACTAACTGATAAGACTTCTGACACAAAACACATGCGTGGAGCACTTAGGTTACTGGTATATATTTTATTAAGGATCTAGGTATGCTCCCTGAGGGGGGATCATTCACCCCTCCCTATTCTCCTACTCTGAGAAGAGGAAACAGTAATCTGATTGGACTGGTTTCCAAGACTAGTGAGTGGGATCAGTGTGAAATTCCAGGATGCCCCACTTTATTCCTTCTTTTCTCCTTGTGGCTTATGTGGCAAAGGAAGACAAAATCAACTCCCAGGTGAGAGGTACTCTTTTTTAATATATATATATATACATATACACACTAGAGTCCCAGTGCACAAAAATTTGTGCACTCGGGGGGAAGGGAGGGTCCCTCAGCCTGGCCTGTGCCCTCTCGCAGTCTGGGACCCCTCGGGAGATAACGCCCTGCTGGATTAGGCTGGCTCCCGGGTGGCAGAGGGCAGGCCCAATCCCTAGGTGCAGCCCCTGGTCGGGCTCAGAGCAGGGCCGAGTGGGGAGTTGGGGTGCCGCCCCTTGTCATGCACAGAGCAGGGCAGATTGGGAGGTTGCGATGCCACCCCCAGTCAAGCTCAGGGTAGGGCCGATTGGGAGGTTGCGGCGCCACCCCCTGTCACGCACAGAGCAGGGCCAATTTGGGGGTTGGGGTGCTGCCCCCTGTCACACACAGAGCAGGGCCCATCAGGGGGGTTGGGGCTCCTTACCCTGTCACACACAGAGCAGGGTCGATCAGGGGGTTGGGGAGCTCCCCCTTGTCACGCATAGAGCAGGGCCCGTCAGGGGGTTGAGGAGCTCCCCTGTCACATACAGAGCAGGGCCCATCAGGGGTTTGAGGAACTCCCCCCTGTCACTCACAGAGTAGGGCTGATAGGGGAGTGGGGGCACCGCCCCCTGTCACACACAGAGCAGGGCAGATCAGGGGGTTGGGGCGCTGCCCTCTATCACCCACAGAGCAGGGCTGATCAGGGGTTTGGGACGCCGCCACTGTCACACTCAGTGCAGGGCTGATGGGGAGGTTATGGCTCTACCTTGTCACACACAGAGCAGGGCCCATAGAGGACGGGGGAGGGGGGATTGGGGCACCGCACCCTGTCACACACAGAGCCGCAGGACGATCAGAGGTTGGGGAGCTCCCTCGTATCAGGCACAGAGCAGGGCTGATCAGGAGGTTGGGGTGCCTTCCCCTGTCACGAACAGAGCAGGGTGGATAGGGAGGTTGGGGCCCCACCCCCTGTCACACACAGGGCCGCAGGGCGATCAGGGGGTTTGGGCGCTGCCCCCTGTCACGCTAATCCCGGTGCTGGGAGGCATATTACCCTTTTACTATATAGGATAGAGGCCTGGTGCATGGGTGGGGCTGGCTGGTTTGCCCTGAAGGGTGTCCTGGATCAGGGTGGGGGTCCCCACTGGGGTGCCTGGCCAGCCTGGGTGAGGGGATGATGGCTGTTTGCAGCTGGTCACACACCCTTCAGGGTAGGATTCCCCACTGGGGTGCCTGCCCAGCCTGGGTGAGGGGCTGAGGGCTGTTTTCAGGCTGGCAGGTGTCGGAAGCTCCCAACCGCTCCTTTTTATCTTTTTTTTTTCTTCTAAATTCTGGGCCAGCTTTAACTCTGAGGCTCCAGCTCTTAGGCCTCCTCTGCTGAAAGTAGGTATCTGGCTTGTTTCGGTTCTATTATCGAAACAATGTAGAACTCCAGCTCTGACTCCAGCTCTGAGATGCCAGCTCGCTGAAAGCTGGTTTCTGGTGTTTTTTTTTAGCTTCTATATTTGTTACAATGTGCAAACTGCAGGCTCAGAGGCCTGCAAGGGAGGCGGGGAACGTTGGAGTCCTCCGTCACTGAAGCAAGCAAGCCTCATGTTAGTTTCAAGCTGCCTGGCTGCTGGCCGCCATCTTGGCTTTCAGTTAATTTGCATATCTCGCTGATTAGCCAATGGGAAGGGTAGCGGTCGTACGCCCATTACCATGTTTCTCTTTTATAAGATAAGGAGATATATATATATATATATGTATATATATATATGTATATATATATATGTATATATATATATGTATATATATATATATATATACACACACATATATATATGTATATACACACACATATATATATATATTTCAGAGAGAAAAGGAGAGGGAGATATAGAAACATCAGTAATGACAGAGAATAATTGATCAAATGTCTCCTGCACACCCCCTACTGGGTATGGAGCCTGCAACCCGGCATGTGCCCTGACCCAGAATGAACTGAGACGTCCTGGTTCCCATATTTCCATCTTGCCCTCAGTGGTTGATGTTCAACCACTCAGCAACACTGGCTGAACTGAGCTTAGGTAATCTTGCTGTCTCCTATCTTATGTGTCTGGATTTAGGGTAGGTGGATTCTGAAATTTAGGTTTGAGCTAAAGATTTTGAAGAGTCTATTAGATCTTTAGAGTAGGTTAGGTTGGGTCCCCAAGCCCAACCCAGCCCAGCCTACTAGCGAGTTCTTCATTGAGCTTGAGTCAGCCAATAATAAATATTAAAATGGTACACTATTACCCACTTGCTATTGTTTCCTGTACATGTTCTTTTCTTGAGGACCTTTAGAGATAGAATTCAGACTCCCTGGTTCCCCTAGCCAAATACCACTCTCCAGTACCCCCAAGGATCATGAGCTCTCCAACATCCCTCTTCACAGGTTCTTGGACTGACCTTCCTGGAAATTTGTGGCATGCATATGTTTGTATATGTGTTTCCTTTTCAAGTCATAGTCAACAAAGTAATATTAAGCATGAGCTTTTGTGTCAGTCTGGGTCTGACACAAAATGCCCACATAAAAAGAAATAAGGAAGAAGCCAGGATAGGCTTTGAGGAACATCAGACTGTGACACAAGTCATATCTCAGGTGAGAGAGAAAAAAAGTTGGGAAGAAGTGTCTGATTTTTTCATAAAGTCAAGGGAAAGTTCAGCAAATGCATCAGGGAGTTCTTGAGCCAATGGTGACTGTCAGAAGCAGAGAACTGCTCATGGGAAGTGTGGCCTCAGTGCAAAACCAAAACAATTTTCAAAGAGTAGTATCTGGCCCTTAATTATTCTCTTTAAAGTAAGAGGACGGTAAAATCAGTTTCATTCCATCACAGCTTCCATGCCTTGTCAATAATTGCTGCCTGCCTTGACCTGTCATTGTAAAACCATTTTCATTTCTTTCTTAGACCTCTATTTTCAACCAGTAAGAGGAAACATCTTTGAGACAAGACATATTTTGAATGAAAAATAGAAGAACCACAGTTTATTCCGGGAGGCTTCAAGCTGAGCACATGCAGACTGTCCAGAGCCTATTATCTTGGCAAGTCTTAGGAAAACTCCAAAGACATTATACCTTTTTCTAATGTTTCATACTCGGAAAACAAATTGGGTTCTCATATTCCTCATGTCTATGCCTATCACCTAACAACTTTTTTGTTGGAAAGGTGTGACCCAGGCCCAGTACATAGGGACTGTATCATATCTGAGGCCACGATTCTCTGAAGAATCGTGGAAGTTGCTTGTGATCCTGTCACTCTCTGGTGGGAGCCACAAACAGGATGCTGAGTCTCTAGAGCAGCGGTTCTCAACCTGTGGGTCGCGACCCCTTTGGCAGTCAAAACGACCCTTTCACAGGGGTCGCCTAAAACCATCCTGCATATCAAATATTTACATTATGATTCATAACAGTAGCAACATTACAGTTATGAAGTAGCAATGAAAATAATGTTATGGTTGGGTCACAACATGAGTAACTGTACTTAAAGGACCAGAAGGTTGAGAACTACTGCTCTAGAGCATTCTTTTTTTGATTTTTTAAAAATGATTTGAGAGAGAGAGAAAAGCATAGATGCATCCACATTGATTAGCTGCTTCCTGCATGCCCCCTGCTGGGGATTGAGTCTGAAACTCAGGTGTGTGCCCTGATCAGGAATCAAACCAGGGTCCTCCTGGTGCATGGGTCAGTTCTTAACCACTGAGCAACACTGGCTGGGCTCTAGAACATTCTCATAGGAGACAGATTATAGGCTCTGACTCTAGCACAATGCCTTGTTACAGTCCATAACGGTTTGCCAATTTAGTTAACTATATAGATGCCTTTTTGTTATAACTGTGTAGAGAAAGCTGGTTCCTCAACAAAATTCTTACTTCCTTGGCATAAAGTTTGGCATGAAACTAATCTGGTCCTACGATTAGTTCTGGCCAGTAGAAGCTGAGTGGAAGTGAAGTGAGCCACTTTCTATCCAGCCCTTACTTCCAACATGTGTTCCTCTCTCTTCTTCTCCATTGACTTGTGTGCTGAACAAAACTTACAGGATGCAAAGGAGCATGGTTCCTGGGTCCCTCTCCCACCTGCATCAGATCATTACATAAGAGAGAAATAAACTGTACTGTGTAAAGTCACTGGGAGTTTAGAGTTATCAGTCATAAATATTTTCACTATTAATAGCACAGCTTTTTTTTTTCCTTAAGAGTCATGACCTGTTCTAGTCAGACTTTTCTTTTTCTTTTAATTTATTTTTAAGTATTGTTGAAAGTATTACATATGTCCCTTTTTTTCCCCATTGCCCACTTCTAACCTGATCCTGCCCACTGCTCCAGGCCTTAACCATCCTATAGTCTATGTCCATGGGTTATGCATAAATGCATACAAGTTCTTTGGTTGATCTCTTCCCACCTACCCACCCCCACCTTCCTGAGATTTGATACTCTGTTCTCTCAACTTTGTCCTCACCATGGGGGCTGTCTTTGTCCTCAGGCTGCCTTCCCTTATGGTACCAAAGTAAGTACAGAAGTTTCTCTATTCATATCTACAGCTTCTACATCCAGAAAAGGTTGTGGGGGGGGGGGGGGCAAGGGAAGCTGTCACGCCTGCTGGCTAGCTCTTGAGAGGAAATTTCTTTCTCAAAGTCCCTGTTGGACTTCTTGTCATTGGGCTTAATTGAACCATGTGCCCCTTCCTGAACCATTCAGTTTGGCAAGGATATGGAATTACCCCATTTAAAACCTTATAATGCAAAAATACCCATAATTACAGAGTTTGTAGAAGTGGGTTACCCGTGTCATTACCAGCTCTTGCCAGTCCTGGACAATGATATCCATGAAGTTGTGGGTGTGATGTGATCATTTGCTTATTCCCTAATACATACTTATTTCAACTTTATATCTTAAAGTTATTTAAAGTTTTGTCTAATACCTAATTATATTATGTTAACACTAGAGATATACACACATCACACTTTGGCAATACTGGCTTTGATAGAAGAGGGAAAGAAAGTGAATGGTGTTAGAGGATGAGCCATGGATGGACAAAGGGTGGAGTTTGTTACAGGGACAATGAATCCCCCTATTATGTAAAAGAGGAGTCACTGAGAAATGTTGGGAAATGAGAATGAAAAATTGGTGGATTGTGAATGACCTTGAGTTCCAGGCTGAGGAATTTGGGTATTATTACATAGATAAATGATAGCCTTTCTGGGCTTTTCATCATGAGGTGATGAAAGAATTGTTTTAATAATATTAAACTGACAGGTCTATAAAGAATTTATTGGAGTGAAAGTTCTTTGCCATTACAAAGAAATAAAGGTAGCATGACTTAAAGTAGAAGAAGGGAAACATAGGAGGGGAACATTTCAAGGAGTGAAGAAATCTGATGTGCAGCATAAAAAGAATGCATAGTCTAGAGTGATTCCAAGGTTGTTAGAATAGGTTCTCTAATACAGGAGCCCATTTAGCCTGGAGACATTGAGTGTGTGTGTGTGTTGGGAGAGGTTCTCTGATTAAGATTTTTGGCTGACCCAGAGGCAAGTTCCTTATTCAGCAGACTTCTGAGTCTTTCCTAATACATCACTGCATCAGGAGTGGGAAAGTTTGACCCTAAAAGGGCAATGACACCACTGAGTAAGTGGTTTCAACACATCAGTCCTGAATGTCAGACCCCATAATCTATGCTGAACCTCCTTCCCCATCAAGACTAGAGCTAGACACCTCCCTTCTGACAAAAAAACCCTGCCCCACTTCTGCCCCTGCCCCTTAGTGGTGTCACATCCCTCCTCCCTTTAGAAGTCCCAGCCAGACCCTGCACCACAAAACTGTGACTGGTTTTTCATGTAAAGGACTATCAGAGTCCTATTTCTGGAGCATAAAATCTTCCTGATATCTGTTGGGCATCATCTTAGAAGAGTGGACAAAAGGAGCAGGTGATGGAGAGAAACTGCTGTGGGACAGTCAATCTTGGCACAGAACAGCATTGGCGGCCTTCCTACTCACTCACCGTAGGGTATTTTACAATCATTTCCACCCTATATCCTAGACCAGCCGTGGGCAAACTATGGCCCGCGGGCCGGATCCGGCCCGTTTGAAATGAATAAAACTAAAAAAAAAAAAAAAAAGACCGTACCCTTTTATGTAATGATGTTTACTTTGAATTTATATTAGTTCACACAAACACTCCATCCATGCTTTTGTTCCGGCCCTCCGGCCCAGTTTAAGAACCCATTGTGGCCATCGAGTCAAAAAGTTTGCCCACCCCTGGGATAGACGCTCAATTCAGGAACTGCCCCCTGGTGGTCAGTGCGCTCCCACAGCCAACCTCCTGCAGCTGGCCAACCTCTCGTGGGCCCTCCCCCGAGCCAGCTGGCCTGATCGGGACTGTGCGAGAAGGTCCCCATAGGCCCCTATCACCGGCCAGGCTGAGGGACCCTACCTGTGCACGAATTCGTGCACTGGGCCTCTAGGCCTATCTAATAAAAGAGAAACATGGTAATTGGCGTACAACCGCTACCCTTTCCATAGGCTAATCAGGGTGATATGCAAATTTACTGCCAACTAAGATGGCGGTTAACCACCAACAAAGATGGTGGCTAATTTGCATACTGCAGGCAGGATGGGACAGCGCCATTCTGCCTGACCCTCCACCATCCAGGCCTGCTATCTGTGACCTGGATGGCGGGCGACCCAACCCAGGGCTGGCGGGGCATGACCGCAGCTGTCCCCCACTGGCCAAGACCCCAACCCGCTCCCCGCCGACAGACCAGGGCTGGCGGGGCAGCTGCAGCGTCTGCCTGCAGTCACGCCCCCAACCCGCTCTCTGGGTAGAGCGGGTTGGGGCATGACTGCAGGCAGACGCCCCGACCCGCTTTCACCGGCAGCCCGCCAAGCCCCCTGTGTGCACCCTGGGCGGCGGGGGGGGGGGGGCATTATGGGAGGTTGGGGGGGGCTTGGTGGCACGAATAAGCCGCCTAAACCACACCCCCAGCCGGGACCCCAGTGTGGGGCCCAGGGCGGGCGGGGCCTCCGCAGCTGCAGTGTTTGGACCCAGGCCTCCAGCCTGCCCTGAGCTCTGCTCAAGGAGGGGCTGGGGGCCTGGGGTTTACTAAACTTTTCTGGAGCTGCTCCCCACACTCCCGCTCCTGCCCCAGAACCACACTGCCCCCATCAAGGCTCCTGGCAGCTTCCTGACAGGTGGGCGGCAGGAGAGCTGAGTAGAGCAGGGGCTGCAGGGTTAGTGAACTTTTCTATGAGGGGTCATATCTATACTAATAAAAGCCTTGGGGGTGATCTGGCCAGCAGGGGAGGGCAGTTGGGGATGATCAGGCCAGCAGGGGAGCTGTTAGGGGGCGATCAGGCTGGCAGGCTGAAGCGCTTAGGGGCAATCAGGCAGGCACACAGGTGAGTGGTTAGGAGACAGCGGTCCAGGATTGTGAAAGGGATGTCCAACTGCCGGTTTAGGCCCGATCCCGGCAGTCGGACATCCTGGGATCAGGCCTAAACCAACAGTTGACATCCCCCAAAGGGTCCGAGATTGGAGAGGGTGCAGGTTGGGCTGAGGGACACCTCCTCCCGTGCACGAATTTCGTGCACCGGGCCACTAGTTAATATATAATACAATACATAATTACGCTTTATTATTTTTATAATTGAGTCAGCATCATTTTTCTTCCAATGTTAAAAATAGAGAAAAAACATGTAATTGTCAGATGTAGTCATGATACTTTTTCTTTATTCCATTTTGATAGGCCTTTCTTAACATCAGTCTGGTAAGTGGTTTTTCTTTAGAGGCATAAACCAACATCTTTGTGTAAGTAAAAGAAAGGCTGCCTTGGGAGTTAGGGACTTGGACTCAGATTGTGACTTATTTGAGCAATGCTCTGGGGCCCTGTGAATCTCCTTCTATATATACACTCTGAGAAGCACAGGTCTCCTCATCATCCTTTTTATGCCAACAATCTGAAAACAGAAAAAAGGTGAGGAAATGAATGTTGATTGTGGTGACAGAGCGAAGTTGCATTACAAAAGTATTTTGCCCATGACACCTCGGCTTTATGCAATTTTCTGAAAAGAAGAGATGTGCAGGAAGGTTTAGAACAGGCTTCTGCGAAGTTCTGGGCCTCTGAAGATCATAAAGGAAGGAAGACCACACCAGGAATATGACACAGAGATGGCAAAGGCAAACACCACATGGAAGAGAGGTAAGACTTCCAGCCCTTCCTTATGCTAACAGTGTTCAGTAGGGCTTGTCTGCAGGTGACATAGACAAGCTCTGCAGAATTTTGTTTATGTCTTATTCGAAGAAAAATTTAATAAATGAGTAGCATTTTATTGAGGACTACTTAAGTATATATGGGCACTTCATAACACATGTGCAGGTCAATGTTGAAGAATACTGAGGAGTCAGCAGTGCAGAGGAGCAGGTGATATAAAAATGCCACGAAGGTAACATGGCAGAATGATAGGAAATGACAGGTGAAGTAACATGTCAGAAAGTGTAAAATAGTTAAAAGGAAAGGTTAAAATGAGGTGCAGGCAGTGGCATCTGCATGTGATCAGTGATGGAATCGAGCTGGTTCCTGGAATAATTTGAGCACAGCCCTTGTTTCATACATTCTGCTAGTTTCCACTCAGCTGGGCCAGGCCTCCTCTGAGACCATCCTGCATGTTCACCCTGTGGAAAAAAACTAGGGTTCTCCCGGTAGCACCTTCTCTACAAATACATAAAACCTAAATATTCCAAGTATTAATGAAACATGACAGAGGTGACCATCCAGCCCTGGTCCAGAGCAAATACACTTGGAATAGTATTCAGGGAAGGTAATGATACAAACACCAATTGAAGGATGGTCTTACAAGAAGAGCCCATCATTCATGTAAGTAAAAAAACATAACCTAGCACAGGCAGTCACCCAGAATCTTTATATAAAGGAAAGGTGCAGAAGTGGAAGCCATGGATCTAGACATAGTCATCCCCCTAGTGAGAAAAACAGCAAGGGGGACCCATTAAGCTGTCTGTAAGATGCCTGGCTCCCAGACACATCCAGCACTTTCTGAGGAAAAGAGTGTTAAAGAAGTTTGTGGAGTCTATTCCTCAGGGCTCTCCACACAGCTCAGCACTGGCATCCATAGCACATTTCACATGAGAGTGAGGACAATTTTCAGAGCCCAAGGTCTGGCTGCAGGAGAGAGAAAGCTATAGGTGGAATATAAAGGAAGACAGGCCATCATCTCAGTCCATTAGGAGAGATGTGAGGGTCTTACCTACAGATGATACAAGTGGAAAAACTTCCAGTATCACTTTGCAGTACAGAAGTCTCTGATCCTCATCAAGGATTCCCCACTCCTCTGGAGAGAAGGCAATGGCCACATCCTCAAAGTTCATATCCTGTCATAATGGGGACAGTTCAGTCAATTATCAGCTTCTCTCCTAGGATTTTGCATTCATCATACACCACAACTTCCATATCCATCTGCTCCCTAGACTTTTGACTACAGAGAAGATATCAGGCCTTTGTTTCATCAAAGACACTCACTCCTTATATTCCTACTGATGCAGTGTCTTCCCACGACAATAAGGGCAATGAGCATATAGATCCTACCCGCTCCCTACTACAAACATGTTGTCCACATGGCGCCTTTCAATACAGTGGGTGTCATGAATATAGGATATGGATAGATGTTGTCCATAATGAGAGTATGAGTGATTTGACACTGTTATTGTCAGGCAATAACCTTGTTGTTCCCTACATTCTCTCTCCAAGTCCCTGAAAATTTTGGCATTACACTTCACCCTTTTGACACCAAGCCTAGGGTGCTGAGGCCATCACTTTGCACTTCCTGGCGCACATGTCCTTGAAACACACAAATCTCACACAGCTTCATTCCCAGGGGAAAAATGCCAAAAGTAAGACAAATACATCATGACTTGACCCAGTTTTCTTCTTCACCTTCTTTTCCAATACTCCAATTCACCCTTTCAGTAATGTATTTCTCTCTTACCCTTCACCCTTTCCAATGCCAGCCTAGATGACACTGATGTATGCCCTCTCATTCCTATTGATCACTGTAACGGCCCTCCACAATAAAATGCAGGTTGCTCATATATTTCACCTAATCTCTGGACCAAGAATGTACCACTACTATAGACCCTCTTTTTAGGAATTAATATGAAATTCACTATATCAGATTTTCCAAACATCACCAGAAATGAAATCCACTATCATTCAATTTTATGTCAATGTCAGGGGCCATGAAGCTATGAATGCACATGCTTTATCCAACTACACGTCACTCTCTCTACCATAACTCTCTCAAACCTACACTCCCACAGTCCCAGCCCCCATAGTCATCTCCCTGACTTCCTAATCATTACTCAGTAAGTGTGGTTTTGTTAATGCCTGGAAAATTCAAACTGAATTAAGTTCTACACCAACTCTCATAGTCCACACTCAATGAGAAGCCTTCAGTCCTTCTATGATAACCTACCTCCCTGATTGTTTTTTTTTCTTCAACCTCACCTATTGAGAACCACATCAAATCTCAGATATGCAGAGCCCACCTCTTCTGGTGCTGCACTTGAGGTCCCTTCACCAGTCACAGCCTTCAGCACTCAAATCCCATCACCTAAGACCCTCTCTCACAGGTCCAGTGTGTCTCTCATATGACCAATCATTCCCGTATATAAATCAGTCAGACTACTGACCATACCAAGGCTGTCAACACAATCCTGGTGTGTGATTCACAAGTAAAGATGCAACAGCTGCATTCTCATCTTGTTTGAATTGCTCTTTGCTCTCCAAATAAACAGAAAAAAAGTTTTTAAAAAAGCGATCTACAACTCTACCCTGGTCACTACGCTCCCGACTTTAAAGAAGGTTTCAACCTGAACTTGTCCTGAGTACCAGATGCTCATAAAATGCTCTCTGAAATATCGCACACCAATACAGACAAAAAATAAAAGTTTGGTGACCCCATTGAACATTACACTTCTACTCTGAATATCTGCATCTCAGTTGATGGTGCTTCCATACCTGAAGCTGCCAAATGCAAACCTTCAATCATCCCTGGCTCTTACCTCTCTCTCAGCCTCAAAATAAGAAAATCCAGTTGACGGCAGATAAAGCACCAATCCACAATCCAACAGCTTATATCACTCCCACAGTCACCCTCATGGGCCACTTACCATCATGTTCACCACAGCAACCTCCATCCTAGACTTTCTACAACCTCCCTCACAGCCATTTGCTTTGTTATGCTTCAGGCACCCGAAGTCTAATGAGACCTGGGTCAGATCACCTGCCTCTGCTGCTCCAAATCTTCCATTACTCCCATCACCTGCAGACCAGACTCCAAAGGTAGCACAAGCTCCTCTAGACCTCACTCCTGTCCCAATGTTACCAGTTCCTATTTTAGAAAATAGACACAAGCCCCAGCTGGTTTTTCTCAGTGGATAGAGCACCAGCCTGTGAACTGAAGGGTCCGGGGTTTGATTCTAGTTAGGGGCACATGCCAGGGTTCTGGACTTAATCCCCAGTGGGGGGCGTGCAGGAGTCAGCCCACCAATGATTCTCTCCTATCATTGATTTTCTATTTCCCTCTCCTCCTCCCTTCCTCTCTAGAATCAATAAAAACATATATTTTTTAAAAAGGACACCAGTTGGTTCCTGAATGAACTCAGTCTTCACTCTAAGCCTTTACACATATAGGAACTTATGACTGGAAGGTCTTCTCACATATGATTCCACTGTTTTCCAAAAACAGGGATCATTTCAGACAATCTTAGACATGTACTTAGAATTCTGGGCTTGGTGTCTCATCAAGGGCCCCAGATATAAGGGCTAGAACAGAGGCAAGACAATCCCAGGATACCACTATCACAGATGCTGTAAGAGTGGGGCCCTGATATCAGTTATACAAATAAGAACTCTTAAACCACTCTGCATCTGCAGGAATCTGTGTTCAGAGAAAGATCTGCTGAGACTCTGGCCACCAACCCCAGGATCCATGGGGTCAGACTCCTCAGTACCATTTCCAAGCCAATGGGGTCACCTGTCCTGAAAATGACCACAATTCTTCAAGACTCAGTCCTCAGTGCACACTCTTGCCAGTTACCTTATCTTTTATAGAACTTCTGCCTCTTGTCCCCAACTGCTATCATCTCTCTTCCAGTCTGTTCCTCTTCTGAGCTGCTTTGGGAAAAGTTTAAAGAACTACCTCACATAATGTCCCTCTTTGGGTCAGGACCTTTCATGTCCCCAGTTTCCTAAGAATGAAAGTAAAACTCCTCGTGCAAAACTCTGCCTCATCTTGTTTGTTGCCTATAGACACAAAACAAGTCCTGGGTTTCCCAAATCCTCCTAGTTCAGTCACACCATCACATCCTCACATGGAGGTATTGTAACCTGTTAACCTCTTTCCCCATTTTGTCACACATGAGCTACTCACTGTTCCTGGCAGTGCGACCTGGACTGCAGGACCCCAGAGGTGCCCACACCCCAGGCTGGAGGGTTAACTCGATGAGTCTTTGTCGAACTCTGTAAGCAGAAACGAGTCCACGAGTCACAAAAGCCCAAATTCTGGCGTGTTGGGGCTCAGCAAACCGCAGACACACCACTGCATAGGGAGATACTGCCTCTGATGCCTTGTCCTACTGGACATCTGGTGCTGGGAAGCCTCAGTCTCTGTGAACAGACCAAAGAGATCAACATGACCACCAGGTAGATTCAAGAAGTCCCAACAAGGTAGATTCAGGAAGTCTCACCCTTACCCATGTACACCTGGTTAATATGCCTCTCCTGGTCTTTCATTGGCTAACTCCAGCCATCATTAGGAGCATAGCCCTTTAGGTAATATACCTTTCCAGGCCTCCCAGGTGTAAATAGGATCCCAATCCCTCACTGACCATTGTGAATATTGGTGTTTTGGAGCCAGAGTGGTGCTGGGAAATGGCAACATTAGGATCCTGTGGCTGGTGGCAGTTTCTGGGGTTTGTTGTCTCCAACTGATTTTTTGGTTAATTTGATTTTTGATAGAGAGTATAGGACAGGAAAGAGAGAAACATGGATCAGCTGCCTCCTGTCGACTCCTCACCCAACCACTGGGAATCCAGCCAGAACACCAGGCTTGTGCCTCATGAAGAATATAACCAGAAACCTTTCCAATCATGGGAAGATCCTCAAATATCTGAGTTATTCCAGCTATCAGATTTTTTATTTTTAATATAAAGATATCACATTATTTAAGAGTCAAATGAGGCTATGAGAGAATATACATAAACCAATTTTAGTGGAGGACATCCCAAAACAAATGGGGTAAGGTTGCTACAACAGGTGATAAGACAGAAACGTGAAGCCAGGCTGGTCACTGGAGTCTCCCTCAGACAGTGTGGGAAGAGGTGGCAGGGCCAGGATAAGTGCATACGGGGCATATATCCTCTGAGCACAGCTCTGCATATATGGAAATGTAAAACATTCACGTATACTGCAACAGTTTGATAAGTAAAACATACATCTATATAAAGAACGTTTACCAGAATCATCTGATCTCAGTGGAAGTCTGTCTTCTTTCACAAAAGAGGCTACTAGAATCATGACCACAAATCTCAGAATAAACCCACACAATTTGTGCCATCATCATCATCCCCTCATTGCTTTTATTTAAGCACAAAAATCCCCAATGCTTTTTGAATAATCTGTTTATTTTTTTAACTTAGGTTAGCCTTTGAGTGATAAAAATTAACTTACCTGTGAGGGAAGGTGATTCTGAGGGATTGCAACATAGATTTGGAAACTAGAGAGTGTAGAGCCGATGGTGAAGTAGAAATTGTGCTTCCCTAGAGAAACCCTGTTTCTAATGTCTAAAAACACTAAGTAGGAAGCATGAATCAGACAACTAGCAGTCTTTCTTTTTCTTTTTTCCCCCTCACCCTATGATTCTTGTTCAATTTACTTCTAGGGAGGATGGAATGGTGGGAGGATGTGGGGAGAGAGAGATAGAGAGATAGAGAGATAGAGAGATAGAGAGATAGAGAGAGAGAGAGAGAGAGAGAGAGAGAGAGAGAAACATCCACAAGGGAGAGACACATCCATTGGTTTCCTTCCTTATTTGCCCCGACATGGCCCTAGGATTAAACCCCCAATTGAGGTCTTTGCCCTTGACCATAATGGAACCAGAGACCATTCACTCCTGGAGCCAAAGCACTGACCACTGAGGAACTGGCCAGGTCTTCCAGTCTTTTCTCAAACACAGGAATGCCCTGGAGACCTCGGAGGCTGATGGTGGCTTTCTAAAGATGATTTCTTTTTTTTCTTTTTTCCCCCTCCATGTCTGGGTTTAATTGTTTGCAGAATGCCCAACAGAGAAGGGATTTGCGGATACTTCGCTGTGCAGAGGACAGTGCGCAAGCACGGATGGCGACATGATTTCCTTTAAATAAAATCTACCCACAGAGGCCCGCAAGGCCGGGAGGGGCGGCCCTGTGGGGCGGGGGGCGGATGGGAACCCGCAGGGCGTGGGAGTGCCCACCCCCCATCGAGGCATTGAATGCGGTGTCAGTGGTCATGATCAGAAGGGTTTCATCCTAGAGACAAACCCGGTGCTACCATGATCTGGCCGGGCGGGGACGTTGGAATTTTCTGGAAGGTCAATGGTCAGTAACCGTGAGGGGCCTCCGCGGCCCATGGGCCCTGTGTCCAGGCTGCGGGACACCTAGAGGCCCTTCTTCAGCTCGAGGGACAGGACCAGCACGAAGGCGCTGCCCCTGCCCCTGAGGACGTTGGACCAGGCGCCCTTGAAGGCCTTGGCGCCCTCATCCCTGAGGACCTTCCACCGGCGCTCGATAGTGCGCATGCGCAGGATGCCGTCTCCTTGGCGCCCGACTGCAGCGTCCTCCTCCATCGCCCGGGGCCAAAGGGGTAGGAATCCAGGCCTGCCAAGGCGTCACAGACCGGGGATCGTCCAGCTAGTGAGGATGTGGGTGTTCTTGGGGTAGGGGGGCCTGCCTTTGGGCATGCTGTACACCCCAAAGTAGGCTGCCTGGTAGCTGATGATGATGCCTTGCGTGGAGAAGCTGAAACCCTGGTACCAGCCCCGGATGCCGTCCGACTTGCTGATCTGCACCAGGCAGGCTCCCAGACCCTTGAACTTCTGCTCAGTGCCCGATATCCCCACGTCGGCCACCAGCCGGGTCCGGGTGAAATCCAGGGGCAGAGGAAGCAGAGGGAGGTGGCTAGCCAAGTACCTCCAGGACTGGGTGTGCTTGTCCGCGCCCCCCAGGGTGACCTGCTTATCCTTATCCTTGAAGGCGAAGTTGTGTGCTTGGGTGGGGAGGTAGCGGATGGCAGATGGTGTTGGCCATGTCGCCCCTCCAGAAAGACAGTGCGCCCTGCTCCTCGGGGATGGACACGATGCAGTCCATGTACTGCTTGTCGGCCGTGATCTGCTGTCTGGCATGTTGCACCTGCAACAGTGGCTTGACCTGCTCGATAGGAGCCACGGCTGTCTTGGAGGAGATGGCGGTGGAGGAAGTCCTTGGTGAAGGAGATGGCCTGAGGGCAGGAATCTGAGTGGAGGTGCAGAGAGGAGGTGGGAGTGTGGGTGCCTCTGGCTCAGCAGCTGTAGCCACCACCCCGACCAAAAGGCTAAAGATGATTTATTGAGCTTCATTTATTGTAAAGGTCCGAGGCTCTTCATTATCTCAAATATTGTTGCATTTGTTCCATATCCTGTCCCATTGTTGTGAGTTTTGTCCAGATCCTCTGAAATTCTGTGGGTGCTTATCATCAATTCTGCCTCTGTGTATGTCCTTTTCTTCTGGGGTACTATCCTTGTGGTGAGTATACTAAAGTACCTTACAGATTCACCTTTAAGCAAAAGTGTCAGCCACTGGACATTTTATTTGCATTCAGTTATGGAAAATTCCTCTGGTACAGAGGTACCCAACGGAAGGTAGCCTGAGGATCAAGGTAATCTGTGAGCCTTCCTTCAGAGAAGGTCAAGTCCGTCCACAGGGCCCACAGTTCAGCCATGACCCCACTTTCTGATCGTGGTTGTCGAAACCAACCACAGTGACTATCGTCAGCTTCCTGGTCAAAGCACATGCTAAACTGTGGGTTCCACCCCAGTAGGTGGCCTGTGGGAGGCAGCATATCGATGATTCACTTTCATCATTGATGTTTCTATCTCTCTCTCCCTCTCTCAAACCTTTCTGAAATCAATAAAAACATTTTGATATGTATTTTTAAAATCAGTAAGATGTAAACACAACCTTAAAGAAATATTTAAAACTTGCCATTTCCCAATTCTTTTACTATTTTATTATAAACTGTAAATCTGGTGCACAAAATGCATGCACGAGTAGCGTCCCCAGACCTGGCCAGTAATTAGGGCTGATCAGGGCCTTCCGGCTGCCAGCCGGGCCCTTCCTTTTGGCTGTGAGCAAGGCCTTCCTTCATTCCACGCCGACCCTTGGTGGTCAGCGCATGTCGTATTGAGTGATCAATCACCCAGTCAAACTCCTGTGGGGACAACTTGCATACTAGGCTTATATATATCTAGACTAGAGGCCCGTTGCAGGAAGATTCCTGCAAGAATAGGGCTTCCAGCGG
This sequence comes from Myotis daubentonii, assembly GCF_963259705.1. Classification (NCBI taxonomy): domain Eukaryota; kingdom Metazoa; phylum Chordata; class Mammalia; order Chiroptera; family Vespertilionidae; genus Myotis; species Myotis daubentonii. The sequence goes on along the minus strand of NC_081860.1, from coordinate 6,173,716 downwards.
CTGGAGCGAAGCAGAGAAGGGACCGAAACCCACTGAGGCAGGCTTCACTCCCACCTTGTTTCCCTGGGGCCTCCGCCACTTGGCTCTGTTACTGTCTCCACCGCCTCTACTTTGCTCTCTTCTGCAGTGCTTCACTTCCTTCTACATTGTCTTCAGTCTTCGCTCCCAGCCAGTACATGCAAATTAGCTGCTATCTTGGTAGGGTTAATTTCCATGTCGTCATTCTGATTGGCTGGTGGGTGTAGCAAATGTACAGTCAATTAACATCTTTGTCCTCTATTAGTGTAGATGTTCTTGAGGATACTGATTGCTACCTTATCAATATGTTGGAAATAAAATATGATGATTTGCTACTGAAATATCTTATCATATCCTTGTTCAGTACCATCATTTTGGCAGTTTGAAACTAACCACAATGAAAGGATTTACATGAGGGAAGTTAACAAGATTATAAACGTAGACATCACTTAATGTATTATTGAATGCTTATACTTAGAAAGGAGTGGTGGAGAATGTTAACAATGCATATAAAACCTGTAAGTATATGGTACATGTGGATTCAAATTGTACATAAGTTAAAAATTGAGAATAACATCTTGCTGACAATATTCAAAACCCATAGTTCCATACAGGAAGAAGTCATTCAGTTATTGAGGAATCAGTGAAAGTCAAATATATATCTTAGATTGTCAATTGTCCTCATATTGGTTAAAATAATAATTTATTTTAAAAATAGGCAAATTTCTGAGCCATCATCTTAACAAAGGAGATAAACACAACAAAAATAAATGTATGAAAAACTTTTCACCATCACAAATTCTTAGGAAATGTAATGAAAGCAAAAGCAAGTTCATATACAGACAATTCCAGACCTAGTATTTGAAAAGATTAACCATTGCATGTCCTTGCAGGGTTGAACAAAAACTGGAATTTTTATATGCTGGGCATGGGTGGGAAGGCAAAGTGCATGACAATTTTAAATCACAGTTCTGCATATGTTAAAATGTGAAACATTCACCTATACTGCAACAGTTTTAGTTGAATGGATATCTATAAAGATAACTGAATGAAAATATTCCAAACAGATTTATTTATAACTAGAGGCCTGGTGCACAAAACTTTGTGCTCTTGGTGGGCGGGTTGTCCCTCAGCCTGGCCTGCACACTCTCCAATCTGGGACCCATGGATGTCCTACTGCCGGTTTACAGGGATCAGGCCTAAACTGGTGGTCGGACATCCCCCCGACAATCTGGGACTGCTGGCTTCTAACCACTCACCTGCTTGCCTGCCTGATTGCCCTAACCACTCTGCCTGCCAGCCTGCTTGTCCCCAACTCCCCCCCCCCCCACTGAGAGCCTACTTGCCCCCAAATTACTCCCTGCCAGCCTGATCACCTCCAACTGCCCCCTGTACCAGTGTCCTCACCCCCTCTACCCCCCCGCCCCTACCAGCCTGCTCACCCCTAACTGCCGCCTCCTGCTGGCCTGCTTGGCCCCAACTGCCTCCCTGCTGGCCTGCTCACTCCAAATGGCTCTATCTCCTATTTCATTTGTGTCCTTTCCACCCCTAAGTTAATGTTGTGTCCTTAATATGTGGTTATCAGATGTCTCTCTAACTGAGCTTGGAAACCTTTCACGTTTCTTTCCTTTCCTTTCATCTCAGGATAACTGAGCTCTGTGGTTTGTGCAGGACCAAAGGCCCTGGGAGTACAATGTTGAGCCCTCTGAACACATTTTATTCTTTATTGTATTATTTGATTCCTGGGGCTGAATTCAACATGAAAGGAGAAGAAAATATACCCTTAGATATAGAATCTGAGTCATTACCCAGAGATTTCTGTGGGAGTTGACACTGAGGAATGAGACACATGTGTTTATTGGTCAGTTTCCTCAGCTATGGAACGGAGGTTGATCCTGGCCTCGGACCCTTTGGAGGTTGGATATGCTGCATCCAGAGGGATTAACTGGCAGGTCTGAGAGTAAGATCAGAAGTCAGCAGACACTTGTTTCCTTTACCCAGACAGAGTTAGAAGAACACAACTCCTTTTATCATAACACCAGCAAGGGCCATGCCTTTGGGAGGAGGAGCAGGGAACCAGGGCTTCTTCCTTGGTCCTTCCCCGCCCTCCCGCCCTCCCACCCTGCACTGGTCCAGCTGCTATCGTTAGTGTGGAACCACTCAACTCAGGCTCTGGCCCTGCCCATGTCACAGGGAGGAGCATGCACAGTTTCTTGCAGACACAGAAGCAGCTGTGGAGTAGGGAGGTGGTGGTTTTTCCCCTGAGCAGTTGCTGAAGTCCTTGTTGAAGTCTCCACTCCAGAGCCTGCGAGTCCGAATCCTGGGAGGCTACCCATGGAGGCACCACATTCCTTTCAGTAGAAACTGAAGATTGATTGGAACCTGCCTGCTGAGGGAAAGGACCAGGAGGTCTGCCTTGCACCTCCGGAGCCCTGGGCCAGCTGGGACCGCACGCAGGGTAGTTACCCCACGATCGCCGTGCCCCGCCTGAGCCACACACCACGTGAGGCCTCACTTGGGGGCGGGGATGGTGGCACCCACTGTCCCTCCCTGCCTACAGTATGCAAATTAGCTGCCATTATGTTGGTGGTTAATTTGAATATCGCTCTGATTAGCCAATGGGAGGTGTAGAAAAGGTACAGTCAATTACCATGGTTGTCTATTATTAGATAGGATACCCCAAACCTGGAAATAACCAATTTCATAGGCAGATCAATAGCTGAAGTAGTTATTCATAGAATGCAACACTAATCAGAAACAAAACAAATTCAATATTCACATAGCATTTGTGTTGAATCTCAAAATATCTGTGTAGCCCAGGCTGGTTTGGCTCAGTGGATAGATGAGCGTCGGCCTGTAAACTGAAGGATCCAAAGTCCAATTCCAGTCAAGGGCACATGCCTGGGTTGAAGCCTTGATCCCCAGTATGGAGCAAGCAGGAGGCACCTGATCAATGATTCTCTCTCATCAATGATTCTCTCTCTCTTTCCCTCTCTCCCCCCCCCCACCTTCCTCTCTGATAAGAAATAAACTATATTGTTAAAATATATCTGTGTAGCATTATGAACGGTGCTTTTTAAAAAGTACACACTATATCGCACATACTAAACTATGAAGAATATAAACTAATCTAATGTAAATGATGGAAAAGTAATGATTGCATGAAAGACTGGGAAAGCCGGAAAGAGGGATTATAAAAGGGCAGGAGGAAAATGAAGAGTGTGGGAAATGTAGATTTAAGGTTGTTGTATGGAAAATAATAACTAACGAATAAAAAATACAGGAATAAACTCTGCTTTCACCTTGTGCCACAGTTGGATGGGTGTCATCCAGTGAACTAAAAGGTTCCTGGTAGAACTCTAGGTCAGTCCGCAGACACAACTGGGTCCTCATTAAGGGGTGTGTGGGAGAAAGCTCATGGATGTTTATCTCTCTCCCCCCATGCCTTCCTCTCTATCTAAGCAAAATAAAACAAAGCTATTTTTAAAAATATGTTTTAGAAAGAACAAGAGCTGTGTTTTGTGTACTCACCACTAAAAGCCTACTTTTGCCACATCTTGTATATAGTTACAGAGATTATTTCACGTGTGATGGCTTCACAGAGTTAGTGCACTTTCTTGCTCGTCAGTTTCTATATCCTGGGAGAAACATCATTGCCTCAGTGGCAGCAAATATTGGCAGGCAGTGAAGACTGCTGCCATGGAATCAACAACAATGCTGACTGGTGAAAAAAGACATCCTGGGACTGATTACAGGATTATCCTTCCTTTAGCTTTGAGGTCTTACATATTGAGAAATGACTTTGTGGTGAACACCTTACAGGGACCAGGGGAATCCACAAATCCATTCAATTATTTTACCTGCCAATGACTTCAGCTACAGGAAACACTTTTGGATGTGCTGAGAATGTGTGTACAAAAAGGTCACACAAGAGACAGGCCCAGGAACATTTGTGGATTCATGTTCAGAAGAGACAATTTGCATATAATTTACTGCAGTCTCTCTCATCACTATGAATACAGTGTTTCTGTGTCAATGGTAGGTTAACCTCAGAGACTTACAATAAAAGTCACAAGACGATGAAATTTTGAACTTCATGGCACTTGGCTTCTTTGTAGTATGTGGAGAGGAGTTCCCCTAAACATTGACAAGAATGAAGTAATACAAACTGTGAACAAAGAACGTAATTCGTATTGCTCACAGAATGACGGCAAAGGTCTCATCTTCTGGGTGACCATTGACTGCACGCATAACCAAGGTACCAGGATATAAATTAAGACCACAAAGGTATGCAGTCTTTCTTTCAACACCTCGGGCAGCAATGCAAAATAAGCCAGTTTTGGATGAAAAATGATTTTCTGCCATCATGGTCTCCTTCCCAAAGCACTGAAGGTTTGACGTCCACACAATATTGCTTCACATCTACATGGGGACAGATCACAACAGTGCTTCCAAAACATTGCAGGCAGTGAATAGAATCATCACAATTAAAGGTACAACAGGAAAAAGAATGTTACCGAAATATCATATTTCATAACCAGTGATGTTCAGATAGGTGAAATAGAACCTAAGACAATCATCACAGCATAATGTGAGAACCACAACTACTTGCAAGAGGTATCACTTCTTTTCTGAGGATGGCTATTCTGGAAAAACACTGGACAAGGCCCATTCCCGAGTCAGACAGAAAGGAATGAAGATCCTGCCAAGAGGTCAGAGTATTTAGAATTGATTCAAGCAAAAAAAGCACAGTGTGATTGTGACTGATTCATACTGTTCAGGTGAGCCAGGTAGTAGAGGTGAAATCACTTCAGCCACAATCACACATAGTGACATCAATCGGATAGGAGGCCTGGGCAGAATGGCAACTTCAAGTAGCTCCTTAAAGCCTCACTTGTACCTGAAACTGAGGAGGAATCTAGCAGAGAGTCTGTCCTGATAAAAAGGGATCATATTACGGCAACTGTGTACCATAGAGTCTCCTTCATGTTTGTTATTCTGAGTAAGATTAAGGAAACATTCCCCTTACATTTAAGGCTTTTCTCTTGTGTGAACGGTCAGGTGTCTCATGAGCCCATATTTTCGGCTAAAATATTTCCCACAATCTGTACACTCATAAGGTTTTTCCCCAGTGTGAACATGCTTGTGGATAAGGAGCTGACTATTTTGGCCAAAGGACTTCCCACATTCACGACACACATAAGGTTTTTCTCCAGTGTGAACTCTTTTGTGGATAAGGAGCTGCGTATAATCCCTAAAAGACTTCCCACATTCACCACATTCATAAGGTTTTTCTCCAGTGTGAACTCTCTTGTGGATAAGGAGGTGACTATTTTGCCTAAAAGACTTTCCGCATTCACTACATTCATAAGGTTTTTCTCCAGTGTGAACTCTCTTGTGGATAAGGAGCAGCCTACTAACCCTAAAAGACTTTCCACATTCACCACATTCATAAGGTTTTTCTCCAGTGTGAAGTCTCTTGTGGATAAGAAGAGAATAATTGCAGTTAAAAGCTTTCCCACATTCACTACACACATGAGGCTTTTCTCCAGTGTGAACTCTCTTGTGGATAAGGAGATGACTATTATCCCGAAAAGACTTCCCACATTCACCACATTCATAAGGTTTTTCTCCAGTGTGAACTCTCCTGTGGATAAGGAGATGACTGTTTTGCCTAAAAGACTTCCCACATTCACTACATTCATAAGGTTTTTCTCCAGTATGAACTCTCTTGTGGATAAGGAGCTGAGTATTTTGCCTAAAAGACTTCCCACATTCACGACACACATAAGGTTTTTCTCCAGTGTGAACTCTCTTGTGGATAAGGAGCTGCGTATTATCCCTAAAAGACTTCCCACATTCACCACATTCATAAGGTTTTTCTCCAGCGTGAACTCTCTTGTGGATAAGGAGGTGACTATTTTGCCTAAAAGACTTTCCGCATTGATTACATTCATAAGGTTTTTCTCCAGAGTGAACTCTTTTGTGCATAAGGAGCAGCCTACTAACCCTAAAAGACTTTCCACATTCACCACATTCATAAGGTTTTTCTCCAGTGTGAAGTCTCTTGTGGATAAGAAGAGAATAATTGCAGTTAAAAGCTTTCCCACATTCACTACACACATGAGGCTTTCCTCCAGTGTGAACACTCTTGTGGATAATGAGCTGACTGTTATCCCTAAAAGACTTCCCACATTCACCACATTCATAAGGTTTTTCTCCAGTGTGAACTCTCCTGTGGATAAGGAGGTGACTATTTTGCCTAAAAGTTTTCCCACATTCACTACATTCATAAGGTTTTTCTCCAGTGTGAACTCTCTTGTGGATAACGAGCTGACTATTATCCCTAAAAGACTTCCCACATTCACGACACACATAAGGTTTTTCTCCAGTGTGAACTCTCCGGTGGATAAGGAGGTGACTATTTTGCCTAAAAGTCTTCCCACATTCACTACATTCATAAGGTTTTTCTCCTGTATGAACTCTCTTGTGTATAAGAAGGGAACTATTGCGGGTAAAAGCTTTCCCACATTCACAACACTCATAACGCTTTTCTCCAGTGTGAATTCTCTGATGTCGAATGAGCTTGGAACTCTCACTGAAGGACTTCCCACAATCTGTGCACTCATACCGCTTTCCTCCAGAGTGAACTCTTTTATGTCGAATGAGGTTAAACATTCCTCCATAATTTTTCCTACATTTGCCACACTCTCCAGAACACACATCCTGACATCCAACAACTTTCAAGTTGTGGCTAGCAGCGTTTTCACATTCACTCCACTGGTGCAGACTTTTTCCACTGAGAAATTCCTGTGAAATCTCTCTGCCACAGTGTACCTCCTCAGTGTTATGAGTTGCCTGGTGCTGGAGAAGCTCTGAGGAAGTTTGAAAATGTTCCTCAACAGCCCTGTTGGTTGAACTCAGCTCTGATAAGTAAAAGCTGCAGCTGGTCGCAAATGAGGCCTTATCCGTGGCTTCTTTCCAGGATATCATTCCCCTCGCATGCCTCTGTTGCTGGTGAGAGTTTTCTATGGAACAGACGTCTCTCACAAATGCCTCACTTATGAAGCCTTTGTGCTCCAAGTGTGCTTCTTGTAACTCATTCAGGTGCAAAATATCTTTTAACACCGAGAAACACTGCTTACATGGATGGTTCTTCTGGGTTGATGGAGCTGTCTTAGAATCCCTGACCTGTGACTCTTCTTCCATATATACACTCTGAGAAGCCCAGGTCTCCTCATCATCCTTTTTATGCCAACAATCTGAAAACAGAAAAAAGGTGAGGCAATGAATGTTGATTGTGGTGACAGAGTGAAGTTGCATTACAAAAGTGTTTTGCCCATGACACCTCGGCTTCATGCAATTTTCTGAAAAGAAGAGATGTGCAGGAAGGTTCATAACAGGCTTCTGCGAAGTTCTGGGAATCTGAAGATCATAAAGGAAGGAAGACCACACCAGGAATATAACACAAAGATGGCAAACACCACATGGAAGAGAGGTAAGACTTCCAGCCCTTCCTTACGCTAACAGTGTTTAGTAGGGCTTGTCTGCAGGTGACATAGACAAGCTCTGCAGAATTTTCTTTATATCTTATTCCAAAAAAATTCAATAAACGAATAGCTGTTTTTTGAGGACTACTTAAGTATGTATGTAAACCTCATAACACATGTGCAGGTCAAAGTTGATGAATACTGCAGAGGCAGCATTGCAGAGGAGCAGGGGATGGAAAAATGCCACAGAGGTGAACATGACTGAATGCTAGGAAGTCATATGTGAAAAGACATGTCAGACAGTGTAATGTAGTTAAAAGGAAAGGTAAAAATAAGATATAGGCGGTAGCACCTCCATCTGAGCAGTGATGAAATCTAGCTGATTCCTGGTATAATTTGAAAAGTGCCCTTGTGTCATGCGTTCTGCTAGTTTCCACTCAGTTGGGCCAGGCCTCCACTAAGACCATCCTGCAAGTTCACCCTGTGAAAAAAAACTAGGGTTCTCAATGTACCACCTTCTCTACAAATACATAAAACCAAAATATTCCAAGTATTAATGAAAGATGACACAGGTGACCACCCAGCCAAGGTTTAGAGCAAATCCACTAGGAATAGTTTTGAGGGAAGGTAATATTACAAACACCAATTGAAGGAGGGTCTTACAAGAACAGCTGATGGTTCATGTAAGTAAAGAACATAACCGGGCACAGGCAGTCACCCAGAACCTTTATCTGGGGGAAAGGTGCAGAAGTGGAAGCCATGGACCTAGACATAGTCACTCTCCCAGTTAGAGAAACAGCAAGTGGGATCCATTAATCTGTCTGTAGGACGCCTGGCTCCCAGAGGCATCCTGAAATTTCTGTGGAAAATAATGTTAAAGAAGTTTGTGGAGTTTATTTCCCAGGGCTCTCCACACAGCTCAGAACTCGAATCTATAGCACATTTCACATGAGGCTGAGGAAAATTTGCAGAGCCCAAGGTCTGGCTGCAGGAGAGAGAAAGATACAGGTGGAATATAAAGGAAGAGAAGCCATCACCTCAGTCCATTAGGAGATATGTGAGGGTCTTACCTACAGATGATACAAGTGCAAATAATTCCAGCATCACTTTGCAGTACAGAAGTCTCTGAGCCTCATCAAGGTTTCCCCACTCCTCTGGAGAGAAGGCAATGGCCACATCCTCAAAGTTCATATCCTGTCATAATGGGGACACTTTAGTCCATTGTCAGCTTCTTTACAAAAATTTTGAATTCATCATACACCACAACTTCCATATCCATCTGCTCCCTACACTTCTGACTACAAAGAAGATATCAGGCCTTTGTTTCATCAAAGACACTCACTCCTTATATTCCTACTGATACAGTGTCTTCCCACGACAATAAGGACAATGAGCATATAGATCATACCCGCTCTCTACTACAAACATGTTGTCCACACTGCGCCTTTCAATACAGTGGGAGTCATGAACATAGGGTACGGAGAGTTGATGTCCATAATGAGATTGTGAGTGAGTTGACACGGTTGTTGTCAGGCAATGACCTTGTTGTTCCCTAGTTTCTCATTCCAAGACCCTGAATATTTTGGCCTCACACTTTACCCTTTGACACCAATTCTAGGGTGCTGAGCCATCACTTTGCACTTCCTGCCGCACATAAATTTTGCACCACACTTCTCTCACACAGCTTCATTCCCAGAGGCATAATGTCAATGGTAACACAAATACGTCATAACTTGGACAGTTTATCTTAATCGTCTTCTTTTCCAATACTCCAGTTCACCCCTTCAGTAATGTATTTCTCTCTTACCCTTCACTCTTCCCAACGCCAGTCAAGATGACACTGATGTAGGCTCTCTCATTCCTATAGATCACTGCAACTGCCTGCCACAACAAAAGGCAGGTTGCACATATATTTCACCTAATCTCTGGACCAAGAAAGTACCACTGCATTAGACCCTCTTTTCAGGAATTAATCTGAAATTAACCATATCACATTATCCAGATATCACCCGAATGAACTCCACCTTCATTCCCTCTTATGTTGATTTCAGTGGCCCTGCAGACATGAATGCACATGCCCTATCCAAGTACACATCACTCTTCCTACCATAACTCTCTCAATCCTACACTCCCTCAGTCACAGATCCCATAGTCATCTCCCTCACTTCCTACTCATTACTCAGTAACTGTGGTTTGGTTAACGCCTGGAAAATTCAAACTCAATTAAGTTCTACACCAACATCATAGTCCACACTCAGTGAGGCGCCTTCACTCTTTCCGTCCACAATCAATGAGGAGCCTTCAGTGCTTTTATGAAAACCTCCTTCCCTGATTGTTTTTTTCCTTCAACCTCAGCTATTGAGAACCACATCAAATCTCAGATATCCAGAGCCCACCTCTTCTGGTGCTGAAGTTGATGTCCCTTCACAGGTCACAGCCATCAGCACTCAGGTCCCATCACCTGTGGCCCTCTCTCCCAGGTCCAGTGTGTCTCACATATGATCACTCATTCCCGTATGTAAATTAGTCAGACTAATGACCACACCAAAGCTCTCAACACAATCGCGGTGTGTGATTCACAAGTAAAGATGCAACAGCTGCACTCTCATCTTGTTTTAATTGCTCTTTGTCTCCAATTAAACAGGAAAAAAATGTTTTAAAAAAAAGATGATCTACAACTCTACCCTGCTCACTATACCCCGACTTTAAAGAAGTTTTCAACCTGAACTTCTCCTCAGAGTACCAGATGCTCATGAAGTAATCTCTGAAATATCACACACCAAAAACAGATAAAATATAAGTTTGGTATTCTCAATGAACATTACACTTGTACTATGAATATGTGCAACTCAGTTGATGGTGCTTCCATACCTGCAGCTCCAAATCCAAACCTTCAAGTCATCCCTGGCTCTTACCTCTCTCTCAGCCTAAAAATTAGAAAATCCATTTCGCTGCACATAAAACACAAACCCAGAATCCAACAGCTTATTTCACTCCCACAGTCACCAGCATGGGCCACTAACCATCATGCTCACCACAGCAACCTCCATCCGAGACTTTCTACCACCTCCCTCACAGCCATTTGCTTTGTTAATCTTCAGCCACTGGAAGTCTAATGAGACCTGGGTCAGATCACCTGCCTCTGCTGCTCCAAATCTTCCATTACTCCCATCACCTGCAGAACAGACGCCAAAGGTATCACAAGCTCCTCTAGACCTCACTCCTGTCCCATTGTTACCAGTTCCTATTTTATTATTTTTTATTTTTTTAAATATATTTCTATTTATTTTTTACAGAGAGGAAGGGAGAGAGATAGTTAGAAACATCGATGAGAGAGAAACATCGATCAGCTGCCTCCTGCACATCTCCCTCGGGGGATGTGCCCGCAACCCAGGTACATGCCCCTGACCGGAAAAGAACCTGGGACCCCCCAGTCCGCAAGCCGATGCTCCATCCCCTGAGCCAAACAGGGTTCGGCACCAGTTCCTATTTTTTAAAAAAATGGACACAAGCCCCAGCTGGTTTTCTCAGTGGATAGAGCACCAGCCTGTGAACTGATGGGTCTTGGGTTTGATTCTCGTCAGGGGCACATGCCAGGCTTGTGGGCTTGATCCCCAGTGGGGGGCCTACAGGAGTCAGCCCACCAATGATTCTCTGTGATCATTCTGGTTTCTATTTCTCCTTCTCCTTTTCATTCAGAAATCAATAAAACGTTTTTTTTTAAAGGACGCCTGTTGGTTCCTAAATGAGCTCAGTCTTCACTCTAAGCCTTTGCACATAAAGGAACCTATGACTGGAAGATCTACTCACAACTGATTCCACTGTTTGCCAAAAACAGGGATCATTTCAGAGAAACTTAGACATGTACTTAGATTTCTGAGCTTGGTGTCTCATCAAGGTCCCCAGATATAAGGGCCAGTAGAGAGGCAATAAAATCACATGACACCACTATCTCAGAAGTTGTAAGAGTATGAGGCCCTGATATCAGTTCCACAAAACTGCATCCTGAAACCACCCTGCATTTGCAGGAATCCGTGTTCAGAGAAAGATCTGTTGAGACTCTGGCCACCAACCCCAGGACCCATGGGTTCAGACTGCTCAGTACCGTTTCCCAGTCAATACGCCCATGTGTCCAGGAGATGATCACATTACTTCAAGACTCAGTCCTCAGTGCACACTCTTGCCAGTTACCTTATCTTTTATAGGACTTCTGCCTCCTGTCCCCAACTGCTATCATCTCTCTTCTAGTCTGTTCCACTATTGAGCTGCTTTCGGAAAGGTTTAAACAACTACCTCACACAATGTCCCTCTTTTGGTCAGGACCATTCATGTCCCCAGTTTCCTGAGAATGAAAGTAAACAAATCGTGACAAACTCTGCCTCATCTTCTTTGTTCCTTTACACACAAAACAAGCTCTGAGTTTCCCAAATTCTCCCGGTTCGGTCACACCGTCACGTCCTCACATGGAGGTATTGCAGCCTATGAACCTCTTTTCCCCATCACACCTTTTGTCACATGGGCAAGGATGTGACCTGTTATCCAGGGACCAGGAGTTCATAGGACTGTCCCTGTCCTCTCCAAGGATGTCCAGTTCCCTATTCCCAAAAGGGATAATTATGGTCTTAAGAGTTCTTCCCATCAGCGTTGCCTCATATTCATCCACATGCATCAGAAAATGAATCAGGCTTCACGGAAGGCAGCTTTCTCAGGAAGGCACAGCTGAGTGTGTGGACACTGATGATTCTGGAAGTATCTAGTTCTCTTTCTTTGGGAGCTAGAGTTCTAGTGGAGGACATCCCAAAAGCAATGGGGCGGGGTTGGTACAACAGGTGATAAGACAGAAATGTGAAGCCAGGGGGGTCACTATAGTCTCCCTGAAAAAGCCTGGGAAGAGGTGGTAGGGCCAGGGTAAGTGCATACCGGGCATATCTTCTCTGAGCACAGTTCTGCATATATGAAAAGGTAAAATATTCACCTATACTTAAACAGTTTGATAAGTAAAACATACATCTATATAAAGAACATTTACCAGAATCATCTGATCTCAGTGGAAGTCTGTCTTCATTCACATAAGAGGCTTCTAGAATGAAGACCAGGAATCTCAGAATAAACCCACACAATTTGTGCTATCGTCTTGATCCCCTCATTGCTTTTATTTAAGGACAAAAATCCCCAATGCTTTTTGAATTAAATACTCTGTTCATTTTTTAACTTAGGTTAGTCTTTGAGTGATAAAAATTAACTTACCTGTGAGAGAAGGTGATTCTTAGGGATTGCAACATAACTTTGGAAACTGGAGAGTGTAGAGCCCATGGTGTAGTAGAAACTGATTTCCCTAGAGAAACCCTGTTTCTAATGTCTAAAAACACTAAGTAGGAAGCATGAATTGGCCAACTTGCAGACTTTCTGTTTTCTGTTTTTCCCCCAGACCCTACAATTCTTTTGCCATTTACTTCTAGAGAGAGGTGAATGGTAGGAGGAGGTGGAGAGAGAGGGAGAGAGAGAGGGAGAGAAACATCCGCAAGAAAGAGACACATCGATGGCTTGCCTCCCTTATGTGCCCTGACATGGCCCTATTATTCAACCTGAAACTGAGGTCTTTGCCCTTGACCGTAATGGAACCAGAGACCATTTGCTCCTTGAGTCAAAGCTATAACCACTGAGTTAACTGGCCAGGTCTTGTAGTCTTACTTAAAAAACAGGAATCCAATGGGGGCATCTTCGAGGCTGATTTTGGCTTTCTAAAGATGATTTATTGAGCTTGATTTATTGTGAATGTCTGAGGCTGCTCATTATCTCAAATTTTGTCTCTTTTATTCCATATCCTGTCCCATTGTTGTGAATTTTGGGCAGATCCTCTGAACTTCTGTGGATGCCTCTGTGTAAGTCATTTTCTTCTGGGGTACTATCATTGTGGTGAGTATACTAAAGTACCTTACAAACACACCTTTTAGCAAAGTGTCAGCACCTGGATATTTTATTTGTATTCAGTTCAGGAAAGTTCCCTTGGTACAGAGGAACCCATCAGAAGGGAATCTGGGGCTCAAGGCAAACTGTGAGGCCTCATGCAGTGAAGGACAAGTCCGTCCACAGTGCCCACAGTTCAACCATGACCCCACTTTCTGATCCTGGCTGTCAAAACCCACCACAGTGACTCTCGTCAGCTTCCTGGTCAAAGCACATGCTGAACTGTAGGGTCCACCACAGTCAGTGGCCTGTGGGAGGCAGTCTATCGATGATTCTCTCTCATCATTGGTATTTCTACCTCTCCCTCTTTCCCTAACCTCTCTGAAATCAATAAAAACATTTTGAAATGTATTTTTAAAATCAATAATATGTAAAAAAACTTTAAAGAAATATTTACCACCTGCATTTCCCATTTATTTTACTATTTTATTATAAACTGGAGGCCTGGTGCAAAAAATGCATGCATGCGGAGCGTCCCTAGACCTGGCCACCAATCAGGGCTGATCGGGGCCTTCAGGCTGCCAGCCGGGGGACTTCCTTCATTCCAAGCTGGCCCTTGGTGATCAGCACATGTCATATGAGTGACCAGTCTCCCAGTCAAACTCTCGTGGGGACAATTTGCATATTAGGCTTTTAGATATATAGATGTCCTTGGAGTTAATGATTGCTTCCTTGTCATATGTGGGAAATAAAATATGATGATTTGCCTACTGAAATATCTTATCATATCCTTGTTCAGTGCCATCATTTTGGCATTTTGAAACTAACCACAACGGGGGTATTTACATGAGGGAAGTTAAAAAAGATTACAAACCTAGACTTCACTTAATGTATTACTGAATGCTTATACTTAGAAAAGTGTGGTGGAGAATGTGAACAATGCATATAAAACCTGTAAGTATATGGTACATGTGGATTTAAATTGTACATAGTTTAAAAATTGAGAAAAACATTTCGTTTACAGTATTCAAAACCCATAGTTCCATACAGCAAAAAGTCATTCAGTAATGGAGGAATGAATGAAATTCAAATATATGTTTTGGATTGTGAACTGTCCATGATATTGGTTAAAATAATAAGTAATTTTAAAATATACTTTATTGATTTTTTACAGAGAGGAAGGGAGAGAGATAGAGAGTTAGAAACATCGATCAGCTGCCTCCTGCACATCTCCTACTGGGGATGTGCCCGCAACCCAGGTACATGCCCTTGACCGGAATCGAACCTGGGACCTTTCAGTCCGCAAGCCGATGCTCTATCCACTGAGCCAAACCGGTTTCGGCAATTTTAGAAATAGGCAAATTTATAAGCCAACATCTCAAAAGAGGAGATCAAGAAAATGAAAGTAAATGTATGAAAAAATGTTAACCACCAGAAAGTCTTAGGAAATGAAATGAAAGCAAAAGCAAGTTCATATATAGATAATTCCGGACCTACTACTTAAAAAGATTAACCATTGCCTGTCCTTGCACGGTTGAACAAAACTGGAATTTTTATATGCTGGGTATGGGTGGGAAGGCAAGGTGCATGACAATTTTAAATCACAGTTCTGCATATGTTAAAATGTGAAATATCCACCTACGCTACAATAGTTTGATTAGTCGAATGCATATCTATAAAGATAACTGAATGCAAATATTGCAAACAGATTTATCTATTATACCCCAAACCTGGAAATAACCAATTTTATAGACAGGTCAATAGATGAGGTAGTTATTCATAGAATGCAATACTAATCAAGAACAAAACAAATTCAATATTCACATAAGCATTTGTGTTGAATCTCAAAATATCTGTGTAGCCCTGGCTGGTTTGGCTCAGTGGATAGAGAAACAGAAAGAGATAACAAATACACTCATGTGAACAGCCAGACAGCACAAAGTAGCTTTCGCTTCACACAGACTCTCATATTATATTCATACACCAGACAGTCCGAGTTTTTGACTTCCACCAATTCCTGACTAATTGCCTAAGGGAGCTCTATGGTTTCCTGGGAGGTGATCAAGCTCCCCTTCTACTCGCCTAATTGATAGGGGGTCGAGGAAGATGACTGACCCTAACCCATTTAGACAAAGACAAAGTCAACAAAGAACAAAGACAAAACAAACTAGACAAATGCAAACGAAGGTTGTCCAGAAGCTGCAGCTCGCTCCTTGAAGTCCTGAAAATTTTTCAAAAAACATTGCAACGGGGTGCACACAGACGCAGCTGACTTTTTGACAACAAACACCAAGATAACAAACACCACAAAGACAAAACCGGTGCAGCCTAAAGCAGCACAAACCAGAGACCCCGGCCACCATCCAGGCCGCGCATCAGAATCAGGAGTACTGCTGCATCCAGACCTCCGTATAGGTCCTTCCATGGGACGTCCCAATTCCTGTTTAACGACAGGTCTTCCTTACCTCTCTCGAGAGTCCAGGTGGCTAGGTTTCCGAATTGAAAGCTTTGGGTAGAGTCTCCTCAGCCTCCCTGGATCCCAAAACGGAGACTTGAGGCCTCCTTGGTAGTCGTTTCCCACAGGGAATTGGAGTATCTCGCTGGGACCTCCAAATGATATGGGTTCACTCAGTGAGATAGACTACCGAATCAGAATTTAAATTTAAGAGCCTTTATTACGCTGGCCAGCTGGCTACAGTTACAGCACCCTGCCGAAGCAGAGGCTGAACTGCAGACCCGATTTCCAGAGCCAGCGACTACAGTTACAGCACCATGCCGGAGCAGAGTCCGAACTGCAGCCCAGACTACAAGAATTACAGCATTTTTATTTGCAAAAACCACAAAGTTACAAAGCCTTGTTTACATAATTACTTCTCGACACAGTATAGCATCATACAGTGACTACCTTCCTATCTATGTGTTCTAAGAACAGACAGTACAGAGTGCCGGGAAGGGGCCATGAGACCATATCTCAAGGCCTGGCCTGATGTCAGTACCTTCCTATCTATGTTTTAGGAACAGACAGCACAGCCCGCCCCTTCTGGCCAAAGGGCCAGATATGCAGCCCAGTACAGTGAGGGTTTGCACTGAAACAGATGTCTCCAACACGTGCATCACTACAGAATGCTTTCTGCTGAAAATACGCTACATCTGACTCAGTCAGGTGCAAAATATGTTGTAACACAGAGAAACACTGCTTACACAGAAGGGTCTTCTGGGTGCCTGGAGCTGTCATAGAAGCCCTGACCTGTGACTCTCCTTGTATAGATACACTATGACCAGAACAGGCCTCCTTATCACCCATGTTGTGCCAACAACCTGAAAAGTGAGAAAGGGTGAGGGAATGAATGTTGAATGTGGAGACAGGGGGAATTCCCATTGCAAAGGTGTGTTACACATCACAGTTGGTACATGCAATTCTCTGAAAATCAGAGATGTGCAGGAAGGATTAATAAGAGGTTCTTGAAACTTTCTGGGCTAATGAAGATCACAAAACAGAAAGGACTCGCCAGATATACGACACAAAATATGGCAAGCACCACATGGATTAGAATATGAAGCTCTAGCTAATCCTTCAACGAACAGCATTCAAAAGGGCTTGTTGACTGGGGAAGGGGGCAAGCTGAGCAAGAGGTTGGTTCCGTCTTACTCCAAGTGAAATTCAATAAAGGAGTAGCAGGTTTCGAGGACTAATTACCACATATGTGCACCTCATAACACATGTGCATGTCAATGTTTCAGATGACTGCAGAGGCACCAGTGCAGAGAAACAGGTGATGAAGAGGTGAGCAGTCATCACTGGGCCAGAGCTACACAGCTTCCTATAGTCTTCAGGGAAGAGAATATTACAAACAATTGAATGAAAGCCTTAAAAGAACAGGCATAGTTCATATAAGTGAAGACCATAACATAACCCAGGTTGCCACAAAGAACCGTTACCCAGAGAAAGAGTACAGAAGTTGAAGCCATGCATATGGACACTGTCAGCCTCCCATGAAGAGAAAGTGCAAGCTGGGACCTATGAAGTTCACTGCAAGACTCCTGACGCTCTGTTTCCTCTACTTTTTGAGGTAACAGGTGTTAGGGATGTTCATGGAGTCCTTTGTTCAGGGCTCTCCATCCAGCTCATCCCTGGCAGCCACAGCACATTTGACAAGGCAGTGGGGAAAATTAGCACAGACCAATGTTCCCACTGTGGGAGAGAGAAAGCTTTCCCTGAGGAATAAAGGAAGAGAGGTCATCACCTCAGGACACTGGGAGAGCATCAAGGTCTTACCTACAGATGACACAAGTGCAAACACTTCCAGCATCACATTATAGTACAGAAGTCTCTGAGCCTCATCAAGGAGCACCTATTCCTCCTAAGAGAGGATAATGGCCACGTCCTCTAAGTTCATATCCTGTCATAATGGGGACAGTACAGCCCAAGATCAGCTTCACTCCTAAGATTCTTAGTCTGTCATACTCCCCACCCTCCACATCCATCTGCTCTGTCCACTCCACACATCAGAGAAAATACCAGGCCTTCATCCCATGAAAGCCACTGTCTTCTTATATTCCTACTGACATTTTGTCTTCCCACTATAATAAAGGCAGATAAGACACCTGAGCTATGGACTCCTGTGGACACCACACTGACTTTTATCAACAGAGTGGGTGTCAAAACCATAGGTTAAAGACAGATGCTGGCCATAAAAATAGTGTGAGTGATTTGATACTGGTCTTGTCAGGCAATACGCTCATATTGTTTCTCAAAGACACCAAATACATGGCATCACACTGCACCCTCTTGACCCCAATACCAAGGTACTGAGGCCATGGCTTTGCACTACCTGTTGCACAGAGTTCTGTGAACAACACTTCTCTCACACAGCTTCATTCTCAGAAGCACAACTTCAAAAGTAATGCAAATTTGCTGTGGGGAGGACAAATAGTTTCCTAATCACTTTTTACCAAAATTATAGTTCACCACTCCATAATCTCTTACCCCTTACCCTTCTCCCTTACCCATTCCAGTGGAGATTTTGAAGCATGGGTAATACTGATATAGGCTATCTCATTCCTATCAATCTGTGTGTCACCCTCAACAACAAAAGGCAGGTGGTTATTTAAATAGTGACGAAGCTCTGTACCTAGAATGTAGCACCAAAACACCCCTCTTTACAGGCAATCACCTTAAAAGTTACTGGATTGGATCATCCAGACACCACCAGAAGTGGACTGTCTCATCATTCACCCATATGTCAATGTCAGGGGGCTGTGGCCATCAATTCACATTCCCTCTTCAAGTGCACATCACTCTTTTCCACACGTGGCTCACACCTGCACTCCCTCAGCCCCAGCCCCCACAGTGCTCTCCCTGGCCTCTGAGTTAACTCAGCATTTGTTGTCCAGAGAAGGCTTACCACATCTCTCTCTTACCCGCAACTCAGGTCCCACACCCGATGGCGTTCTGACCATGCCCAGTGAGTTTCACAGATGACCACTCAAGCCTCTAAGCTAATCCACAAGACTGTCTGCAACTCTCCAAAACCAGGCCACACCAAGGGTCACAACAAAATCCTGGTGAGTGTTTAGAGAAGTTAATATGTACCAGCCCTAGTCTCACTTTGTTTGAATAACTCTTCAGCCTCTAAATAATATCAGGTCCACACATCTTTTAAAGGCCTTGGCCACTGCAACATGATTACCTCTCCCCCATGACAACTTCTATCTCTCTGCCATCTTGTGACACCCAACTTCCACAGTGGCCCCAGCAGGAAAGCTAGACCCCAGGCTCACACTGTCCCTTCTGAGCTGCTACTACTACCGTTACCAACCTGACCATGATTTTCTATATATTTTTAAAAATATATTTGTATTGATTTCAGAGAGGTAGAGGGCGAGAGAGATAGAAACATCAATGTTGAGAGAGAATCACTGATTGGCTGCCTCCTGCATGCAAGCCTGCAACCTGGGCATGTGCCCTTGATCAGAATCGAACATGGGAGCCTTCAGTCCACAGGCTGACGCTCCATCCACTGAGATAAACCGGCCAGGGCTCCTATATTCAAGTGATCTACAGTCCTGGCTGATGTGTCTCAGTTGGTTGAGTATATACCAGTGATGGCGAACTTATGACATGTGTGTCAGAGGTGACACGCGAACTCATTTTTTTGGTTAATTTTTCTTTGTTAAATGGCATTTAAATATATAAAATAAATATCAAAAATATAAGTCTTTTGTTTTATTATGGTAGCAAAGATCAAAAAATTTCTATATGTGACACGGCACCAAAGTTAAGTTAGGGTTTTTCAAAATGCTGACACGCTGAGCTTAAAAGGTTCGCCATCACTGGTATAGACCATGCACTGGTGAAGTCACATGCCTCGGTTGTGGGCTGGATCCACAATAGGGGTTGTGCAGGCTGCAAGCAATCCTTGTTTCTTGCTCATCAGTTTTTCTCCGTCCATCTCCCTCTCTCATCCTTTCTATATCTAAAATCTACACATATATATATATATTTAAGTATCTGCCAGTTCCTAAATCTGCTCACTCTTCACTACAAGCCTTTGCACAATCTGTAACCAATGCCCTGCAGGACCTACCACTCAGTACACTGGTTGCTAAATACAAGGTCCACTACAGGAAGCCCTAGTCATGACCTTAGGAGCTTAGTGTCTGTTCACAGTCCCCAGGTCCAAGGGATACAAGAGCAGCGGGACAGCCCCAGGACACAACTATCTCAGAGGCCACAAGAGTGTGAAGCCCTGAAATTATCTTCACCGTCCGGTACACCCAACTCATTCTGCATTTGTAGGAATTCCTGTAAAGAAAATGGTCTGTTGAGAGCCTGGCAAACACCGCCAAGATCTATGGGCTCAGGCTGCTCAGTGCCCTTGCCCAGCCCACAGGCCAGGTGCCCTCCAGATGCCTGTGTTATCTCAGGGCTCAGTCCTCAGTGCTCACTCTTGCCAGTTACCTGACCATTTACAGGACTTCACCTTCCTGTCCTCTGTCTTCTAGTCTGTCCTTCCTCTGAGCAATGTCAGGAAAAGTTAGAATCTTACCCCACAAAATGTCCCTCCTTTTTTCACAACCATCTATGCTCCCAGCGTTCTGAGAGTGAAAGTAAAACTCCTCCTGCAAAACCCACACCTCATCTCTTTGTTGCTTTAGACCCAAAACAGGCCCGGGTTTTCCTAATCCTCCTGCCTCAGCCCCTCCCCCGTGTTCTTAGAAGGTGGCACTGCAGCCTGTAGCCCTCATCCCCCATCACACCCTGTGTCACCCAGGAGAGACTCACTGTTCTGGATGCGGCTTCCTGGGCGGCGGGACCTGAGAGGCGCCGGTCCCCAAGGCTGGGGGGTTAAACGGGGTCAGGCTGCGGGGACGCTGTGGGCAGAGAGGAGTCCCGGAGGCACGGAGGCCCCAATCCCGGCCTGTTGGTGCCCAACCAGCTTCACACACACCCCGCACAGCAAGGACGCTGCCTCCTAGGCCTCCTCCTACTCACGTCCAGTGGGCTGAAGCCTGTGAGTCCTTGAACTGAAGAGGTCAAAATGCCCGCCAGGAGGAGGAAGGTGGAAGTCCCGCCCTAACCGGATGCACAGACACCAAAAGCACCCGTTAGCTCCGCCCACGTGGGCCCATTCCTTTCTGGGTAATGTAGTTTTCTCAAACGCCAAGGGGAGGGCTAGCATCCAGGCCAAGGACACTAGTGAATAAAGGTGATGTGGTTCAGCAAGTGGCCCTGGGGAAGGACAAGATGGGGCCAGAGGCCTGGTTAACTGGAACAGATTGGCAGGTCTCCCAGGAGCGGGGCGTGGGGAGGACTGGGAGAGATCCCCCAAAGAATATATGCACAGGGGAGAATGGGAGACATCTGTAAACTAGCAACAATAAATACATTGTTTTTTCAATTTTTAAATAATATAGCACAGCTGCTGTGACTCAATGGTTGAGCGGCAACCTATGAACCAGGAGGTCATGGTTCTATTCCTGGTCAGGGAACATACATGGGCTGTAGGTTCAATTTTCAGATAGGGGAGAGGTAAGTGCAGGCAGCAGCTAATCAGTGATTCTCTCTCATCATTGATGTTTTATCTCTCCTTCTCCCTCCCTTTCTCTAAAATCAATAAAATTATATATATATATATATATATATATATATATATATATATATATATATATGTATAATTTTTTTTTTACATCACATTTTCACAGTCCATTTCATTGCAGTAGCATCGTTTTTAAAATGCACCTTTTTATTTATTTATTTTGGGCTAGGAACCTAGTTTGGCCCTTATCAAATTATTTTTAATAAGATGCCAATTTAATCTTTTAAGAAGGCGGTAACCTTTCTTCATGATCAGCTTGAAAAATTTTTACTCAGTTTTTCACATTTACATAAACAATAGTGATTTGCCAGCAGTACATGGTAGCCTCAGTTGCACAATATATTTTCTTAAAAATACCAGCACTTGCTCATGCAGTATATACTGCATTTATAAAACTAGTTTTTAAGAAGAACTTGTTTTTGGCCTATGAAATTGTTAAACCTGGAACATGACATTGTTAATCATATAATGATTCTTAAATGCTTGTATGGTTTATTATTAAATGGGTAAAGCCATTTACATGATATAGAAAGATACATATATCTGGAAGGTAGGTGGCATTTATTTGGATAAAATTCTCAATTCAGAGAAATGAATTTGATGTTTGTATAGTCACTTTGCCAGCTCAATAAAAAAAACAGTAATACCCTATCTGTAGTTGTGGAAATTTATGCTAATATTGTGTAATTGATATTAAACCTAAATGTTCTGCCCACCCTGTTGGTATAAAGATGTTTTGAGCAGATTGTGTACAAACAAAAACAAAATCATGCTTTGTTAGCAAAATTGCCTAGTATGTTAATTTGCTCAAAATTTGATGTTTGGTTTTATGCACTTTGTCGCGATTAACATCCTTCTGTTTTCATATAGATTTCAATAATTGAGTGATTTTAGAGGTGTTATTTTAGAAATATATAGTTGTCACAGTAAATACCTTGTTTTTCTATGTGCATTGTACAAAATTTTCATTCCTTTTGCTCTTTGTGGTTGGATCTAACACTAATTTGTTACTTCAAAGAAACATCTTCTGTGGACCAGGCCTCCTTGATCAGCTTTTATGTTAATTTTTATTTCAGTATCTCCAACTCCTAAAATTACCAACGATTTAAGTATTTTATGAAGATTACATTGGCATGGATTGGTTATTTCAAGTAAAGTCTATAATAATAAAAGCATAATATGCTAATTAGACCAGATGTCCTTCCAGACTACCTTCCAGATGAAGCCAGGGCTGTGAGGGAAGCCCAGGTCCTGGGTGCCAGAGGGAAGCCAGTGCCCGTCAGCCAGGGGAAGGAAGGCCTACTGTTAAACGAATTTCATGCATCAAGCCTCTAGTAATTTTTATATGAATGGGATGGGTGAAACGAATCCTAAACATTATAGTAACACTAGAGGCCCGGTGCACGGGGGGGGGGGGGTAGCGGGGGGGGGGTGGAGGGGGGCCCTCAGCCCGACTTGCACCCTTTCCAATCTGGGAGCCCTTGGAATCTGGGACCTCTGGCTCCTAACCGCTCACCTGCCTGCCTGTCCTAACCACTCTGCCTGTCTGCTTGATCCCCCTAAGTGCCCTCCCCTGCCGGCCTGGTCGCCCCTATTAACTTTTTTTTTATTCTTAACCCCTTCACACACAATTGTATTTGACTTCCTTATTGGCTTCTCCCTGTCACAATCTTTCTCTCTGTGTAACACTTTTTCCTACTGACTCATCATTTATAAACTTTTCTTTCCTCATTTCCTACTTCTGTCCCATCATCCTTCCCATCTTGCTCCTACCCTCCCTCACCACATTCCTTCTTTCCTTTATCTTTACCCTTCCTGTCCTTTTCCTTCCTTCCCACCTTAATTTTTTCTTCACTTCCTCAGAACTGCTTTGGTCCCTCCCCCATTTCTTCCTTCTTCCCATTCTCCTTTTAAGTTCTACTGGCTCCCCTTTAAAACTTTTCTTCCCTCCCTCTTCCACATCCTTCTCTACTTACTTCCACTGTTGTAATATCTATCTACCTGCCTAATTATTCAATATCATTTATCTTTTTTCTTTTTTCTGACTCCTTTTAAAATCTGCCCCCAGTACACAATTATAACTGATTTTCATTATAGGTCCTACAGTTCACTCACACATCCCCTTTCCTTCTTTAACTCTGCTCTCTACTGACTCCTTTATAAAGGGAAGGGGCGTTAACCCCCAGCCCAGGGCTCAGCCCCAGCCAGGTGTTCACCAACACCCCCACCCCCGCCCCTTCCCCAAACTCCCTGTGGCTGTCCTGCTCCCATTCCCTGCCCGGGATGCCGGGCCCAGCAAGGGTGGCAGAGGCACGCAAGGCCCGGGTGCTGCTGCCAAAAAGCAGGAGCGCCTCCGCCCAGAAGGCCTCAGACCCGTCCTAAACTCTGTCCCGGACTCCTCCCCACCAACGCCACCACTGCCCTCCTCCCGTGTCTGGGTGGGGCTCTGCTCCACACCGCCTGCGCCCCGCCCCTCGCCGGGTGTACTTCAATAAAACTATATTTTTAAAGAATAATCACATATGCATAGCCCAAGGACAGAGACAATAATGTGGTGAGGGCCTAGAAGCAGTGGGGGCAGGGTAGAGGGAGGCAAAGGGGGATGGAGACGGGGGAAATTGGGAACATCTGTAATAGAGTCAATAATCAATAATAAAAAGAATAGGTTGCCACATGACATGGTTCAGTGCTTGGACGTGAAACTATGAACCATGAGATCACTGGTTTGATTCCAGATCAGGCACATGCCCAGGTTGGAGAGCTCATCCCCGCAGGAGGCAACTGATCAATGATTCTCTCTCATCATTGATGTTTCTCCATTTCCCTCTCGCTCTAAAAAAGCAATAAAACATTTTAAAAAGAATAGTGTTAAGATTGATTTGATTCAATAACACCAAAGAGAAGAGGCACTTGTCATCTAATTCACTACAATCTTTCACACTCACTATGAGTGCAGTGTTTCTGTCATACTGGTGGTTATACTTAAACCTCGGAGTCATACAAAAATGACACCAGGTCCCAGCTGATAGAGCATCAACCTGCAGACTGAAGGGTCCCAGGTACAATTCTGGTCAGGGGCACACTCTCAGATTGCAGGCTTGATCCCCAGTAGGGGGCATGCAGGAGGCAGCCAATTAATGATTCTCTCTCATCATTACTGTTTCTATCTCTCTCTCCCGCTCCCGTCCTCTCTGAAATCAATTAAAAATATATATATCAAGAATGACACCAGTGTATGAAATTTCATACATCACAGGACATGGGTCCTTTAGTGTATGTGGGGAAGAATTCCCCTAAACATTGTTGAGAATTATGTAATACTTATTGTGACCAGAGACTATAATTAATATTGTGCACAGAAACACAACAAAGACCTCCTTTCCAGTGTGAACGTTGACCTCACCAGTAATAGAGGCACCAGGCAGTAAATTAGAACCACAAAGTCATGCAGATAATTTTCAAGGCCTTGGGCAGAAGTTTTTTTAAAAAAAGCCAAAATTGGACAAACTGATTTTCTACCATTACTATGTGCCTTCCGAAGCACAGAATGTTTGGGACCCCCTCGTATCTGTTCACCTTTCCATGCTGACAGGTCACAACTTTCCTTTATAGCCATCCCAGGCAGTGAATATAATCCCCAAAATAAAAGGTACAAAAGAAAAAAAAACAACACCTTTACTGAATGATCATAACCCAGAACAGAGGACAACAAGCAGTGTGCAGGTTAGTGAATTAGAAACTGAAACAATTCATCACAGCATAGTGTGCAAACCACAATGTCCCTGACAGAGGTAGCACTTTTTAGGTGAGGATGAGTGCCCTGGATGAAGCCTGTATCGGGTGCATTACCTCGTCAGAGATAAAGAAATGAAGATACTGCCAAGAGCTCAGAGTAATCACAATTTTCTGAAGCACAAGTGAGAACACAGAATACATTTCCCTTGATCATACAGGAGTTGTGACTGATGCACACTCTTCAGGTGAGCCAGGTGTTAGAGGTGAAATCTCTTCAGCCAGAAATACTCGCTGTGACACCAATCGAGTAGTAGGTTTGTGAAGTTGTTATCCATAGAATACAATACTAGTCAGGGATAAAAAAATTCAATATTCACATAAGCACTTGCATTGAATCTCAAAATATCCGTAGCATTACGGAAACCAGTATTTGTTTAAAAGTACACGCCTTATAGTGCCTATAAAATTATGAAAAATATGAACTAATCTAATGTAAAGGATGAAAAATGAATGATTGCATGGGACACTGGGAAAGTCAGAAAGAGGAATTATAAAAGGGCAGGAGGAAAATGTAGAGTGTGGGAAATGTAGGTTTAGAGTTGTTGGTATGGAAAATAATACATAAAAATACCAGAATAAACTCTGCTTTCACCGTGTACCTCAGCTGGGTGGGTATCATCCAGTGCACTGAAACGTCCTGGTTCAATTCCAGGTCGGTGCACAGCCCCACCTGTGGCCCCAGTAGGGAGTGTGCAAGAGGCAGCTCATGTATATTTATATATCTTTCTTCCCCTTCCCTCCTCTTTTCCTAAAAAAAACAAACATAAAGGTATTTTTTAAAAGCACAAGGGCTGTGGTTTATGTACTCTTAACTGAAAGTCCACTTATGCCACACCTTGAATATAGTGACAGATCAATTTATTTCACCTGTGATGTTTCACAGCTTTATGTCTAGGTCAAGGCTCACAAAATAACACACATTAGAAAAGTGTGCTTTCTTGCATGTCAGTGCTCATATCCTGGGAGGAACAGATTTGCCTCAGTGGCAGCAAATGTTGACAAGCAGTGAAGACTACTGCCATGGAATCAACAGGAATGCTGACTTGTTACAAAAGACATATCCTGGGAATGATGACAGGATTATCCTTCCATTAGCTTTGAGTTCTTACATATTGAGAAATGACTTTGTGGTGAACACCTTACAGAGACCAAGGGAATCCACAAAGCCATTAAATTATTTTCTCGGCCAATGACTGCAGCTACAGGAAACATTTTTGGAGGTGCTGAGAATATCTGTACACAAAGATCACACAAGACACAGGCCAGGAACATTTGTGGATTTATGTTCAAAAGAGACACTTTCCATATAATTTGCTGCAGTCTCTCTCATCACTATGAATACAGTGTTTCTGTCTCAATGGTAGGTTAACCTCAGTGTCTTACAACAAATGTCACAAGACTATGAAATATCGTTCTTCATGGCACTTGGCTTCTTTGCAGTATGTCGGGAGGAGTTCCCCTAAACATTGATAAGATTTAAGTAATACATATTGTGAACAAAGAACATAATTCATATTCTTCACAGAAATACAGCAAAGGCCTATTCTTCTGGGTGATCATTGACCTCACACATAACCAAGGTACCAGGTTATAAATTAAGACCACAAAGGTATGCAATCATTCATTCATCACCTTGGACAGCAATGCAAAATAAGCCAGTTTTGGATGAAGAATGATTTTCTGCCATCATGTTCTCCTTTCCAAAGCACTGAAGGTTTGACATCCCCACAATATTGGTTCACATCTACATGCTGACAAATCTCAACAGTGTTTTCAAAACACTGCAGGCAGTGAATAGAACCATCACAATTAAAGGTACAGCAGGAAAAACATCTTTACCAAAATATCATAAACCATAGTCAGCGGTGTTCAAATTGGTGAAATGGAACATAAGCCAATCATCACATCATAACGTGAGAACCACGAACTCCCTGAGAGAGATACCACTTCTTTTCTGAGGATGGCTGTTCTGGACAAACTCTGGACCAGGCCCATACCTTAGTCAGACAGAAAGGAATGAAGATCCTGCCAGGATTTCAGAGTATTTAGAATTTATTAAAGCACAAGAGAGCACACAGGGATTGTGACTGATTCACACCCTTCAGGTGAGCCAGGTGTTAGAGGTGAAATCACTTCAGCCACAATCACTCATAGTGACAGTAATTGAATAGGAGGCCTGGACAGTATGGAAAGTTCAAGTAGCTCCTTAAAGCCTCACTTGTTCCTGAAACTTATGAGGAATGTAGAAGATTGTCTGTCCTGATAAAAAGGGATCATATTTCGGCAACTGTGTATCATAGAGTCTCCTTCATGGTTTTAATTCTGAGTAAGATTAAGGAAACATTCCCTTCACATTTAAGGCTTTTCTGCTGTGTGAACTTGCAGGTGTCTCATAAGGCCATATCTTTGACTAAAATATTTCCCACAATCCATACACTCAAAAGGCTTTTCCCTAGTGTGAACATGCCTGTGGATAAGGAGATGACTATTTTGCCTAAAGGACTTTCCACATTAACTACACACATAAGGCTTTTCTCCAGTGTGAACTCTATTGTGGATAAGGAGCTGACTATTATCCCTATAGGACTTCCCACATTCACTACACCCATAAGGTTTTTCTCCAGTGTGAACTCTCTTGTGGATAAGGAGCTGACTATTTTGGCTAAAGGACTTCCCATATTCAAAACATTCATAAGGTTTTTCTCCAGTGTGAACTCTCTTTGTGGATAAGGAGCTGACTATTTTGCCTAAAAGACTTCCCACATTCAGGACACACATAAGGTTTTTCTTCAGTGTGAACTCTCTTGTGGATAAGGAGCTGACTATTTTGCCTAAAGGATTTACCACATTCAAAACATTCATAAGGTTTTTCTCCAATGTGAACTCTATTGTGGATAAAGAGCTGACTATTGCGGGTAAAAGATTTCCTACATTCACTACTCTCATAAGGCTTTTCTCCACTGTGAACTCTGTGGTGTTGAATGAGGGTGGAACTCCGACTGAAGGACTTCCCACAATCTGTACATTCATATGGCTTTTCTCCACTGTGAACTCTCTGATGTCGAAGGAGGATGGAACTCTGACTGAAGAACTTCCCACAATCTGTACACTCATACCGCTTTTCTCCAGTGTGAACTCTTTTATGTCGAATGAGGTTAAAGATTCGTCTATAATTTTTCCTACATTTTCCACACTCTCCAGAGCACACACCCTGACATTCAACAACGTTGAGGTTGTGGCTGGCAGCGTTTTCACATTCTCCCCACGGGTGAGGACTTTTTCCACTGAGAAATTCCTGTGAATTCTCACTGCCACAGTGTTGCTCCTTATTGTTATGAGTTGCCCGGTGCTGAAGAAGCTCTGAGGGAGTTTGGGAATCTTCCCCAACCACCCTGCTGTTTGAAGGAACCTCTGATAAGTTGAAGCTGCACCTGGTCACAAATGAGGCCTTGTCCATAGCTTCATTCCAGATCTTCTTTCGCCCGGCATCCCTCTGTTGCTGGTGAGGGTTTGCACTGAAACAGAAGTCTCTCACAAATGCCTCACTGAAGAAGTCTTTGTGCTCCAAGTGTGCTGCTTGTAAGTCATTCAGTTGCAAAATATCTTTTAACACCGAGAAACACTGCTTACAAGGATGGTTCTTCTGGGGTGCTGGAGGTGTCTTAGAAGCTCTGACTTCTGACTCTCCTTCTATAGATACGCTCTGATTAAAACAGGCCTCATCATCATCCTTTTTATGCCAACAACCTGAAAACAGAAAAAAGGTCAGGTAATGAATATTGATTGTGGTGACAGAGGGATTTTGCATTACAAAAGTGTGTTGCCCATGACACCATGGCTCCATGTAATTATCTGAAAAGAGGACATATGCAGGAAGGATTAATAAGAGGCTTCTGTGACGTTCTGGGCCTCTGAAGATCATAAAGGAAGGAAGACCACACCAGGAATATGACACAGAGATGGCAAGCACCACATGGAAGAGAGGTAAGACTTCCAGCCCTTCCTCAGGCTAACAGTGTTCAGTAGGACTTGTCTGCTGGTGTCATAGGCAAGCTCTGCAGAATTTTGTTTATGTCTTATTCGAAGAAAATATCAGTAAACGAGTAGCTGTTTTTCAGGACTACTTTAGTATGTATGTGCACCTCATAACACAGGTGCAGGTCAATGTTGAAGAATACTGTGGAGGCAGCAGTGCAGAGGAGCAGGTAATGTAAAAATGCCACGAAGGTGAACATGGCGGAATGCTAGGAAATCACAGGTGAAATGACATGTCAGAAAGTGTAAAGTAGGTAAAGGGAAAGGTAAAAATGTGGTGTGGGCAGTGGCACCTGCATCTCAGCAGTAATGGAATCGATCTGGTCCGGGTATAACTTGAAAACAGCCCTTGTGACATACATTCAGCTAGTTTCCACTCAGCTGGGCCAGGCCTCCTCTAAGACCATCCTGCATGTTCACCCTGTGGAAAAAAAAATACGAGGGTTCTCCCTGTACCACCTTCTCTACAAATACATACAACGGCAATATGCCAAGTATTAATGAAAGATGATAGAGGTGACCATCCAGCCCTGTTCCAGTGCAAATCCACTTGGTTTAGTATTCAGGGAAGGTAATATGACAAACACCAAATTAAAGGAGGGTCTTACAAGAACAGCCCATAGTTCATGTAAGTAAAAAACATAACCTGGCACAGGCAGTCACCCAGAACCTTAATACAGAGGAAAGGTGCAGAAGTGGAAGCCATGGATCTAGACAAGTCACCATCCCAGGGAGACAAACAGCAAGTGGGACCCATTAAGTTGTCTCTAAGATTTGTGGCTCCCAGACACATCCTGCACTTTCTGAGGAAAATAGTGTTAAATAATTTTGTGGAGTTTATTTCTCAGGGCTCTCCACATAGCTCAGCACTGGTATCCATAGCACATTTCCCATGAGAGTGAGGAAAGTTTTCTGAGTCCATGGTCTGGCTGTAGGAGAGAGAAAGCTACAGGTGGAATATAAAGGAAGACAGGCCATCATCTCAGTCCATTAGGAGAGATGTGAGGGTCTTACCTCCAGATGATACAAGAGCAAATACTTCCAGCATCACTTTGCAGTACAGAAGTCTCTGAGCCCCATCAAGGATTCCCCACCCTTCTGGAGAGAAGGCAATGGCCACATCCTCAAAGTTCATATCCTGTCATATAATGGGGAAAGTTTAGTCCGTTATCAGATTGTCTCCTAGGATTTTACATTCATCATACACCCCCACTTCCATATCCATCTGCTCCCTAGACCTCTGACTACAAAGAAGATATCAGGTCTTTGTTTCATCAAAGACACTCACTCCTTATATTCCTACTGATGCACTGTCTTCCCACGACAATAAGGGCAATGAGCATATAGATCCTACCCGCTCTCTACTACAAACATGTTGTCCACACTGCGCCTTTCAATACAGTGGGTGTCATGAACATAGGATATGGGTAGATGTTGTCCATAATGCCAGTGTGAGTGATCAGACACTGTTCTTGTCAGGCAATAACCTTGTTGTTCCCTAGGTTCTCATTCCAAGACCACGAACATTTTGGCATCTGACTTTACCCTTTTGACACCAAGCCTAGGGTGCTGAGCCATCACTTTGCACTTCCTGCCAAACATAAAACTTTGCACCACACATCTTCATTCCCAGAGGCATAATACCAAAGATATAGCAAATACATCGTGATTTGGCTGATTTATCTTAATCATCTTTTTTTCCAATACTCCAATTCACCCCTTCAGTAGTGTATTTCTCTTTTACCCTTCACCTTACCCAACGCCAGCCAAAATTACACTGATGTATGCTCTCTCATTCCTATTGGTCACTGTGACTGCCCTCCACAACAAAAGGCAGGTTGCACATATATTTCACCTAATCTCTGGGCCAAAATAGTAACACTGGAAAAGACCCTCTTTTCAGAAATTAATCTGAAATTCACCATATCACATTATCCAGATATCACCAGAAATGAACTCCACCTTCATTTCCTCTTATGTTGATTTCAGTGGCCTTGCAGCCATGAATGCACATGCCCTCTCCAAGTACACATCACTCTTTCTACCATAACTCTCTCAAACCTACACTCCCACAATCCCAGCACACATAGTCATCTCCCTGACTTCCTAATCATTACTCAGTAAGTGTGGTTTGGTTAATGCCTGCAAAATTCAAACTGAATTAAGTTCTACACCAACTCTCATTGTCCACACTCAATGAGGCGCCTTCAATCCTTCTATGATAACCTCCCTTCATGATTGTTTTTTTCCTTCAACCTCACCTATTGAGAACCACATTAAATCTCAGATCCAGAGCCCACCTCTTCTGTTGCTGTACTTGAGGTCCCTTCACCAGTCACAGCCTTCAGCACTCAAGTCCCATTACCTGTGGCCCTCTCACCCAGGTCCAGTGTGTCTCACATATGACCACTCATTCCCTTTTGTATATCAGTCAGACTACTGACCCCACCGGGGCTCTCAACACTATCCTGGTGTGCGATTCACAAGTAAAAATGCAACAGCTGCCACCTTTTCTTGTTTTAATTGCTCTTGGCTCTCCAATTAAACAGAAATAAAAGTTTGTAAAAAGATGATCTAATACTCTACCCTGGTCACTACACCCCCGACTTTAAGTAGTTTTCCACCTGAACTTCTCCTCAGAGTACCAGATGCTCATGAAATGCTCTCTGAAATATCGCACCCCAAAACAGATAAAAAATAAGTTTGGTATCCCCAATGAACATTACACTTCTACTCTGAATATCTGCATCTTAGTTGATGGTGCTTCCATACCTGCAGCTCCAAATGCAAACCTTCAAGTCAATCCTGGCTCTTACCTCTCTCTCAGCCTCAAAATATGAAAATCCAGTTGGCTGCAGATAAAACACCAATCCAGAATCCAACAACTTATATCACCCCCACAGTCACCCTCATGGGCCACTTACCATCATGCTCACCACAGCAACCTCCATCCTAGACTTTCTACCACCTCCCTCACAGCCATTTGGTTTGTTATGCTTCATCCACCCGAAGTCTAATGAGACCTGGGTCAGATCACCTGACTCTGCTCCCATCAACTTCAGACCAGACTCCAAAGGTATCACAAGTTCCTCCAGACCTCACGCCTGTTCCATTGTTACCAGTTCCTATTTAAAAAAATGGACACAGGCCCCAGCTTGTTTTGCTCAGTGGATAGAGAGCCAGCCAGTGAACTGAAGGGTCCCGTGTTTGATTTCGTTCAGGGCACATGCCAGGGTTGTGGGCTTGATCCCCAGTGGCAGGGGGGGGGGGCGGCGGCGGGGTGCAGCAGTAAGCCCACCAATGATTCTCTCTGATCATTTTTTAAAAATACATTTTATTAATTTTTTTACAAAGGGGAAGGGAGAGTGATAGAGAGTTAGAAACATCGTTGAGAGAGAAACATGGATCAGCTGCCTCCAGCACACTCCCTACTGGGTATGTGCCCGCAACCAAGGTACATGCTCTTGACCAGAATTGAACCTGGGACCTTTGAGTCCGCAGGCTGACACTCTCCACTGAGCCAAACTGGTTAGGGCTCTCTCTGATAATTGATGTTTCTATTTCTCTCTCCTTCTCCCTTCCTATCTGGAATCAATAAAAACACATTTTTAAAAAAGGACACCTGTTGGTTCCTGAATTAGCTCAGTTTTCACTCTAAGCCATTGCACATATAGGAACCTCTGACTGGAAGGTCTTCTCACATCTGATTCCACTGTTTGCCAAAAACAGGGACCATTTCATACAACCTTAGGCATGTACTTAGAATTCTGGGCTTGCTGTCTTATTAAGGTCCCCAGATATAAGGACTAGAAGAGAGGCAAGACAATCCCAGGATATCACTATCTCAGAAGTTGTAAGAGTCTGAGGCCCTGATATCAATTCCACAAAACGGTATCCTTAAACCACTCTGCATGGGCAGCAATCTGTGTTCAGAGAAAGATCTGTTGAGACTCTGGCCACCAAACCCAGGACCCATGGGCTCAGACTGCTCAGTATCGTCTCCCAGTCAATAGGCCCATGTGTCCTGTAGATGATCACATTACTTCAAGACTCAGGCCTCAGTGCACACTCTTGCCAGTTAGCTTATCTCTTATTCGACTTTTGCCTCCTGTCTTCAAGTGCTATCATCTATCTTCTAGTCTCTTCCTCTTCTGAGCTGCTTAGGGAAAACTTTAAAGAGCTACCTCACACAATGTCCCTCTTTTGGTCAGGACCATTCATGTCCCAAGTTTCCTGAGAATGAAAGTAAAACTCCTCATGCAAAACTCTGCCTCATCTGCTTTGTTCCTTTAGACACAAAACAAGTCCTGGGTTTCCCGAATTTTCCTGGTTTGGTAACACCATCACGTCCTCACATGGAGGTATTGCCGCCTATTAACCTCTTTCCCCCATCACACCTTTTGTCACACACAAGCTACTCACTGTTCCTGGCAGAGCGACCTGGACTGCAGGATCCCATTGTGTCCACACCCCAGGCTGAAGGGTTAAATTCAGTGAGGCTGCTTCGAACTCTGTAAGCAGAGAGAAATCCCGGAGTCACAAGAGCCCAAATTCTGGCCTGTTGGGGCTCAGCAAACCTCAGGCACAACACTGCATAGGGAGATACTGTCTCTGATGCCTTGTCCAACTGGAGACCTGGCGCTGGGAAGCCTCAGTCTCTGTGAACAGACCAAAGAGGTCAACATGAGCACCAGGTAGATGCAGGAACTCCCACCCTCACCCACTTACACCTGGATATTATGCCTCTCCTGGGCTTTCATTGGCTAAATCCAGCCATGATTATGGGCATAGCCCTTTGGGTAATATACCTTTACAGAACTCCCAGATGTAAATAGGATCCCAATCACTCACTGATCATTGTGAATATTGGTGTTTGGAAGCCAGAATGTTGCTGGGAAATGACAACATTAGGATCATGTGGCTGGTTGTAGATTCTGGGGTTTATTCTCTCCAACTGATATTTTGGTTATGTTGATTTTTGGGAGATAGGATGGGACAGGAAAGAGAGAAACATGCATCAGCTGCCTCATGTCAACCCCTCACCCTCCCACTGGGAATCCAGCCAGAACACCAGGCTTCTGCCTCATAAACAACTTAACCAGAAACCTTCCCAGCACAGGAAGATGCTCAAACATCTGAGCTATTCCAGCTGTCAGATTTTTTATATTTCATATAAACATATCACATTATTAAGAGACAAATCAGGCTATGAGAGAATATATACAATCCAATTTCATTTGTTTATAAACAACATTTGGAATGCTACAAAGAACAAAAAGTTAACACTTCGTAAATTGTTAGAATGTTTGTATTCAGTACACATTGTGGAACTAGGAGCTAATAGCTACCGCATGTTTACTGCCGGGGTCCAACCCCAGCAGGTCCAGGGGTCCCCAAAGGTGTGGACGGAGTCGGTGAAGAAGGAATGGTCTCGAGACAGCGTTCAGTTGATCAGCAGCCTAGCCAGGATCTCCAGCCAAGTTCTGGTCTCGATCTCCAGAGAGGTTCTGCTTCGGATCTCCAGCCAGGTTCTGTGGCCATGTTCCCTCGCTAGGTTCTCCATCCAGGTTCTGTCCAGGTTCTAGTCAGGTTCTCTTGCCAATTTCTGTAGTCAGGTTCAGTCCAGGATCTTTTGCCATGTTCTCTCGCTAGGTTCTGTCTCTAGGTTCTGAGGCCAGTTTCTGTCCAGGATCTTTTGCCATATTCTCTCCAGCGAAGTTCTTCTGTCTCTAGGCTCCGTGTAGGTTCTGTCTTCTTGATTCTGTTCTAAGTTCTGTGTCTTGCTGTCTTGTTACATCTGTATTTATACCATTTGATTCAATCCTATCAATCTCTATTACAAAGGTTAGGGCATTTCTTATCTCCATTCCAGGGAGTAAAGATTATGTAGCTTAAGCATGATTGTTTGTAGTGATTAACTACCCGCCTGGCACTTAGTTAAGGAGTTTCATCCCCTCCCTGACTTCAGGGAAAAATTCCTACCTGGGGAAACAACCTTTCTCCGAGAGGTGACCTTGGTTAAAACACAGCGCCAAGAAGGTGAGCAAACATATTAAGAACCGTATGCCATATATGCCAGGTCCCTTGAAACAGCAAGGATGGACCGGCTCCCGGCAGTTTACTACATGTGTCAGGCCTGGAATTAAATGCTTTACATGCAGTATTATGTCATTTATTCCTCTCTGCAACCTGAGATTTTATGTACAGCAAGTTGAGGCTCAGAGGCTTTATGTAAATTGCCTGTTAGTAGAGTTAAATAAAGGCAGGGCTGGAAGGCAAACCCAAGTGTTTCTAATAACAGAGCTCTGACTAATATCATTAGGCTCTGCTGCTTCCTGGAGAGCAGAATTGTTAATACACACCCATTAGGACCAGCTAGATCAGTGGTTCTCAACCTTCCTAATATTGCGACCCTTAAAAAGAGTTCTTCATGTTGTGGTGACCCCCAATCATAAAATTATTTTTGATGCTACCTCATGACTGTAGTTTTACTCCTTTTATGAATCATAATGTAAATATCTGATATGCAGGATGTGTTTTCATTGTTACAAATTGAACATAATGAAAGCATAGTGATTCATCACAAAAACAATATGTAATTACATATGTGTTTTCGGATGGTCTTAGGCAACCCCTGTGAAAGGGTCGTGTCATTCGACCTCCAAAAGGGGTCTCGACCCACAGGTTGAGAACCACTGGGCTAGATGTTATGGTGAATATAAAACAGGCCCAAAGCTTCAGTAGCTTATACTAAAGAAGGTCTCTTTCATGTTCATGCCACATGTCCTCCCTGGTTCTCGAGGGACCAGGATAAAGGTGCAGGCACCATGTAGGTACCTGCTAGGTGTTAGTTGCAATGAACAGAGAGAATGCCAGTCCCTGGTTCCAAACTCTTGTATTAGGATATAAAGCAACTGGAGCCCTAGCCAGCAGGTGGACATCCCCTGAGGGGTCCCAGACTGTGAGATGGCGCAGTCCGGCTGAGGGGCCACCACCCTCCCTTCTCTAAACGCCCCCTCCCCCGCCAGTGCACATTGTCGTGCACTGTGCCTGTAGTAAACACATAATCCCTTTGACCTGGACAATTCACTGATATCTCCAAGAAATGCATTATATTTGTATTTGTGTGTGTGTGTGTGTGTGTGTATATAAATATATATATATATATATATATATATATATATATATATATATCCATGCACATACATATTTTTTAAACCAGAAGGCACATATAAAATATTCACAGAATCATTATTTATTATAGTCCAAAATCAGAAACAACCCAAACAATAGTAGAATGAATAAACTGTAGTATATTCAAGCAATATTTATAGAAATATTGCTATACACAACAATATAGATGATTCTCACAAATATCATGTTGAAAGAAGCCAGATAAAACAGTAATGCTGTATGATGTAATTTATATAAAGTTAAAATATTTATTAAGTTAAAAATTGATAGTGTTGGGGGAGAACCAAGATGGCGGCGATATAGGCAGACGTGTCCCAGGTCGTGTCCCGGAGCAAATGGAACGAGCAGCTGAAGCTAGTAACACTCACACCGAATTGGCGAAATTGCTCAGCTGGTGAGAGGGTTTACAGCCGGGAAGAGCAGAACTCCCCTGGTAAGGTAAAAAAAAACCAGGGATTTGGGCAGGAAAGTTTGCCAGACCTCTGAGCCCAGAGAGTCGGAGGGAGACCGCGTGGCAGACAGCCGCGTCCCGTGGGACAGGCACAGCCCCTGACGGGGGGAAAGGAGAACCGCGGGATTCCTGGTGCTGCCAGGGAAATTGAGAGCTGGGTTCTGTGATCATGGAGGACTGAGCCTAAAGGGGGCAGCCTGAAGAGCTGACCTGACCATGCAGTCCCGGTAAGAGAAGAAGCTTACAGAAACCAAGCCTTCCCCGTTTCCGCGGCCGGCATTTGTTTGTTTGTTTTCACTGAATCCTGTTCATGGGACATTTCGGATACAGACACTCACCTGTGCTGAAGAGAGGGAGAGTGTGCTGGGGAGTGGAATCTGGGGAGAGACTGGGGAAAGAGGGGCAGCCGGGAGAGGTGGTAGTGAATTGAGTGCTGAGACACCCCAGAGCCCGGGACTGGGGCAGCCACCCGCTCCTGAGAGGGAGTCTCCTCCCCCCAGCCCCCAGGCAAGGAGCACAGCCACACCCAGATTCCACCCTGTACGAGATCAAGGATTAAGATAACCTGATCAGTCCCTGGGAGTTAACAGGGTCTGGCCTATAGGGGGATTTTCAATCCCAGCAACAACATAGCGCCGGTAACTAACTATTACGCAGTCAGCTCTGGGCAGTGAACTTCCACTGGACAGAGAGGCCCTATAGCCTCAGAGGCCAACCCCAGAACACTGCCACCCAGAGGCTGACCCACAAACTGACTCTTTGCTAAACACAAAATAAGGCAGTCTGGGAAATAAATGCGGCATGCTTTAAAATAAGGACTGTGGTTTACAACACAGAGGAACAGTATATCGCAGGGAAACTCAACACTCTCCTGAATACCTGGAAGGTCTAAGGCGAGCCACACTGAAGAATAGAAGAAACGAAGGACCCTCACTACTGCAATTTTTTTTTCTTTTTTCACCTTTTAACTAAGAAACCAATTTTTTTTTCTTCTTTTTTTTTCATTTTTTTCTTCTTTTTCCATCACCTGATTTTACCCTTGTAATTACTACCTTCTTATTTTTAACCAGTATTATTACTGCTACCATTTTACCATTTTTTAAAGTGCCATTTTATTTTTTCTTTATTTTATTTTGGGATTAGTGTTCACCATTCTATTTTCATCGTTATATTATTGGTTGTTTCTAGTTTGCATTCATATACAGGGAGCTGTTGCTGGAATTTGTTGGGCTTAATGGCTGTTCTATAGGAGTATTCTCCTCATATAAAAAGTCTCTTCCCTCTTCCACTTCATTCTCTCTTTTCGCTCTTTTTTTTTTTCTTTTTTTTTTCTTTTCTTTTCTCGCTTTTATTTTCCCCCTTCCTTTTTCCCAATTTCATTTTTGCACTCCCTTTTTTTGGTCCCTACTTTTCTTTTCCTTTTTCTCTTTTATCTTTTTCTCTTCCTTCTTCCTTATCCCCTAATTCTCTTAATTCAGGTGGCCACCTTTAATTGGGGTTATTAATATCGTGAATATATTTTTGTATAGTGCCTGGTACGTGGTGCCTTGTTGTGTTGTATTTTGTGCCTTTAAATCAACGCAGCAGATCCAAGCAACAGCAACCTCCTGAGCACCTCATCCTCTGCTGAGGAACAGCAGCTGTACGTGAAACCTCGCCCCACCAGCCGGAAGAGCCACCACAGCTGTGAACAGCACCCACCAGAGGAGCTGCTGCCAACTGAAGAGCAGCTGCTACCACAACTGCCCGAAGAGCAACCACAGACCAAGGAGTCACTGCCACCAAGGGAGCAACCACTGAACAACTCAACGTCTAGATATGTCAGTGAGATCAAACATGGGTAGACAAAGAAACCCCCAAAGGAAAGAGAAGGAGGACTCTCCAGAAAAGCAGCTAAGTAATACAGAGGCATGCAATATGACAGATAAAGAATTCAGAATAAGGATCCTAGAGTGCATAAACCGGATGGAGGAAAAAATCGACAACCTCTGCAAGAAGCAAGAAGAAACAGATGAAAAAATCGATAACATATGGAAGAAGCTAGAAGAAACAGATGAAAAAATCGATAACATATGGAAGAAGCTAGAAGAAACAGATGAAAAAATCAACAACCTAAGTAAGACCCAAGAAGAAATGAAGAGTGATATAGCTGCAATGAAAAACTCCATTGAAAGTATCAACAGTAGACTAGGAGAAGCGGAGGACCGAATAAGTGAATTAGAAGACAAGGAAGCAAAACACACCCAAAATGTACTGCAATTGGAGAAAAAAATTAAAAGACAGGAGGAGAGCCTAAGGGAGCTTTGGGACAACATGAAACGAAACAACATACGAATAATAGGAGTACCAGAACAACAGAAAGATGAACAAGGATTAGAAAACCTACTCGAAGAAATAATATCAGAAAACTTTCCTGAGGTGGGGAAGAAAAAAGTCACACAAGCCCAGAGAGTCCCAAACAAGGTGAACCCGAAAAGACCCACACCAAGACACATCATAATCACCATGGCAAATGTTCAGGACAAAGAGAGAATCTTACAGGCTGCAAGAGAGAGACGGAAAGTTACATACAAGGGATCTCCCATTAGATTGTCAAATGACTTCTCAACAGAAACACATCAGGCCAGAAAAGAATGGACTGAAATTTACAAAGTGATGCAAAGCAAAGGACTGAATCCAAGAATACTCTATCCAGCAAGGCTATCATTCAAACTTGAAGGAGAAATAAGAAGCTTCACAGACAAAAAAAGACTAAGGGAGTTTGTCACCACCAAGCCAGCAATGCAAGGAATGCTAAAGGGACTGGTATAAAAAGAAGAAATAAAAAGCTCAGAAAGAAAACAGCCACACACACACACAAAAAGAAATGGCTACAAACAAGTACCTTTCAATAATAACTTTAAACGTAAACGGACTAAATGCTCCAACCAAAAGACATCGAGTGGCTGAATGGATAAAAAAACATGACCCATACATCTGCTGTCTACAAGAAACCCACCTCATTAGAAGGGACTCACACAGACTGAAAGTGAAAGGATGGAAAAATATCTTTCAGGCAAATGGAAAGGAAAAGAAAGCTGGGGTAGCAATACTTATATCGGACAAAATAGACCTCAAAGTGAAGGCCTTAACAAGAGATAAGGAAGGCCACTTCATAATACTAAAGGGATCAATACAACAAGAAGATATAACCCTGGTAAACATATATGCACCCAATGTAGGAGCACCCAAATTCATAAAAAAACTCCTGGAAAATATCAAAGGAGAGATCGACAACAATACAATCATAGTAGGGGACTTTAATACACCATTGACAGCACTGGATAAGTCCTACAGACAAACAATCAACAAAGATACAGCAATCCTAAATGACTCACTAGATCAGATGGACTTAATAGACATCTTCAGAACACTTCACCCCAAAGCCAGAGAATATACGTTCTTCTCAGGTGCTCATGGGACATATTCAAAAATAGACCACATATTGGGTCACAAGCAAAGTATCCCCAAATTCAAGAAGATTGAAATCATAAAAAGCATCTTCGCAGACCACGACGGCATAATATTAGAAATAAACTACAATAAAAACAACCCAAAATACTCAAACACCTGGAAGCTGAATAGCATGCTATTAAATATTGATTGGGTTACCAATGAGATCAAAGAACAAATTAAAAACATCCTGGAAACTAATGACAATGAAAACACAACAATCCAAAACCTATGGGACACATTGAAAGCAGTCCTGAGAGGGAAGTTTATAGCTCTACAGGCCTATCTCAAAAAACAAGAAAAAATGGTAGTAAATCATCTAACTCTACAACTCAAAGAATTAGAAAGAGAGCAACAAGAAAACCCCAGAGTGAGCAGAAGGAAGGAGATAATAAAGATTAGAGCAGAAATAAATGACATAGAGACCAAAAAAACAATACAGAAAATCAATGAAACCAAGAGCTGGTTCTTTGAAAGGATAAACAAGATTGATAAACCTCTAGCCAGACTCACCAAGAAGCAGAGAGAGAGGACCCAAATAAATAAAATCAGAAACGATAGAGGCGAAATAACAACAGACCCCACAGAAATACAAATGATTGTTAAAAAATACTATGGTCAGCTTTACTCCAACAAACTAGACAACCTGGAGGAAATGGACAAATTCCTAGAAAAATACAGCATTCCAAAACTCAATCAGGAAGAATCTAAAAATCTCAACAGGCCAATAACTATGGAAGAAATTGAAGCAGTCATCAAAAAGCTTCCATCAAACAAAAGCCCAGGACCAGACGGCTTCACAGGGGAGTTTTACCAAACATTCAAGGAAGAACTAAAACCTATCCTCCTCAGACTACTACAAAAAATTCAAGAGGAAGGAACACTTCCAAGCTCATTCTATGAAGCCAGCATCACCCTAATACCAAAACCAGGTAAAGACAACACAATGAAAGAGAATTACAGGCCAATATCCCTCATGAACATAGATGCCAAAATCCTCAACAAAATCTTAGCAAATCGGATCCAGCAGTACATCAGAAAGATCATACACCATGACCAAGTAGGATTTATCCCAGGGATGCAAGGATGGTACAATATCCGCAAATCAATAAACGTGATACATCAC
Organism: Myotis daubentonii; assembly: GCF_963259705.1. NCBI lineage: Eukaryota > Metazoa > Chordata > Mammalia > Chiroptera > Vespertilionidae > Myotis > Myotis daubentonii. The sequence continues at coordinate 6,132,109 of NC_081860.1, read as the reverse complement.
ATAAACAAATTGAAAGAAACAAAGCACATGGTCATATCAATTGATGCAGAAAAAGCATTTGACAAAATTCAACACCCATTTTTGATAAAAACTCTCAGCAAGGTGGGAGTAGAAGGATCATACCTCAACATAATAAAAGCCATATATGACAGGCCCACAGCCAACATCATACTCAACGGACAAAAACTAACAGCATTTCCCCTAAGAACAGGAACAAGACAGGGATGCCCCCTCTCACCACTCCTGTTCAACATAGTACTGGAAGTGTTAGCCATTGCAATTCGGCAAGAAGAAGAAATAAAAGGCATCCAAATTGGAAAAGAGGAAGTAAAACTGTCCTTATTTGCAGACGACATGATATTATACATACAAAACCCTAGAGATTCCATCAAAAAGCTACTAGACTTAATACATGAATTTGGCAATGTAGCAGGATACAAAATTAACCCCAAGAAATCTGAGGCATTTCTATACACCAATAGTGAACTTTCAGAAAGAGAGATTATAAAAACAATCCCGTTTACCATTGCACCGAAAAAACTAAGCTACCTAGGAATAAACTTAACTAAAGAGGTAAAAGACCTCTACTCAGAAAACTACAGGACGTTGAAAAAAGACATAGAGGAAGACATAAACAGATGGAAGAACATACCGTGTTCATGGATTGGTAGAATCAACATCATCAAAATGTCCATACTACCCAAAGCAATCTATAAATTCAACGCACTTCCCATTAAAGTACCAACAGCATACTTCAGAGATCTAGAACGAACTTTCCAAAAATTCATCTGGAATAAAAAAAGACCCCGAATAGCTGCAGCAATCCTGAAAAAGAACAAAGTAGGTGGGATCTCAATACCAGATATCAAGTTGTATTACAAAGCCACTGTTCTCAAAACTGCCTGGTACTGGCACAAGAATAGGCATATAGATCAATGGAATAGAATAGAGAGCCCAGAAATCGGCCCGAACCAATATGCTCAATTAATATTTGACAAAGGAGGCAAGAACATACAATGGAGCCAAGATAGTCTCTTCAATAAATGGTGTTGGGAAAATTGGACAGATATATGCAAGAAAATGAAACTAGACTACCAACTTACACCATACACAAAAATAAACTCAAAATGGATAAAGGACTTAAATGTACGACAGGATACCATAAAAATTCTAGAAGAATCCAAAGGCAAGAAAATCTCAGACATATGCCGAAGCAATTTCTTCACTGATACAGCTCCTAGGGCACTTGAAACTAAAGAAAAAATGAACAAATGGGACTACATCAAAATAAAAAGCTTCTGCACAGCAAAAGAAACCATCAACAAAACAACGAGAAAACCCACTGTGTGGGAAAACATATTTGCCAATGACATATCTGATAAGGGCCTAATCTCCAAAATTTATAGGGAACTCATACAACTTAACAAAAGAAAGATAAACAATCCAATCAAAAAATGGGCAAAGGACCTAAATAGACACCTCTCAAAAGAGGACATTCAGAAAGCCAAGAGACATATGAAAACATGCTCAAAGTCACTAATCATCCGAGAGATGCAAATCAAAACAGCAATGAGGTACCATCTCACACCTGTCAGACTGGCTATCATCAACAAATCAACAAACGACAAGTGCTGGAGAGGATGTGGAGAAAAAGGAACACTTGTGCACTGCTGGTGGGAATGCAGACTGGTGCAGCCACTATGGAAGACAGTATGGAGTTTCCTTAAAAAACTGAAAATGGAACTCCCATTTGACCCTGTGATCCCACTTCTAGGAATATATCCCAAGAAACCAGAAACACCAATCAGAAAGGATATATGCACCCCTATGTTCATAGCAGCACAATTCACCATAGCTAAGATCTGGAAACAGCCTAAGTGCCCATCAGTAGATGAATGGATTAGAAAACTGTGGTACATCTACACGATGGAATACTATGCTGCTGTAAAAAGGAAGGAACTCTTACCATTTGCAACGTCATGGATGGAACTGGAGAGCATTATGCTAAGTGAAATAAGCCAGTCAATAAAGGAAAAATACCACATGATCTCACTCATTCGTGGACAATAGAGACCATTATAAACTTTTGAACAATAATAGATACAGAGGCAGAGCTGCCTCAAACAGATTGTCGAGCTGCAGCGGGAAGGCCGGGGAGGGTTGGGGGGCAGGAGGTAGGGGGGTAAGAGATCAACTAAAGGACTTGTATGCATGCATATAAGCATAACCAATGGACATAAGACACTGGGTGATAGGGGAGGCTAGGGGACTGTCTAGGGCGGGGGGATAAAATGGATACATATGTAATACCCTTTGTAATACTTTAAGCAATAATAATAATAAAAAAAAAGAAACAAAAAAAAAATTGATAGTGTTAAAAGTCAGGACAGTGAAAAAAAAAAAAAAGTGAAACTAAAAGACGGAACGGACATCACCCAGAACCACAGGAACGCTGGCTGAGTGGAAGTCCTACAACTAGGAGGAAAGAGAAACGCATACGGACACTCAGAGGAGGCGCAGTGCTGAAGTCAAATTCTGAGGTGCAGAGTGCGCGGAGCGGCTGGCGGCGGAGGGCGCGGTTGTTGTTTTCAATCGGGAGGGAGTCGCAGACTCTGAGCTCCAGGTACAGGCGAGTCTTTAGGGACCCAGACTCAAACAGGAGAAGCGGGACTGTCTGGCTTCGGTCAGAGCGAGTGCAGCTTTCTCTCCCAGCTTTGCAGCGGGTGCTGGGACTCAGAGAGGCAGAGCCCCTGGGGACAGGACTGAGAGCCGCCATAACTGCTCTCTCCGGACCACCCTGTTGATCCTGTGCGACCGCCCTACCCAAGCCCTGCACAGAGGCATTTGCCTGGATAGCCTCAGGCAAAGGCTAGATTAGCACCTCCCTAGAGGACAGAAGTTCTCTCACTGCTGTCACAGCTGATTCTCACAGCCACTTGGCCTGGAGGTCAAACCCTCCCTGGTATTAGCTACAACAATCAAGGTTTAACTATAAGACTGTGCACAAAGACCACTAGGGGGTGCACCAAGGAAGCATAACAAAATGCGGAGACAAAGAAACAGGACAAAATTGTCAATGGAAGATATAGAGTTCAGAACCACACTTTTAAGGTCTCTCAAGAACTGTTTAGAAGCCGCCGATAAACTTAATGAGATCTACAAGAAAACTAATGAGACCCTCGATGTTATATTGGGGAACCAACTAGAAATTAAGCATACACAGACTGAAATAATGAATATTATACAGACTCCCAACAGCAGACCAGAGGAGCGCAAGAATCAAGTCAAAGATTCAAAACCCGAAGAAGCAAAAAACAACCAACCGGAAAAGCAAAATGAAAAAAGAATCCAAAAATACGAGGATAGTGTAAGGAGCCTCTGGGACAGCTTCAAGCATACCAACATAAGAATTATAGGGGTACCAGAAGATGAGAGAGAGCCAGATATTGAAAACATTTTTGAAGAAATAATGACAGAAAACTTCCCCCACCTGGTGAAAGAAATGGACTTACAGGCCCAAGAAGCGCGGAGAGCCCCAAACAATAGGAATCCAAAGAGGACCACACCAAGACACATCATAATTAAAATGCCAAGAGCAAAAGATAAAGAGAGAATCTTAAAAATAGCAAGAGAAAGTAACTCAGTTACCTACAAGGGAATACCCATACCCAGACTGTCAGCTGATTTCTCAACAGAAACTTTGCAGGCCAGAAGGGAGTAGCAAGAAATATTCAAAGTGATGAATACCAAGAACCTACAACCAAGATTACTTTATCCAGCAAAGCTATCATTCAGAATTGAAGGTCAGATAAAGAGCTTCACAGATAAGGAAAAGCTAAAGGAGTTCATCACCACCAAACCAGGATTATATGAAATGCTGAAAGGTATCCTTTAAGAAGAGGAAGAGGAAGAAAAAGGTAAAGGTACAAATTATGAACAACAAATATGCATCTATCAACAAGTGAATCTAAGAATCAAGTGAATAAATAATCTGATGAACAGAATGAACTGGTGATTATAATAGAATCAGGGACATAGAAAGGGAATGAACTATTCTTGAGGGGGAAAGGGGTGTGGGAGATTCGGGAAGAGACTGGACAAAAATCGTGCACCTATGGATGAGGACAGTGGGTGGGGAGTGAGGGTGGATGGTGGGGCGGGAACTGGGAGGAGGGGAGTTATGGGCGGGGGGGGGGAAAGAGGAACAAATGTAATAATCTGAACAATAAAGATTTAATTAAAAAAAAAAGTCAGGACAGTGGTCATGCTTGTGGGGTGGGAATGACCAGGAGGGGCATAAGGTCATGTGTGGGATTTTGAGGTATGGTAGTACTATATAGCTTGATATGGATGTTGGTTACATGAGTATTTATTTCACTTTGTGAAAATTCAGTGGGCTATACAGTTATACATTGGGCACTTTTCTGTTTGCATGTTATACTTTAAAGAAAAAAGCCTTTCAAACAATGCTAATGTCATCTTCTTTGTTGTTATTGTTGTCCCCACAGAAACTTTAGGGAATGAAAACAAATCCCATCCCCTGATCGCCCAACCAGTCACCAACCTCAGAGGGAGGTCGTGGGTGGCAGCATAGTGGCAGGGTGATTCAGGGAGGGACCGGCCACTCAACATCCCCAGATTGGCCTGCCAGGGTTGCCTCCCACAGAGGGAGGCCATCGGTGATGGCGGCGGGGTGATCCAGGGCGGGGCCGGCCACTTGCTGTCCACAGATCGGCCTGCTGGTCACCTCCTGCAGAGGGAGGCCAGACTGTGGCTTAAGCCCACTTCCTGCATGTTGGACATTCCCTGAGGGCTCCCGGACTGTGAGAGGGCACCAGCCGGGCTGAGGGACCACTTTGATTTCACGGACTTTCATACACTGGGCTTCTAGTATAATATAAAATGAGATTCTGCCGGAGCCCCACCAGGCATCTTGAGGTCTAATGAAGGATCCTATGCTCTATTTTTATTTCTTATAATCCCAATTGTTCTGAATTAAAATAACTCTAATCCTATCTAATAACAGTCAAACACGGTCATTGACTGTACCTTCGCTACACCTCCCATGGGCTAATCAGCGCGATATGCAAATTAACCACCAACAAAGATGGCGGCTACTTTGCATACTGCAGGCAGGGCGGGACAGCGCCATCCCGCCTGCCCTGCCGCCATCTGGGCCTGCTATCTGCGATCCTGGGCGGGGTGGGGGGGGGGTCCCATGTGCGACCGGACCTGGGGCTGCCGGGTTGGGCAGCAGTGATCCGCCAGCCCACCCAGTCGTCCCATGTGAAACCCAGGGAGGAGCCCCAACCCCCGGATCCGCCCTGCCCTGTGTGCGACTGGGAGCGGGGCCCGAACCCCCAGATCAGCCCTGCCCTGTGTGCGACTGGGAGCGGGGCCCCAACCCCCAGATCAGCCCTGCCCTGTGTGCGACTGGGAGCGGGGCCCCAACCCCCAGATCAGCCCTCCCCTGTGTGCGACTGTGAGCGGGGCCCCAACCCCCCGATCAGCGCTGCCCTGTGCGGGACCAGGGGTGGCGCCACAACCCCCTGATCGGCCCTGCCCTGAGTGCAACCTGGGGAGGCAGGGCAGGCACCTAGGAATCGGCCTGCCATCTGCCACCCAGGCAGGCACCTAGGGATTGGGCCTGCCATCTGCCACCTGGGGAGCGGGCTTAAGCCAGCAGGTGGTTATCTCCCAAGGGGTCCCAGACTCTGAGAGGGCACAAGTGGGGCTGAGGGACACCCCTCTATCCTCCATCCCCCACCCCGCCAGTGCACAAATTTTTGTGCACCAGGCCTCTAGTCATAGGATAAAAGATAGAGAAACAGACTTAGTCTAGGTAAGTGGTAAATGGTACTAGAAATATTAAGAACCCCAAATAAATATGATAAAAATAGTCATACTGTTTGTGTAACTGTAGTTTTATAATATAATCAGTAAAGTTTTTTAAAAAAAATTTAAAAAGAAAATATCTGGTAAAACAAAGTTTCATACTTGAGTATTTTTAAATGGTAGCCTTACAAATATGTATAATATATACCACATTGGCAAAATCAAGCTCTTTTACCAATTAGCATTAAAAGCACTGTAATTGCTCAATATTTTGAAACATATTGCAATCAGAAACCATTTTTCTTTTACTTTACTTACTCAGTGTATTGTGGTCTGTGTGAATACCTTGTACAACAGATGTTCTGAGCAACAATTCCACATCAGAACCTATTTTTATTAGCTGTTAAGAAAACCAAACACAGAATAAATCCTTCAGGTGTTTTTCAATGGTTCATATGAATGGACTGTTTTTGAAAAGTATAGGTTTACTACAAAGTTTTTATGTAATAATCTGCCTTTAAATTTTATAACCATTCTAAGTGTGCAGAAAGCTCAGACAGGCATATACTTTTAACTTTTATCCACCCGTTTAAATTTTATCCAAAACAGGTTTAGAGTATTTTTTTGTTGTACATATATATTTTACAATGTGTTTAAAACACATAGTCTTTTGGAGGTGGTGGTAGTGAATCTTTCTTTTATAGACTTGGATGTTCTGAACACTAGAAAGTGTGTTGGATTAGGAGTCAGAATACTTGGATTCCAATTCTGGTTCTGTCATTAAGTGTATGGCCTTGGTTTAATAACCTACTCTGATTTTCAGACCTCATTATTTGCAAAATGAAGAAATGGACTAGAACAGCAATTCTCAACACTGTGGACCCCTTGAGGCACCTTAACGCCCTTTCAGAGGATCCATGATGTCAAATTTATTTTCATGATCCTACAGCCTAGACCAGTGGTCGGCAAACTGCGGCTCGCAAGCCACATGCAGCTCTTTGGCCCCTTGAGTGTGGCTCTTCCACAAAATACCGCCTTCTGCGCATGGGCCACGAAGTTTCAATCGCACTGTACGTGCGAACCCCCATGTGGTATGTGGTGGAAGAGCCACACTCAAGTGGCCAAAGAGCCGCATGTGGCTTGCGAGCCGCAGTTTGCTGACCACTGGCCTAGACCCTTCTACACTGTTTGAGTTGTGAGAAGTAGAGTTTTCTCTATGAAATACCATTTGTACTTGAATGAACCACTGATAGGCAGACAAACTATGATTATTCAGACTTGGGTATTTGCTAGATTTTTTTCTTGAAAATGAGTGAAGTGAGGAGGGAAGTTAACAGAGGTCAGATGATATGTTCTTATAGGTCATGGGATGAGGAGTCATGGAGGTTGTGAGCAGAGGAAGGATAGAATATGCCTTAAAAAAAAAGGAAAAAAAAAGGTTCACTCTGCCTTTAAAAGTATTGAGACCAGGCTGTAGGAATTTAGGGCAAAAGAAGAAAGACCCAGGAGGAGGCTGTTGTAACAACTCAGTGAGAAATGATGGTAACTTGAACCTGGAGATAATGATGAGGAGGGTGAGAAGTGGTTGAATTCTACGTATAGTTTGAAGGTTAAGCCAATAGGATCTGCTGCCAGATTAAAGTGTGAGAGAAGGAAAGCAGTCAAGACAGCACAAAGGATATTGGTCTGAACATCAAGAGGAGGGAGCTGCCATTAATTGACATGAAAGCCTGTGGGTGACCAAAACCTCACACGCTGACAGACTTGAGAAGCTTCTTGGCAAGGCAGAGAAAGGGGGAAAAGGGCCTCCTCCTTGGAGGTGCAGAAGCTGAGTGGAGTCCTAGGTCTAAGGCTGGGAACAAGGATAAATGAGGAGCAAGGGAATAGAGGAGACCGAGAGGTGGTGTGTATGAATTCTAGAGCCAAAATATATATATATATATTTTTTAAATATATAACTTCCATTGGACTAATAGGAATAGAGTTCTACATAGAAACTAACCTTTAAGGAAATTTATCACTTGGTGATGTATAGTTTCAAAGAATATTCACAATTTTTGGAAAAGGCTATTATATACTCCTTTACCTTTCCAACTACTTGTGTGAGACTGAATATTCTTCATATACTTCAACCTAAAAAACATGCTGAATGAGGAAGCAGATAGAATATAGCTGACTTCTATTAAGCCAGACATGAAAGAGATTTAAAAAATGTAAAGCATGCCATTCTTCTAACTAAATTATTTTGAAAATGTAGTATTTTTCATAAATAATGTATTTTTTTAACATGTAATGGGTCTATTGTTTTCAAATGATTCAATCAATATCTATTTTAAATTTTTCAGCTTTAAATTCTAATATAGTAAATACTGATAAGTATAACACACAAACAGCACTTTTTAGGGTACTCAATTTTTAAGAAGGTAAAGGGGTCTTGAGACCAAAAAGTTGGAAAACTGCTGGTATAGAGGATGCTTAAGTTTCCTTTTGGTGCCAAGTCTAACAAACCCTCTAATATATGACAATGTAATTATCCAAAAGCTACTAAATATTTAACATATGAAGAGTTGTAGAAAGTACCATATGTATTTATATATAACAAATATCTAATTTCTAGATTGCTTAATGTTAAATTAGTACTCTAAAAGTAAAATGAACTTGGGAGGTTTTAGTTCATTTTCTCAGTTTAGTTGATATGAACAATTTAAAATGTAAAAAATTTTAGAAGTTTAAATCATGATTTAAAAATTTAGAAATTGCCAAATTGTTATCAGTTTACTAAATAACAAATAGGACAAACCTCCATATATACCTTTTAACTTCAATTCATAACTTTACTCTAATGTCATCTTAACTTCTACATGAGTAAAAATTTCATAGTCCCTGTTTGCCCTATCATATGCTTAAGGGAAATATTTCCCTTTTTTGTTTATATTACAGGAATAGAAATTCTTAAGCTATTTCATTTTGTCTCGTTGGCTTATCATAGATATTTACTATTTCAAAAATACATTTTTTCAAAATATAAATGATTTTCATAAAAAAAATTAACATTCGGAAATTTTATTTAAACACAGAAGAATTTCTCTAATTTATACTTTCCTTTTTATAAAACCAATTCTTGGAATCATAACTACCCCTGCAAATAGTTTTCCATTTTTCTTTTTCTTCCTATGGGTCCTTTCCCTATATTTATCCAAGGTTAGAAACAGGAATATTTAGGAAGCTCAAAAACTGAGATAATGTATATACGCAGCATGATTTTATACAGGAAATAAATCATTGTGAATGTTTTCAATGAATATGCATTCGGAGTACCAGGGAGCTCACGGCCTAATTTCAGTAGACTGTCTTAAACAATTGACTAAAATGCAAATATTAAAGGCAAACCAAGAGTGTTCATGAACTGTGGCTGGTTAACTTCCATTGCCAAGACAGGAATTTAAAAAAAAAAAATCTGTCTAGTTGAGCTAAATGAGTAGGAGTTTCCTCTATAGTTCTGAGGTACCACAGCACTCATTCTTTTCAGTTTCAGTCAGTTGCCTTAACTGAAGATAGCACTTCTGTGGGTGTCTGAGTTGATTCAGCTGCTCTTGTTTTGAACAGGGCTACCATTCTTGTTCTTTTTACCAGGCAACTTGTTTTTTTATGGCTGTAGGCAGATGACCCAGAGGAGGTGAGCCATACCAAACAAGTGAAGGTTATCTACAGTTGCTTTAACTATCGGGTTTTTATTTCACATAACCCCTCTATTTTCATCATTTCCTCTAGTTCAGCGGTTCTCAACCTGTGGGTCGCGACCCCTTTGGCGTTGAACGACCCTTTCACAGGGGTCACCTAAGACCATCCTGCATATCAGATATTTACATGACGATTCATAACAGTAGCAACATTACAGTTATGAAGTAGCAACAAAAATAATGTTATGGTTGGGTCACAACATGAGGAACTGTATATAAAGGGCCAGAAGGTTGAGAACCACTGCTCTAGTTGCTAATACAATTTACAAGTATTTTATTGTAAAATTGAAAAATTCAATTACTGTACCTCTTCTATTTTCTTAGAAGAAGCTTCATTTTTATTATTTTTGAATTCTTCATTTATTTTTATTCTGGCTGCTACAGAAAGAAAAATACGTAAAGTTATTTGCTTTTCTAATTTGTAATTCCTTCCCCAATAATTTACATGTTATTCATTATGAATGACTACTTCTCTAGTAGAGGAAATATATTTGCTCCATGTAAAACAAAGTATAAAAATCAGAAATTTATTAAAGCAGTCTCTTGGAGAACTTATGACAGGCGGGCAAGTTTGTAATTAAATCTAATATAAACCTTCAGCACTCTAATACTTTTGTTTCCTGCTTTTCTTTTTTTTTTTTTTAATCTTTATTGTTCAGATTATTACATTTGTTCCTCTTTTTCCCCCCCCCATAACTCCCCTCCTCTCAGTTCCTGCCCCACCCTCTGCCCTCACTCCCCACCCACTGTCCTCATCAATAGGTGCACGATTTTTGTCCAGTCTCTTCCCGAATCTACCACACCCCTTTCCCCCCCAAGAATAGTCAGTCCATTCCCTTTCTATGTTCCTGATTCTATTATAATCACCAGTTCATTCTGTTCATCAGATTATTTATTCACTTGATTCTTAGATTCACTTGTTGATAGATGCATATTTGTTGTTCATAATTTGTATCTTTACCTTTTTCTTCCTCTTCCTCTTCTTAAAGGATACCTTTCAGCATTTCATATAATACTGGTTTGGTGGTGATGAACTCCTTTAGCTTTTCCTTATCTGTGAAGCTCTTTATCTGACCTTCAATTCTGAATGATAGCTTTGCTGGATAAAGTAATCTTGGTTGTAGGTTCTTGGTATTCATCACTTTGAATATTTCTTGCCATTCCCTTCTGGCCTGCAAAGTTTCTGTTGAGAAATCAGCTGACAGTCGTATGGGTATTCCCTTGTAGGTAACTGGGTTTCTTTCTCTTGCTGCTTTTAAGATTCTCTCTTTGTCTTTTGCTCTTGGCATTTTAATTATGATGTGTCTTGGTGTGGTCCTCTTTGGATTCCTTTTGTTTGGGGTTCTCCGCGCTTCTTGGACCTGTAAGTCCATTTCTTTCACCAGGTGGGGGAAGTTTTCTGTCATTATTTCTTCAAATAGGTTTTCAATATCTTGGTCTCTCTCATCTTCTGGCACCCCTATAATTCTGATGTTGGTATGCTTGAAGCTGTCCCAGAGGCTCCTTACACTATTCTCGCATTTTTGGATTCTTTTTTCATTTTGCTTTTCTGGTTGGATGTTTTTTGCTTCCTCGCATTTCAAATCATTGACTTGATTCTTGCGCTCCTCTGGTCTGCTGTCGGGCGTCTGTATAATATTCGTTATTTCAGTCCGTGTATGCTTAATTTCTAGTTGGTTCCCCAATATAACATCGAGGGTGTCATTAGATTTCTTGAGGATCTCACAACATTTATCGGCGGTCTCACCAGTCTTTTCGAGGGCCTTACTAAGTTTATCGGCAGCTTCTAGACAGTTCTTAAGAGACCTTAAAAGTGTGGTTCTGAACTCAATATCCTCCATTGACAGTTTTGTCCTGTTTCTTTGTCTCCGCATTTTTTATGCTTTCTTGGTACACCCCCTAGTGGTCTTTGTGTGCAGTCTTGTTGCCTTTAAGCCTTGATTGATGTCGGCAATACCGGGGGTGAGTTGACCTCCAGGCTAACTGGCTATGAGAGTCCGCTGGGTCTGCAGTGGGAGGGCTTCTGTGCTGGATCTCTAAGGCGGTGCTAATCTAGCCTTTGCCTGAGGCTATCCGGCAAATGGTTCTGCGCAGGGCTTGGGCGGGGCGGGTCCCCAGGGATCTACAGGGAGGGCCGGAGCAAGCAGTTATGGCTGCTCTCAGTTCCTTCCCCAGGGGCTCTGCCTCTCAGAGTCCCAGCAATGGTTGCAAACCTCGGAGAGAAAGCTGCCTTCGAGTTCCGACCGAAGCCAGACAGTCCCACTTCTCCCGTTTGAGTCTTGCTCCCCAGAGACTCGCCCGGATCTGGAGCTCAGAGTCTGAAACTCCCTCCCGATTGAAAACAACAACCGCACCCTCCGCCACCAGCCCGCTCCACGTGCGCACTCCGCACCTGAGTATTTCACTTCAGCACTGCGCCTCCTCTGAGTCTGGGTATGATATTCTCTTTCCTCCTAGTTGTAGAATTTCCACTCAGCCAGCCTTCCTGTGGTTTTGGATGATGTCCATTCTGTCCTTTAGTTATATCTCTGAAGTGGTTGTTCGAGGCAGCGATCTCCTGCGTTAACCTACGCCGCCATCTTGGTTTCTCTCTGTTTCCTGCTTTTCACTTCCAATTTCATTGGTGTACTTCAAGATATTAGATTCAATAAATCCAATGTAATTCTTTGTTTCTATAAATCTAAGAATTTAACTTAAAATGTTTTTTTTAACACTTAGAATATTTTATTGACTTTAGGTAAGCAGGGAACAATTACCTGCATTTATACTTTTTAAGATTTTTCACCTCATTGAAAATCAAGACAATGTTACATTACAGACATGGAACTTCCATGTGTTTCCTGCTCTCGGTTGAGAAAATGTCCAGCTCTTTCCTACAATGTGTTTCAGGTTTACAGCTCATCAACAAAAGGTGTATGCCCCAAATTTCCACTTGCTGCCATTGACTTCTGGCCAGAAACAAACTTCTTTGCAGCATTTATGACATCAGCGTCCGCTACTGAGTCGATCGGCTGAAGGACTGTGGGTGGTGGCATGTAGGAGCCAGCGACGAGAGCCTGAGACCCGATCTCATCCAGGAAACCTTCCGAAGACTCCACTGACATTAGGTACCCAGCTTTCAGCTTGCTCTTGGCAGCCTGGACATCTGTGCTGGAAAGGTTTCCTTGAGCAATTGCTTTGACTTGGTTGTAGAAAAAAAATCAGAAATTTATTAAAGAAGTCTCTTGGAGAACTTATGACAGGCGGGCAAGTTTGTAATGAAATCTAATATAAACCTTCAGCACTCTAATACTTTTGTTTCCTGCTTTTCACTTCCAATTTCATTGGTGTACTTCAAGATATTAGATTCAATAAATCCAATGTAATTCTTTGTTTCTATAAATCTAAGAATTTAACTTAAAATGTTTTTAAGATGGCAAAACTCAATACTTACAAGCACATTAACCCAGACATACATACACAAATTAAAATAAATATATAGCAGCTCTGACCACCGTGGCTGACATGTAAAGTAAATGATAAATAAAACTTTTGTTCACGTACACCACTGAGACGTCAGCATCATTACAGCAGCATCATTGAGTTGAACCTAACAAACTGCCTTACTGTATTGCTGTAAGCATTTAATGGAATGATCCATATAAAGTGCGTAGTAAACATACAATGTTACCTGTTCTTATAATTACTTCACTTAAAAACATTTAAAGCAACAAAAATATGCTATGTTGATGGGAGAATAGTCATAAAACCTTCCTTTTATGCTTCAGAATTTCAATATGCAAGGTGGTTCAGAGTTTGGGCATTGGAACCAGACTGCTTAGGCTGAATCCTAGCTCTACCTCTTGCTAAGTAAATGTGGGGCAAATTCTTTCACATTTTTTAGTTTCTTTTCTTAACAGAAATCATACAGTAAAACCTCGATATAATGGACTAATTCAGGTGAGGCAGGGTGTCTGTTAAAGCTGACAGTCCATTTTATAATAAAACTAGAGGTCTGGTGCACGAAATTGGTGCACAGGTAGGGACCCTAGATCTGGCTGGTGATCAGAGCCGATTGGGGCCTTCGGGCTGCCGGCCGGGGCCTTCCTTTGTTCTGTGCTGCCTCCTGCTGGTCAGTGCACAACATAGTGAGTGATCGAACTCCCGAGGGGACACTATGCATATATATATATATATTATATATATGTAGTAGACAGGTTTTCCAAATGTCTATGTTAAAAAATTGACAAATGTAGGTGTATTTGCGTAATTAAAATTATGTATGAAAGTTTAATTTCACAGAAAACTTTTCTACATGTATGACTGTAATTTTAAATTTATACTAAATAGGTCTAGTAAATGTGTGCATTCACCAGTCACTGTGAATAAACAAATGCACACGTCTGGGGCAGGCATGGCTTAGCTCATGTCGGAAGATGGGTGGCATGCGTTAAAACTGCTGCAGAAAGTCACGCCATGCAACAACAGAACCAATTACCCCGTGGGATGTTACAAAGGAAAAACAAACAAAAACTTAACTTCTAATGCTTTGGTATCTGTGATCAATTGCTAATCATTTGATGAACATTGTTCACGAGCAATCACTCTTGGATTTAAATATGCAGACTATGGTTGTAGATATGTAACATTTATTTATGTTGGTGAAATTACTAGTATTTTTCAAACATATGGCTTATTCACTAAAATTTGTTAAAAATAAATTTTTTAATAACAAATAAACAAAACAATAAATTGATCAATTTAATTATAAACAAATCTTGGTTTAAAGCATTTTAAAATTAATAGGGTGTTAAATTAATTTCACATGAGATACAGGCTAGAAATTTTTTTAAAAATATATTTTACTGATTTTTTACAGAGAGGAAGGGAGAGAGATAGTCAGAAACATCGATGAGAGAGAAACATCAATCAGCTGCCCCCTGCACATCTCCTACTGGGGATGTGCCCGCAACCCAGATACATGCCCTTGACCGGAACCGAACCTGGGACCCTTCAGTCCGCAGGCCAACGCTCCATTCACTGAGCCAAACCGGTTTTGGCCAGGCTAGAAATTTTTCCATTAAATCCTAATTCTGTTAAATCAATCTCCACAAAATCAAGGGTTTACTGTAAATAGCAACTATATCACAGGGTTGTTATAATAATTAAATGAGGAATTTGTGTAAAGTACAATATAAGGCATATATTTTAATATTCAAGAAATTCATTTTGGTGAATTACAAAAACTAGAATTTCCTGGGACAGTGGAGACACTTAACCTAGGTAAAGAGGTTTACAAATGTATGAGGATTGGAAGTGAACATGACCAACACAGAACCAGGTAAGATAGAAATCACTTAAAACAGTGAAATGCTAAATGTGGAATTGCTTGGAATAGATTCTCTTTCTTAGGTGCTGTCACTTCTACAATGACACAAGGCATTAACAATATGGTAGTATCTAGTCCTAGAGTGTGTGAAATTGTGATAATAAAATAGAGAAAGGACTTTAATTTCCTTTAAGTGTATACTCCTCAAAAAAGTGTAATTGTAAACTAATCTGTATAACACATAACAACATCAGGGAAGAGGTAGTGAAGGCCATTCCTTAAGATGAGGCTTGACTATACAGGGTCTCTTGGATATATGAGCAGCCATCTGAAGAATACACTTGTTCCAAAGGAAAATAAGTAAGCTTACCTTCTAATGCTCTGGGATCATTTTTAAAAACTGGTTGTCTGGTCCTGTGCAATCTTTTAAAGAGCTGTAAAACCTATCAAGAAAATAAGAAGTCAGACAGCAAAAGAAAAAAAGAATCACATTTTACATAATTGCAAGTATGTAATTACATAATTACATAAGTAGTAATTCTGTTCTGTTCGTTTCATTGACTATTTTTCAAAGTAGCTGATGAAAACCAGGGTTTCTGGAAATACCTTTACATTGATTATTTATCTTTAAATTAAAAACCTTTATTTACAAAAATAATACCCAGGTCTTTGAAACAAAACAATATAAAGAGAGTTAAAAAGTTAGTAATTCCCCTGCAAAACCAGTCTGCCAAGGTAAACAACTTTACCTGTCTGGTATGTTTTATCATTTTTCTTAAGATATGGAGGCCTTCTTCTGTTCTTAAAGTGAGGCACACACTAGTATACACAAATTCGTGACCTTATTAAATCTTAAGAGAGCTGAGAAGGAAGATGTTTTGGGTAATTCAGGCAAGTTCAATTGTGATTTCTCAATAAATAAGTAGAATGCTGACACCCGATTTTTACAAGATTATGTTAAAAAAATGGAGAGAAAAGAGCCTGGCACTTTGGTAGGAGGATTTAGCGAAAGACTGAGGCCAGCTCGCACTTCTTTAAAAAACACACAAACTAGTCCCGAAAGGCGGAGCGGAGCCTGGCAGAGCCCAGCTGAGCCCTAACCCCAACAGCTGTAGCCAGTCCTGACTGGGGAGCCCAGCCCTAAAGAGCCCAGCCCCGAACAGCCAAACCCTGTCTGGGGGCGGAACCTCGCCCCAAAGACCCAGCCCCTAAGCAATACCTGTTCTTCCCACATGGCCCAAGGAACCCAGCCTGTGTCAGTGATTTCCACAGGCACCTCTCCTTGAGAGTCAGCAGCCCTTTCAACCTCTGGCTCCTAGGCCAGGATGCTCCCTGATGGGTCCTTTCCTGTAAGGCACTCTGGTGGAGACCGGGGCTTCCCCCAGGCCCGGATCAATATGATTGTCATGGCCCTAGCCCCGACTAGCCCAGCTAAGGCCTAAGGGCTGACACTAGTTCCGAAGTGCCCAGCCTAGACTGTACACCCAACCTAGTCCCGCATAGCCAGTCAGGACTGAAGGGCGGAGCCTAGCCAAAAGCCACCTCATACTTCTCAAGTCCAAAAGAATACTCAATGTCATTCCCCCAATACTGCTTTTTCTCCTGTCTTCTCAAATTCAGTAATGGAAGACACAGTCTTTCTCAAGCCAGAAATTTTAAAATCATCTCTAAATCTACCTTACTCTTCATGTGGGAACTTTAGGCTCTCTAATTTTTGTATATCCACCGTAGCCCCAAACTATTTAAGTTCAGATGCTCCCCATCCGTTTCTTTCTTTCTTTTTTAAAAATATATTTTATTGAATTTTTACAGAGAGGAAGGGAGAGGGATAGAGAGTTAGAAACATCCATGAGAGAGAAACATCGATCAGCTGCCTCCTGCACGCCCCCTACTGGGGATGTGCCCGCAACCCAGGTACATGCCCTTGACCAGAATTGAACCTGAGAGCTTTCAGTCCGCAGGCTGACGCTCTATCCACTGAGCCAAACCGATTAGGGCCCCATCCGTTTCCTAGACTACTTAAAAAGGTTTGTTACTCTGTCACCATTCCTCCTTTTCTCCAGTCCATTCACCAGACAATAGCTAACATTTACTGAGTATATCATGTGTGCTAGGTACTGTTTTAAATATTTTATATATTTTTGAAAACCTCTAACTTCAAAGGCATACAGCAAAACAGAAACAGGAAACAAGGAGCAGAAAACATAGAGACAACTACACTTAACTCCCAAGTTATTGCGAACATGCAATAAAAACAAAAAGAAAAATTTAAAAAGGAGCCTTTAGGCCCTGGCCGGGTGGCTCAGTTGGTTGAAGCATCGTCCTGCACACCAGAAAGCTTCAGGTTCTATTTCCCGTTGGAGCAGATGCTTGGTTTTGGATTTGATCCCCGGTC
Source organism: Myotis daubentonii (assembly GCF_963259705.1). Taxonomy (NCBI): domain Eukaryota; kingdom Metazoa; phylum Chordata; class Mammalia; order Chiroptera; family Vespertilionidae; genus Myotis; species Myotis daubentonii. The sequence goes on along the minus strand of NC_081860.1, from coordinate 6,114,831 downwards.
AGGGAGAGTGTGGGAGGCAGCCCGATTGACGTCTATCTTTCACGTTGACGTTTCTCTCTTTCTCTGCTCCCTCTCTAAAAAATCAGTAAACATATCCTCAGATGAGGATTTTTTAAAAAGGGATGTTCAGTAACTCCCAAAAGCTTACGGATGTCAAATTAGTAAAAGCAGAGATTAAGTTGACAAATAAAAATTGAGGAGAGAAAAGATAATTAAGGGAGTGATCTAGATGGCTCCAACAAGAGAGAACAGAGAAAACAGAAATTAAAAGGGAGAAGAAATTAAGGAAATTTCACCAAGTGAGGTGCTTGAGTTACTAGATTGAAAGGGCTCCAAGTGCCCAACACAAAACCCATACTATGTAAGGTCAGCACAATGCTGATAAAAAGAAAAATCGGAGAGAAAAAAACAGTTCACATACACTGGCATGTGATCAGAATGGCACCTGACTTCTCAGGTCAGTGTGAGAAGACAATAGTATATTATATTCAAGTTTTGAAAAAAAAAATCCAGGAATCTCCTTACTTCAAGATCCTTAACTTAATTACACAAGCAAAACCCCATTACCATATAAAGTAACATACTCATAGGCTCCTGAGATTAGGACATGGCCATCTATATGATAGTAGCTTGGGTTAAGGTGGTGGAGTAGAGGTGAGAAATGATTACACGCATGAAATGTGCTGAAAGTACAGAAAGAAGAGTTAAGGCTGATTTCAAGGCTTTTGGCTTGAGCAATTCCATGAATGGCATTACAATAGATATGGAATTCTGCAGGAGGGGCTTTTTGTTGGATTGTTTATTGTGACACAAACAATTGAAAGCAAAAATAAATTTGAAGTGCCTAACAGACACCCAAATGGAGGTGGTGAGTGGGCAGTAATATATACCATAGACCAAATTGGAATTAAGAGAGGAATAGGTTAGATGATAAATACTGGAGAGTCATTAAGTCTCAGCCCTCAGACTTAATGAAAGGTGACCATATCATTTATTATCTCAACCAGTACATATTTTTCTTTTTACTTTTTGACAATTTCAGACTTACAGGAAATTGCAATAGAATTTGCATATACCTTCCAGTCATGTTCCCCAAATGTTAATATTTTACCACAATTGCTTTAGTTTTTTAATCTATATACGGATGTGGGTTTTTAAAAAATCTCTTTCATGCAAACATGAAACCCCTATACTCCTAAATATTTTAGTGGATTGTTTCCTATAAAAAAGGCCACTCTCTTACATCAGTGGTTCTCAAAGTATGGTTTCAGGCCCAGCAGCAACTGCATCACTGGGAAACATTTTAGAAACTTCAGTTATAGAGCCCCAGCATATATCAACTGATTTTGATAATTTTGCTGTGGACATGTGAAGAAATTAGCATGATTTTTAAAACTATTATATAATTTACAGGCATTATTTAGATTTTACCAATTGCCCTATTAATTTTGACAGCAAAAATAACAAATGGGGAACTGTTGATATGAAAGGGGGCCGCTATCAGTCATTCTGCCAAGACAGAGTGGTAAAATACAATAATTGAGGGTCGTCCGGGAGGTGTGGTTAATTCTTCTTAATAAGGACACTTGGAGACTGCTAGCTAGAGAAGAGGGCCAAGAACAGAGTGCACGAGAGGCTGGAACAGGAGGCTCCCTGTGAAGGAGAAACAGCACCCAGAGAGGGTGGGGAGAGGTAATGGCCAACAGTGGCCAATGACGCCAAGAGGTCCAGTATGATAACTGCAATTACCTATAGGATTTTGTAAGCAGCGGTCCTCAATGGTTTCAACAAGAGGGAAATGGGCTCCAAAAAGATGAGAAATATATATATATCTTAAAAAGGAGCAAAAATGCGGAGGAGGATGTGGGGTTAGGGCAGGTTTAGGTACTTTAAGGTCGGGCATTTGACATCAAGTGGGTGACTGCTGGGAAAGAGTCTTTGTACATCAGGGTGGGGAGGCTTACCTTACCGCCGATGCCTGGGCCTTACCCCAGAGTCTGGTTGAGTTGACCTGGGTTGCAGCCAGGTTTTGTTAAAAACTCTCCAAGTGATTTTAACGCGCAGTTCAGGTTGAGAATCACTGTTGGAGGGAGAAAAATAAAAATGATGCAAGGAGGGCTTACGTCCTGGAGCCAAGACCTCCCGTAGCTGAGAAATGAAAGGGCCAGGGCGCCTCACCCCGCAAACACTGCCTGGATTAGCGGATCTTCCCAGGCACAGCCTCCAGTGTTCCCCGCAAGGGTCCTTAAAGCCAGCGAGAGCCGGCTTACACTAGCAACTCCACTCTGAGAGACAGGAAAAGAATAAAGAAGCCCTGACCGGTTTGGCTCAGTGGATAGAGCCTCGGCCTTTGGACTCAAGGGTTCCAGGTTCGATTCCGGCCAAGGGCATGCACCTTGGTTGCGGGCACATCCCCAGGAGGGGGTGTGCAGGAGGCAGCTGATGGATGTTTCTCTCTCATCGTTGTTTCTCTCTATCCCTCTCCCTCTCCCTTCCTCTCTGTAAGACGTCAATAAAAACATATTAAAAAATAAATAAATAAATTTAAAAAAAGAATAAAGAAAACGGTCTCCCCGGCTCGTGAAGCCCGGGATGGAGGACCTCCCCCAGGCTGGGTCTTGGGCCGGCTCCCAGCTCCTCCCTCCGCCCGCGCTGCGCCCCTGGTAGCCTGGCGGAATCGAGGCCACGAAGGCAGATGAGATCGCCAAGGCTCAGGCCGCTCGGCCTGGTGGCCACAGGATCTTCGGGAAGATCATTCGCAAGGAAATCCCCGCCAAAATCATTTTTGAGGACGACCAGGTAGGCACCCGGCGCCGCCTTGCTCGTGGGCACGTCGGTTTCCCCGGGGGGAAGAGAAGGGTCGGCAGCGCCGCGGGAAAGAGAAGGAACCGGACCCGCCGCTCAACCAACTCATCCCAACTATGAGCAGTCACATCGCAAAGCAAGAGGATAAGGATTTTCTACCAGCAGGGTGGACAAGGCCTGCAGACCCAAGGCCCAAGTTGTCAGTCAAAACTGCAACTTCAAAAGAGCAGCGATAGGAACTTTTGAGCAATGCGGATACAAACTCACTCAAGCATCTGACCTGGCTTATCCAACAGTTATTCTGAGTTTCTTTCCCACATTCAGCCATCCAAGAGCACCACCCAGGAAGGAATGTTTCCCAACTTCCGTGAGACACAATCAAGGAGAAAAGGTCTCAGCCTAGGGCAACTGACTCCTTCCCATCACTGGAGTGAACTGCAGGGAGAACTGCCTCTAGACCAGCGGTTCTCAACCTGTGGGTCGCGACCCCTTTGGGGGTCGAATGACCCTTTCACAGGGGTCGCCTAAGACCATCGGAAAACACATCTATAATTACATATTGTTTACAGTAGCAAAATTACAGTGATGAAGTAGCAACGAAAATGATTTTATGGTTGGGGGTCACCACAACATGAGGAACTGTATGAAAGGGTCGCAGCATTAGGAAGGTTGAGAACCACTGCTTTAGCTGGTGGAACGCCTTGCCCTGAGATCCTCAACCCTCGTGGACTCTTACCTCACTTTATCTAAGAGCCACACAGGTGTAATAAAATCTTCAATGGGAATGAAAAGAAAAGAGATGTCTCCACCACAAGAGCAGGAAATGGAGGAAAGCCAGACCCCCTCCCCGCCGCCCCCCACTCTGCTTCACTTCCAATGAATTCAGGAGATGGAGAGCAGGTGAGCCCTGGGGGAGAGAGAGCTCCAAGCATGAGAAAACCCGCTGGCAAGAAAACACACACTCAGTCGACCCTCGCCTCTCAAAACAACCCTGCAGGTCAGGTCTGTCCCCTTTACCTCTGTATGAGTCAGAGTTCACCAGGGGAACAGAGCCAGTTGAGAAACTATAGATAAATAGATACACATATGTAAGAGGACATTTATTATAGGAATTGACTCACCGTGGTATGGAGGCCGAGAAGTCCCATGATCTGCCGTCTGCAAGCTTAGAGAACCAGGAAAGCGGTTGTATAATTCAGCCCAATGTGAATGCCTGAGAACCAGGGCTGCTAGTGTAAGTCCCAGAGTCTGAAGGCTGGAGAACCAGGAGCTCCGATGTCTGATACTCAGAGAAAGACAAGAGAAAGTGGACATCCCAGCTGCAGAAGAGAAACAGAATTTTCCCCTCCACCTTCTGTTCTATTCGGGCCCTCAAAATGCATTGGGTGATACCTGTCCACATTGGTGAGGGTAGATCCTCTGTACTCAGTCTAATACACAATTTAAATGCTAATCTCTTCTGGCAACAGCCTCCAGAATTCACCCAGAAATAATGTTTTACCAGCTATCTGGGCCTCCCTCAGCTCAGCCAAGTGAACACAAACATTAACTATCACAGCTCTCTAGGGAGAAACACCCCTAGGGGTGTAATCCCCAGCTTTGAAGTTTCTAAGTTACTGCTATGGTCAGCTAGTCGCCACTTATTTGTCTCATCCTCTCACAAGCATAGGATTCAGAGCTAACCTAATTTTAATCCTGAGGACACCTGGACCACAGGCTCCTGGCAAAAGCTTAACAACCGGCTGGGGGTTGTTAGTGTGGAGCCCTTGCTTGTAGCATTCACTAATTTTCGTGGTATAAATACTCCCACTGATTTCCAGCTTCCAACTGAATGTAGATTTTTGAGGGGTGATGTGCAACACTAGAGAAGTACAAGAGACTTAAAAAAATCTCAAGAATACAGTTCATTGCAAATCGTAGTAAAATAATTAGGAAATGATGATTTTTGAGTATTGTTTAAAAAACATTTTTATCTAGAAATAATTATAAACTCACAAGAAATTGCAAAATAGCACAGGAAGTTTCTGTACCCATCACCCAGTGACCCCAATGGTAATACCCTACCTATATATCATATATTGCCAAAACAGGAAATTGAGATTCTATTGCTTCTGCTTCTAAAAAAAATTTTTTTAAACTTTTAATTGTGGTCAAGTACACATGACATACAATTTATTACCTTAACTATTTTTAAAAGGTTGCAGTTCAGTATTATTAACTATATTCACACTTTTGTGTAACCAAGCCCCAGAATTTTTTCCTTGCAAAACTGAAACTATACCTTGAACTGCCCATTCCTCCTACCACCAACCCATGACAACCACCAAATCTATTTTCTGAGGTTGACTAGGTACCTCATATAAGTGGAATCATACAGTATCTGTGTTTTTGTGTCTGACATATTTCACTTAGGATAATTTTCTCAAGGTTTATTTATATTGTAGCAGGTGAACAGACCTACCCACGTCTTGGCCGAGTGAGCTGTCGTTAGCCATCCTCCCCTCAGGTTCTGGCATGTGAGCGGCGGTGAACTGACCTCCCCTCGCTTTTGGTCTAGTGTGCTGTGGTGTACTGTCCGGTCATGGTCTCACTCAGTTCATTGTCTTCTCTTTAGTCTGTGGCCAATTTAACCCTCTTTTCCTCTTGGTCTTGGTGTGTGAAGTGTGGCCACCGACACTCCATATTTGAATGTTAAATCGGTACCACCCGCGTAATTTTTACGCGTGGTTTTTTATTTTCTCCTGTGCAGCAGCAGCATCTTTTTAAAAATCCTAAAAGCCTCCTCACCATCCCTTTTCTGCGCTGGCTATGGTCAGGTGAAGAGGCTCGGGTCTCCTCACAAGATGGCCTAGCTTCACCTTTGTTGGTGGTTCTCTCTGTGCCTCCACTGCAGCTTCTGGGGCTGCTACTGTTCTGGGTGACAGGCAACACGTTACTGTCACCTTGGAGTTCTGGCTTCAGTTTCTGTTTCCTTAATTCCCCCCTGGTGTCTGGCTGGGAAGTACTCTTCAATTGTTCGCTGGCATGCTGGCTGGTGTTCTGCATGTGTTCTCTGCCAGCCTGGCTGATGTTCTGCAGGTGCGCATTGCCAGCCTGGCTGATGTTCTGCAGGTGCGCACTGCCAGCCTGGCTGATGTTCTGCAGGTGCGCACTGCCAGGCTGGCTGATGTTCTGCAGGTGCGCACTGCCAGCCTGGCTGATGTTCTGCAGGTGCGCACTGCCAGCCTGGCTGATGTTCTGCAGGTGCGCACTGCCAGCCTGGCTGATGTTCTGCAGGTGCGCACTGCCAGCCTGGCTGATGTTCTGCAGGTGCGCACTGCCAGCCTGGCTGATGTTCTGCAGGTGCGCACTGCCAGCCTGGCTGATGTTCTGCAGGTGCGCACTGCCAGGCTGGCTGATGTTCTGCAAGTGCGCACTGCATGACCGGATGACCCTCTTCACCTCCACTCTAATTGGAGGGGTGGCAATACCCCAGTCCAGGCCCCCCGGTGGTGTGGTGGTGGGCACACTGAACTCTGGGCTCGTTGGTGTATTCCGAGGGTCGCTGCCTTCCGTCTCTGATCTCCAAGTCCCCTCGGATGTACAAACTGTTATGTTGGAGTCACAGGAGGACCTGGGGCTTACTTTTACTGTTTGGATGCCGGTGTTAAGTTGCATGTTTAATATCCTGTACGTGCCCATCACACTATTAAACTTCTTCTCCGTGAGGGATGACTCTATCTCTTCCTGCTCATACCCAAGTGTCCGCATGATTTCAGTGACCTGGGGGTCGATGTCAGTGCAGGCTGGTTCAATGTATGGGGTCATTTGGTCAGCCTCCCCGATATTCACCCAGGCATCTTGCAGAAGAAATCCCACGTTGGGTCTTCGGCCGGGGTCGATGTCGATCATTGTCTTTAAGAGTGTGTGGCACGGTACAGATAGAAAAGCCGGAAGAGAAAAGTGCCCACTCAAGATGTGCTCCTCCAGTTCTTCTAAGGTTTTTCCCCCAAACGGACGTACTCCGGTCAGCATCTTGTATAGCACGACCCCCATGCTCCAGACGTCCACCTTCGGGCCCTCGTATGGTTCAAGCCCGAACAGTTCTGGGGCCTTGTAGTTGGGAGTGCCACAGAAGATGCTGAGTTTTTCCTCCTTGCAGAACACAGCACTCAGTCCGAAGTCAGCCAGTTTGATATTCAACCCCATGTCCAGCAGGATGTTTTCGGGTTTTATGTCATGGTGGACGATATGTTTTTGGTGACAGTAGTGGACAGCCGACAGCAGCTGCCGGAATGGGGCTTGTGCTTCCGTCTCCAAGATAGGACCCCACTTCTTTAGATAATTGTATAAGGTACCTCCCCGGGCATATTCCATAAACATGTATACCTGGTGGTTGGTGTTGACCACCTCAAATAGTTTTATGATGTTCGGGTGGTTTAGTTCTTTCAGACAATCAATTTCTTCGGCCACGCCTGCGGGATCTTCACAGTTGACTATTTTCACCGCCACCTTCATGCTGGTTATGAGGTGCTGGGCCAGTCTCACCTGGCCAAAGGAGCCCCTCCCGATTTTACTGAGGAGGGCATAATTGCCAAACTGGCAGTCCACTTTGGCCGAGATGTCTTCCAAAAAATCACACATGGTGATTTAAAAATTTCCACTGAAGGGGATCAGTGGTAGGAGGGGAGCAGGAGGAGGAGGGCGAGGAAGAGGAAGAGGAGGAGGAGGGGGAAGAGGGGAATGAGGAGAAGGAAGAGGTCAAAAGCAACAACCAATCAATCCGCCAATCCACTACTAACAACAAATCCAAACAACCACGTCTACCCACAGCTTCCTGGGCTCAGCCAGCACCTTATATAGGGTTGGTTGGCAATCGGATCACAATGGCGCCTTATGAGGTCAGAGCAAGAAATGGACCAATCAGGGCTGGGGATGGACCACAATGGTTTTCTCTCTTTGTGGTCCCATGACCCTTAAACTTTGGTAAAAAAGTAAAAGCACCACGAAAGAGTTGTTTTGTGTTTTTTTTTTGAATGTGGGATATTAAAGATTGGTATTAACTTTATTAGAAATGAAAGTCTCTTATGGTTTCTAGTGGGCAGAGTACTTCTTTGTATTAATTGAGTGTGCAAATAAACAAGTGTTGGGGTTACAAACAAACCCCATGTTTAGTATTTCAGGCAGAAGGAATAAATGTAAAGGAAGGGATAACTACAACAGCCTTCTCACCAGTTTTCTATCCTTGAGTTATTTCTTTCACTCCCCCTTTTTACTCTCATAGTGGTGAATTTTGTGGATTTGATAGCAGAATCTTGGAACAGGGATACAGTGAACAGAAGTAATACAGTGAAGCCCATTAAGGAAATTATTAATATCTATAGAAGAGGATCTAATCTGTGAGATGAAGCCCTTATCCATTGAATATGTTCCCAACTCTAGTAGAAAAGAATTTCCAGTAGTTAGAACCCTGCTGTTTACTACTGAGATGTTTTCTTGCACAATCTGAATTACACTTGCGTTTAATGCAGAATTCATAGTTAAAAAAATGTCCCAGTGCCTTCATAATCATAATAGCTTTTACCATATAGTCCCATAAAAATATGATCAAAGGAAAAACCCAGAAATATAAAAGAATATTTATCTTTAATTTTTCACCCTATTGCTATTTACTATAATAAAAGTAACATATTCTCTGTGTGTCAAACAAAAGAGCATGGACTGAATGGTTTATGGAAAACACATATGACATCATATCACTGCAGCATTTTACAATTACATTTTCAAAGATTTTTTTTTACTAGCATGGAAAAATATTCCTGACCTAAGTTTAAACACAAGCTAAACAACAAACACCAGGTGTAAAATCTATATATTCACATAACTGTGTCAAACTAAACACAAAGAAAAGAGAGCCAAATGATGGCAGAGGAACAGGGGTCATTTCTGGGTGGGGATCTTAGGTAATTTTTATTGTCTATTTTAGTCTTTTGTTTTTAAGTGCATTGGTTTCTTTCATGTTCAGAAAAAAATAACTTATTATATATTTTTAAAAGCAATATGACAGGTGGAAGGAGTCATAATATGGGTTTTTAGCTCCTCCTTTGACATGACTAGATTTGTGAATTTAGAACAGCCACTTAACTCCTCAGAGACTGTTTCCCCACTCATACGTTTGGAAATTGCCCTCTCTCACAGAATTGGGGGCAAACAGAGAAGTTGTAAATAAGAATGCTTCAACAATAAAAATGTGGGAGCTGCAAAACAACATAATTGAGAACTCAGTGCTGTCATTCACAGTGTTGGACAATGAACAATTTCCCAAGAACCCTGACCTCTGATTCCTTGGCATCTAAGATGAAAAACCACAGGAAGCACAGAAATGCACTCGGTAAGTAACTAATGTATCACAATAGTCAGTGAAGGTTGGCATTCCCTCTCAGTGGGTAATAATGATCTCTGATCCCTCTATATGCCCTCACACTGTTTTTCCAGTGTAGAGGTTCTGTTTCAATGATGCATATTTCATTGTTAAAACATCCCTTTAATAAATTCTCAAGATTTTCACGGAATTGGCCAGAGCTTTCCTTTCATCATTTTTTAAAAGATGAGTATTTAACAGGTCAAACATGTTTCCAGCTGAATATAAAAATAGTTGTGTGAGAGAACCATGGCAGGCATAACTCAATGAGTGGGTAGCTACTGTAGCTTTCTGAAGGGAATAGGTTTGGCAAATTTCACTGTATACGCTTAGCAGCCATGAAAGTTCCTTATGGACTTCTACCTTTTCTGAGGGAGATGGCTGTTAGCCCTGCTTTTCTGAGTAGCAGCAGCTGTCTATGCTTCTAGTTGAAGTTCAGTCAATTTAGTTACTGGTATAAAAGAGCTCCCACGAAACTCTTCTGAAATTTGTCAGCACAGATGCATGGTTAGGGAAAAGTGCCTCCCAGATGAAACTGTGCCCATCTGTAACAGGTAGCCCCGAACTGGCAATCTTCACACTGGGGGAAAGAACCAGCTTCCCTTCTGATCTTGAATATAATAACCAAGCAGACCACACTCTTTTGAAAGATATAGAGTTCCTCATAAGAAGTGCAGGGGACAAGCATAGACTGGAGGTGCCCCCACGTCATAGCTTTGGGACCCTGAGTGAGTCATTAACTTCTCTGGGCTTCTAATCTTTTATCTGAAAACAGGAGAAGACACACTTCAAAAGTTTGTCATGTGGATAAATGAAATACAGAAAGCATTTTGTAAATTCACAAGCACTAATCAAATAATGAGAGGTTAGACAGGGCCAGAGATGATGATTATTTTAAAATCAGAAGACTTTTTGCCTAATTGGTCCTTCATAAAATAATGAATTGGGGTTTCCTGCTGTGGTGGATTGAAAATAATCACAATTTCTTTGCAGCTTCTCTCATTCAGAGATGTAGTGTATTTCTCCACTACTTGAGTTGGGATTGGTCTTGTGACCTGCTTTGACCTACAGACTATGGCTGAGGTGACAATGTGGGACTTCTGAGCTTAGGTCTCAAGTGGCCTCACCGCTTCCGTTCTCATCATCTTAGAACCCAGCACCCACAGGGAGAACCTGAGCTGGCTCCCTGGCCTCCTGGAGGATGAGAGATCTTGAGGTAAGACAGGGCCAGTCTTCCCAGCCATCTCAGATGTCCCAGCTTAAGTCTGCAAGTGACACAAGTGGAGCAAGAATAAGACCTCAGTGGAGCCTGACTTCTGATCTACAGAATCATAAATGAACAAATAAACAAAAGATTGTGACTTTAAACGCCTGTTTCACAGTGACTTGTTAAGTAACAAGAGCTACCTGATACATCTTCCATGCCTCCTCTCTGACAAGACTCTGATGTATATATCTACACAAAAATAGAACTCAGTGATTTCCAGTGATTTCTGCCGAGATGATGAACAGTTCATGTGAGAGGGAAAGCAGCTGAGGAAGTTGAGTAAAATTTGAGAGAAATAAAATGTGTTTCTGAACGCAGTAACATCTCCTGTGTCTGGAGGATAACCTTGTCATTTCAAAATACAACACAAAACTGGTTTTATAGGAGGAAAAGTGATGCCTTGCACTGAGATGTACGGACTGTACTCACAACCAAATCCCTCTTCACTCTTGCTTTACACTTAGTTTTAACCAGCTTCATTTCCTTGTTTCTAAGCCAGCATGAAAGTAGAAGAGGCATACATTGTGCAGACATGAATTTAGTAATGAGAAATGAGAGATAACTACTCAAAATAAAACAGGGAAGGGGAGAATGCCAAAAATTACATATGGACTCAAGTGGTACAGGGATTAGTATAGAATCAAACATGTCCATGTGTCCCAAGAAATAAGCATTGAGGACACCACTGCATTATATCTTGATACAGAAAATTAAATCATATCAGTTCACTTGAGAAAAGGTTTTCAACCAAAAAAAAAAAATAAACTCAGTTTGGATGCTTAGCTTGGCCAGCCTTCAGTGAGCTGGTCAGCTCAGCCCACACAGTTCCACAGGATCTATCCAGCCTAACTGGTCCAGACCCTCAGTGAGCGCAGACTTGCTCCTCAAACTGCCTGTCACGGCTCCCTGGCTTACTTGCTTATGGGTGTCTTTCATTTTTTTTCCTACTTCTCTGGGGAATGCTCCCTTAACACCTGGAAGCTTGAAAGGAAAGTAGGTCTAGAACAGGGGTGGGCAACCTTTTTGTGAGTGCGTGCCAAAACCAGCAAAATCTCTGACTCAAAATTCTTCTGCGTGCCAACCCTAATTTTTTGAGAACATTTTATGCCTACTTGGTATCTCTTAAGGTGTACGTATGTGAAGAATCTTGAAGAAATATTAAAATTCACTCGAGCGACAAAAACACAGTATATAATGATGAAAAATACATTTATTTTGTAATGTATACATGTACACTGACAGTCCGACAGAAAACTTTATGACTCCGTTTGACATTATCAGTGGGACTTTTGCTGCTGCATCACTGATGACAGAGATTTCACATCAGGTTTATATTTCATGACCTTCAGAGAGATGCACAAGCTACTACTTTCATCCGTCAGCCTACTCCTATTACGAGACTTAACAAAATGCATCACTTAGAACAAAGATTCACAACCGTACGTGGATGAAAACATGGAGAGTAACGCTGTTGCAAAGTTTTTTAAACAGAAACAATTTTCTGGAATGGCATTGGAAGTCCTCAATAGTTTATTTTCAACACTTCTCTATGGTACTCCTGTTCTTAATCGCTTTTTTTTCAATGTTTTCCAAGTCAACTCTAAGGTCAATAAATTTCTGCTTCCAAATTGAGCTACTCCTGAAATTCAATCAACTGCATTTCAAAGTCAGCCATGTCTATTCATGAAAGCATTTTTAAATTTAGTTCCTCCAGTTTCATGCTGTCTGGAAACCTCATGAATTTTGCTGTCTCTTCCAGGTCTCTGAATTTCGCAAATCTTGAGAAGAACTGCTCAATAGTTCACTCGATGATGTTTAAAACCAGCTTTTGAAGGCTTTGACAGTCTGTTCTGTCATCTTGTGGGAGGTCTTTGATGTGCCTCTTGAGGTTTGGGAAATATCTAAATCTCTCACCATCCACATCCCTCTTAAAGACTTCCAGTTTCTTTTCAAAAGCCTTTATGTAACCAAACATAACATCAAATGTCTTGCCAGTTCCTTGTAATTTAACATCGAAGTCATTCAAATGTTCACAAAAATTGCAAATTGAAGATTATAAGAGAGGGTTTAGCGTGCCAGCAAAAGTTACTGGCGTGCCATGTTGGCACAGGTGCCAGGGGTTGCCCACCTCTAGTCTAGAAGGAATATAAGTGATGTTAGTAGAAAGATCAAGGTCAAAATTCTTGTTTCAGATGGGGTCTGAGTTTGCATTCTTTGATTCAAACCATAGAAACTTATTCTGGCAAACCAGTAGAAAGGGAATTTTCTAAAAGGCTCTGGGGTTGCTTACAGGATCAAACTGAAGGCTCAAGGGCTTGGTTTGAAATATTCCATTGCACAATGGGAGGACACACAACCCAGATTTGCCACCATATCTTGATTGCACACGATGGCATGAAACAATTCCCCCCCAAAAGTAATTGGGTGCTCTTAGGAATAAATGACTAGTGGTAGAAAACCCCATCAAAAGCCCTGCACACTCAGGGCAGTATATTTAGGCCTTCCCTGTGTCCAGCTTGGAATTCTGAGGGGTCCTGGAAGTGCCCACCTACCTTGAGGGCTGAAGATGGTAGGTGAAGGCAAGCTCTCTCTTTCATCAGTCACTCTGTCAATTTCACATGGCAGCTCAACTGTATGCCCAGAAGCCAGGCATCTGGAAAGGGGGGCATTCCTCTTTGAACCTGGTAACTTGGATTAGATGCAGTTTTTCTGTTTTGGTCTCTGTTATGCCTCTATCCTCATCTCCCCAGCTACCGCTTTCACAGCCACAGCAGAGGATGACCTAATCAGAGGGTCAGTCACATAGGTATCCAAAACCAGAGAAAGGAAAGGTTTCTATCTCCTTTGCTGCCTTGGGTCACTTGAACCTAGAGGAGCCGTTTGGGATGAAAAGAAACAGCTGGAACAGCAGCTGGATTGGTAGCAGAGTACCACAGGACCAAGGTTTGACTGGATTACACAGTGCAATTATGTATACTTACAGTTTCACAGAGCTCAAAGCACCCCCCGCCATAACTGACCTAGTATTTGGGGCTTAACAGACCTTAATGAAGCTTCCCATTGTCTCAGCCAGATAGTCATTCTGATTTCTTTCCTTCATTCCTCACTCTGTTATTCTTCAGTAGCGATGATGGGTATGGACTTTTCCAGGTTTTATTTAGGTTGAGCTATTCAAAAAAAAATAAATATATTTCTTTGTGACTCATGCGTATTTAAATAAAACACTGTGTATTTCTGTGGACCTAATGTTCCTACTTTGTCTATAATCTTTTCATTGTTTTGAGTATCTGAGACCTTCACTCCAAAAAGGGCTAGAAGCAACTTAAATATTAAGGAAGAGTATAATGGAGAAAAGTTAAATTTGACAAGTGTTCATTGTACCTATGATGTGTGAGAAATTATGAAAAGCACTGTGGAGGATTTGGACCATGAACGAGACATGTTTCTTCAGTGGAGATCTCCTGGCATAATGTACATAATACTGTTCTCAGGCACTCTGCTCAATGGTTTCCTTTACAGATAGCAAACCAGTGACTGTGTCACAATGAGGGAAGCTAAATAATGAAGAAGCTGTTTTAGTCCCTTCACTTGACAGACGAGGAAGCCTAGGCTTATAAAGAGACCACATAAGCAAAAGCAAGAGGCAGGACTGGATGGAGGCCATGTGCCTGGACTCCTGACCATGATGCTACACAGCCTCCCAGCCAATATCCACAATGAACAGGAGAACTGGAGTGTGAACGAAGCAACAAACAAAAGGATGTCAGGTGAGGAGAGGACACTTCTTTCTGGAATCATCAAAGCAATCTTCAATAAAAAAGCATCAATTGCCTCTCATTAAGAGATGGAGTGAAGCAGGGGATCCCTCGGGGGTGAGGATAACGGGGCCCCAACGCACTAGGGCGTCTGCATGCACGACCCCGGGGACCAGGTTCATTTTGGCAGATCCATTTAATTGAGGAACTACAGGGGTATATATAGCATGAGGGGACCAATCAGAGGGAGACACGTTGCTATAGGCGACCAATCAGAGGGAGACACGTTGCTATAGGCAACCAATCAGAGGGAGTCACATTGCTATAGGTGACCAATGGCTGAAAGGCTGGGGTACTGTGCACGTGGCTACAGGAGTTAGTTCAGGCGGGCGTTGCTACTTCCTGGTGTGCCGAGGAAGCATGTCATGGTGGAGTGTGCTCACACCATTGCAACAGCCACAGCGCTGAGACATACTTCCTGAGCTCTACTACATCTCCCCCTTCCTTTCTAATTAGCACCAAAGCAAAGGAGTTGTCACTACTCAGAAGGAGATTGAAGGGTGGCCTTATAGACGGGTAAAAGGAGTAGCAGAGGCACGTGCCACTGGAAACTGGGAAACACTAACTGGCATGAGAAGGCCAGGGTGAGGTATCACAGTCCACAGTCCTTATCTGTGTGTACCTGTGCTATTACCAGTGATGATAGCACACATTAATAAGAATAACGTTCCTGCCGAAGGGTTCCCCTCTGGCGCCATGCGCGCAGCTTGGTCCTGTAGAGCCTTGATGTCACCCCAGGTGATGGGGTGAGCTCATCGGTGTCCAGGTCGTCTCCGCCGTCGGGGCTGGTTCTCTTCTATGGTCAGGTCCTCCATTTCCTCCACGGGGGGCAATGGTGGCGATCTACGGCTCATCGTTGATGGTGTAGGGTTTGACGACACGAGCAGGGATCCACGCGGGACTTTTGTCGCCTTCTGGAAAAATACAAGCAAACCCTCTCCCCTGGGTTAAGAGCGGGTCGGGGCCTTTCCAGGCTCCAGTGAGTGGGTCTCTCCACCGGACCAAAGGAAGAGGTGTTGGTATATCCCGGAGTCCTCCCCCATGTTTATACATAGGGGTTAATCCATGCTCATCAAAATGAAAATAATTGAGGGTAGTTAAGGCTTGGGTTAGCAGTGTATGAGGATTTCTCCCTATCACTCCCCCTTTTTCTTTAATCAGTTGGGCCTTGAGTTCCCTGTGTAGTCTTTCAATAATTGCCTGTCCCTGGGGGTTATAGGGGATGCCCATGGTATGCTTGATGTCATGTGATTTTAAGAAGTCTTGAAATAGAGTGCTGGTGTAGCATGGTCCATTGTCAGTTTTTACCTCCCACGGGAATCCAAGGATGAGAAAGGCAGCCTTGAAGGTGGCAATGCTATGTTTGACTTTTTCCCCCGTTTGGGCCTGGGCGAACGTAGCTCCTGAGCAAGTATCTATGACTGTGTGGACATATTTCGATTTGCCAAATGCTGGGACATGCGTGACATTTGCTTGCCATATGGCATTGGGCTGTAGTCCTTGGGTATTGGCCCCTCTGGGTTGTAAAGGCCTGAGGGGTAGTAGAGGGCCACAGGATCGGCAAGCACGTATGAGGTGCTTGCACTGAGCTAGGGGAAGATGGGGGAAGAGCTTATGGAGAGAGGAGGCTGACATATGAAATTTGGTGTGTAGGAGTCTGGCCTCTTCTATGGGTTGTAGGGTAAGAACTAGTTTGTCCGCTTCTGCGTTGCCTAGGGAAAGTGGGCCTGGTAGGCCAGTATGAGACCGTAAGTGTTGGATATATCAGGGCTGTTTACGGTTCTCTAGGATGTCCTTTAGGAGTTGGAGGCTCTGATCTAGCGGGGTATCTTTAACTCTTAAGGTGGAATACCCTATATTTTTTTTGCCGTATGCACCTTGTAAGCACTATCTGAGAATAAGTTGACTGGACTATTTTGACAGTAGAGAAGGGCGTATATTATAGCTCTGAGTTCTCCTACTTATGCTGAGCCTTGATAAGTATATCTAAGATAAGTGGGGTTGGTGGACGTTTTAGGGGACTTTATTATTGCTGCACAGTAATGCTTCCCCATGTCAGTGAAGGCACTGGGTGCCCTTTGAGGGAGCCGTTGACAGTTGGAGGTGGAATGCGGGAGTTGGTACCCTTTGCAGCAGCCGTTGACAGTTGACGGTGGAACGGAGGAGTTGGTGGTGCCTTTTGCAATTCCCACCAACAGTAACAAAACCATGATGGTTTGGGAGCTGAGCGCAGGGTGGAGGGAGGGATGGAGACATGGCTTCCGGGCGACGAGGCCGGAATGTCAGAGAAGGGGGTAACGGTTTTTCCTCGTGGACCTCAGCGGGTCGAATCCTTTTCAAGACCTTCTCCCAAGTGGAGGGGTCCCAAATGGGGGCCTTGATTAACCACAGATTGGACTTTAATAGATACTCCCAATGAGTTTGGAGTTCCTTTTCAGAGACCTTAACTTGCCTGCTCTGCAGTAAGGCGTGGAGCTCGTGTGCTTGTGGCGCTCTCGCCGAAGGGGGAAAGATTCCCATTTTACTGTAGAGGGTCGCTCACCCGTCCAGCCATTCCGGGGGGCCCCACGTTCGCTCTCCAGATGAAGCAGGGGATCCCTCGGGGGTGAGGATGACGGGGCCCCAACGCACTAGGGCGTCTGCATGCACGACCCCGGGGACCAGGTTCATTGATGCAGGTCCGTTTAATTGAGGAACTACAGGGGTATATATAGCATGAGGGGACCAATCAGAAGGAGACACGTTTCTATAGGCGACCAATCAGAGGGAGACACATTGCTATAGTCGACCAATGGCTGAAAGGCTGGGGTACTGTGCACGTGGCTGTAGGAGTTAGTTCAGGCGGGCATTGCTACTTCCTGGTGTGCCGAGGAAGCATGCCATGGTGGAGTGTGCTCACACCATTGCAACAGCCACAGCGCTGAGACATACTTCCTGAGCTCTACTACAATGGAGTGTATTTCTTAATACACACATCCTTGGATTTCAAAAGGTACAAATGACCAATGAGGATAGCAGTAATGGGGGTCCCAGCCAGGCAATGTGGGAGAGGTATAGGGACAGTTAGAAAGCACCAGCAACAGCTCAGAGCAGTTGGCTGGGTAGAGAGGTGGGATTCCAAAGGGACTGGATGCTGGGAAGCCATTATTCAAGAGAAGAAATATGGGCGAGGGAAGAAGCCTTGGTGGGGAAGAAAACAATGAGTCAGGCCTGCAGTGTCCTTTCTGCAGTGAGACATGCAGAGGTGAGCAAGTCCTGGAAGAGTAAATGAGAGACCCGCTTCAATGAGGACATGGCTAATGCTGGGAGCAGATGCCCAGTAAAACCCCTGTAGTGCAGTTAAAATCTACAGTCTCTTGTCCACCATTCAGAAATGCAAAGAGCTCTAAAAATGAGCTTATTTATTTATTTATTTATTTATTTATTTATTTATTTGTAGTGTCAAGCAAATTCACTTCATCACAAAACCTGATATGAGGCTTATTATCTCTAGATATCCCACTGAGACTAAAAAGTCTGCCCTGACTGGTTTGGCTCAGTGGATAGAGCGTTGGCCTGCGACTGAAAGGTCCCAGGTTCGATTCCGGTCAAGGGCATGTACCTTGGTTGCAGACACATCCCCAGTAGGAGGTGTGCAGAAGGTGGCTGATCGATGTTTCTCTCTCATCGATGTTTCTAACTCTCTATCCCTCTCCCTTCCTCTCTGTAAAAAATCAATAAGATATATTTTTTTAAAAAAGTCATACATATCCCTGTCCTAAATCCCACGTGTTATGTGACTTTCATAACATGTGTCCAGTCTAGATGCCCTGTTTCCTTTCTAAAAATCCCCCAAATTCTAATTCCAAAGTATATCTGGCTACAAGAATTTTAGGTGTAACATTATGAAACAATACTTAATTTCTAAAGAAAGCAAGGTAACAGTTAATTGAGGGCTTTCCCATGCCCAGGACACTTCCAAGTATTTGAATTTTCACAGCAGTCATCTGAAGTGGGAGCTATATTCTACAGATCAAGTGTCTGAGGGTCAGGCAGATTAGCTGAAAGAGCCAAGGCTGGTAGTTGTCCCTGGCAGGCTGGCTTCAGAGGCACTGCCTCCAAATTCATTTGTAAAGCTGGTTAGAAATGAATTAAATCATTCCTTGCATTAGATTAGTGAATAGCAGGAAACCAATACCTTTTACCACATTTCCACAAATAATTCAAGGACATGGTTGACCCAGGTTATTTTCTCATTTACATTCCAGCAAAGCAGAGAGAACAGTATTAGAGGATATCCCAGGGAAAGTGTTTCTGTGTGGGCCCTACATTCCCTGGAGAGTTTTAATAGTGTTCATTGCCCAGTAATTTCATCCCCATAAGGCAGCAAAGCAAATCTGATAAGAGGACAGGCTCTGGGGTCATACTTCTTTGATTCTACCACTTACTAGCTTTAGACCCTGGTCAAGTTATTTAGCCTCTTTGTGCCTCAATTTTCCCTTCTATAAAATGGGATTAACTGCAAACTGTACCATAGAGTCATTGGATGGTTTAAATGAGATAATTCTTATCAAGTTTTTGTAGAGTGCCAGGCTGATAGTGAATCTTCAATATGTTTTGAATACTTGTATTTGACATAACCCCCATAGGGCCAGAAATCCTGGTGGGCATTTCTGATGCTAGTACTTTTTGTGCATTTCTCTGGAAGTAGAGTTGTTATTTGCCAAGTGATATCCTGTTCTCTTCCAGGTTTTTGAGGTTCTTGGATGCCAGTCCAATTTAAGGGCCCTTTCCAATTACATTGTCAAAAGACAGACTGTGGTAGGTCTATCTGAGCCCTGACTTGGAAGGATGCTTCTGCCTTGGTTTTTCTTCACAGCATTTCCTCTGCCTGTGCAATCAATCAGACACATACATGTCTGTGTCCATACTTCATCCCTTAGAGTGAACAGATGCAGGCCCACCTAAAGCATCAGGACGATGTCTGATGTGTTCTGTCCCATTTGAAACTGATACCTATATTCCAGGTGTACCGGTTAATAAGGTTGATTTTGTAATCAAAAAATGATAATTTCAAGAGAAACATCAAAAATGCTTTATTCAAAGTAATGTACATCACTAGCTACACATTTCCCCCATCTTTCAGGTAATTTGTGGATACTGTCTCAATAGAACTTTTCTTGTTTTGAGACCCAATTTTCCACTTCTTCATACGTTTTGAAGTGCTGCTCAGAAAGTGCATGTGCCATCAATTGGAACAAGTGGTAATCTTAAGGATCAAGGTCTGGTGAATACAGTGGGTGGCTTAATACTTGCCAGGCAAGTATTGTAGGTTGGAATACAAATTTGAGGCCAAGTGCCTGATATCTGGATTTGTTGTGATTTTAAAAATGTAAATTGTAAACATTTGGGAAATAATTTTTTCAATAAGACTTCACACTGTCACGTCACATTTATTTCCTTATGTACCTTCATTGCAAGTGCATCTATATCTAGAGAATGCTAAAACAATTCTGCAAGCAATTGGTATTGTAACAGACAAACTCTGCTTAGCCTTCTGCAGGTTTCTCTAATAGCATCCCTGATTGTTTGAGATGAAGAAATGCAATCTTCCCTCCCATGCCATAGATCCTGTGTCTGGGATCCTGTGTGTAGGACCCTTAGAGAAAGAAGAATGCAGCCTCATTTCTGACAAAAGAAAAAGAAAGTCCCCTTGAACTCTTATACCCTACTGTAACCAACATTTTAAGTAAACACCTATCCCCAACCACTACTCTTTACTAGAAAAACTTCTGTCTCCTTATGTCTTTCTGCATCAAGTTTGAATTTCATCCAGCCTTACATGACTGTTTTACCTAGGCCAGTGATGGTGAACCTTTTGAGCTCGGCGTGTCAGCGTTTTGAAAAACCCTAACTTAACTCTGGTGCCGTGTCACATATAGAAATTTTTTGATATTTGCAACCATAGTAAAACAAAGACTTATATTTTTGATATTTATTTTGTATATTTAAGTGCCATTTAACAAAGAAAAATCAACCAAAAAATGAGTTTGCGTGTCACCTCTGACATGCGTGTCACAGGTTCGCCATCACTGACCTAGGCTGTTATATCAGCCAGCCTCACTCCCCATGACCTTGCAAAGTGCATTCTCTCTGTCCAGCTGGTCTTCTCCTGTCCTCATATTCATCTCTGCTACTGCTGATCCTCTCAGCTAGAATGGTTCCTCCCCACCACCCATCATGGTAAGTGGCCATCTACCACAAAGGCTGGACATTTTCCATGCTGTATCTCAATATATGCAATCATCTGTCATATAGCATTATTACTGCTATTGTATAGATAAGGAAATGAAGGCTCAGACTCAGGAACCTGACAAACCTCACAAAATGTGGAACCAGGATTTGAACCCAGGTCTGTTGCATGCCAGAATCTGAGCATTTAATAACTGCTTTTCCTCCCATCTCTGTGGCATAACTTCTGGGGTCCCACTGAGACCTAACGCTTTTTGGAAACTCAGACTGACAGCCAGGCCCACATTGTTCCCACCTATCCTATTGGTCAGAACCATAGAGCTGAACACTGAATTGTGATCTGATTGCTCTGTTTGTATCTGTTTCATCTCACAACTGAATTTTCAATTCAAGGGAACTAACTGATAAGACTCCTGACACAAAACACACACGTGGAGCACTTAGGTTACTGGTATATATTTTATTAAGGATCTAGGTATGCTCCCTGAGGGGGGATCATTCACCCCTCCCTATTCTCCTACTCTGAGAAGAGGAAACAGTAATCTGATTGGACTGGTTTCCAAGACTAGTGAGTGGGATCAGTGTGAAATTCCAGGATGCCCCACTTTATTCCTTCTTTTCTCCTTGTGGCTTATGTGGCAAAGGAAGACAAAATGAACTCCCAGGTGAGAGGTACTCTTTTTTAATATATATATATATATATATATATATATATATATATATATATATATATATTCTAGAGTCCCAGTGCACAAAAATTTGTGCACTCGGGGGAAAGGGAGGGTCCCTCAGCCTGGTTTGTGCCCCCTCGGGAGATAACGCCCTGCTGGCTTAGGCCTGCTCCTGGGTGGCAGAGGGCAGGCCCAATCCCTAGGTGCAGCCCCTGGTCGGGCTCAGAGCAGGGCCGAGTGGCGAGTTGGGGTGCCGCCCCCTGTCATGCACAGAGCACGGCAGATTGGGAGGTTGCGGTGCCACCTCCAGTCAAGCTCAGGGTAGGGCCGATTGGGGGGTTGGGGCACCACCGCCTGTCACACTCAAGGCAGGGTCGATGGGGAGGTTACAGCGCCACCCCCTGTCACGCACAGAGCAGGGCCAATCCGGGGGTTGGGGCGCTGCCCCCTGTCACACACAGAGCAGGGCCCATCAGGGGGGTTGGGGCTCCTTACCCTCTCACGCACAGAGCAGGGTCGATCAGGGGGTTGGGGTGCTCCCCCTTGTCACGCACAGAGCAGGGCCCATCAGGGGGTTGAGGAGCTCCCCCCTGTCACTCACAGAGCAGGGCCGATAGGGGAGTTGGGGCACCGCCCCCTGTCAAACACAGAGCAGGGCTGATCAGGGGTTTCAGACGCCGCCACTGTCACACTCAGGGCAGGGCCGATGGGGAGGTTATGGCTCTACCCTGTCACACACAGAGCAGAGCCCATGGAGGGCGGGGGAGGGGGGGGTTGGTGCCGCGCACCCTGTCACACACAGAGCCGCAGGGCGATCAGGGGGTTGGGGAGCTCCCTTGTATCAGGCACAGAGCAGGGCTGATCAGGAGGTTGTGGTGCCTTCCCCTGTCACCAACAGAGCAGGGCGGATAGGGAGGTTGGGGCCCCACCCCCTGTCACACACAGAGTCACAGGGCGATCAGGGGGTTTGGGCACTGAGCCTGTCACGCTGATCCCGGTGCTGGGAGGCATATTACCCTTTTACTATATAGGATAGAGGCCTGGTGCATGAGTGGGGCTGGCTGGTTTGCAATGAAGGGTGTCCTGGATAAGGGTGGGGGTCCCCACTGGGGTGCCTGGCCAGCATGGGTGAGGGGATGATGGCTGTTTGCAGCTGGTCACACACCCTTCAGGGTAGTATTCCCCACTGGGGTGCCTGGCCAGCCTGGGTGAGGGGCTGAGGTCTGTTTTCAGGCTGGCGGGTGATGGAAGCTCCCAATCGCTCCTTTTTATCTTTTTTTTTTTTTTTTTTAATTCTGGGCCAGCTTTAACTCTGAGGCTCCAGCTCTTAGGCCTCCTCTGCTGAAAGTAGGTATCTGGTTTGTTTCGGTTCTATTATCGAAACAAGGTATAACTCCAGCTCTGACTCCAGCTCTGAGACCCCAGCTCGCTGAAAGCTGGTTTCTGGGGTTTTTTTTTAGCTTCTATATTTGTTACAATGTGCAAACTGTGGGCTTAGAGGCCTGCAAGGGAGGCGGGGAACGTTGGAGTCCTCCGTCACTGAAGCAAGCAAGCCTCATGTTAGTTTCAAGCTGCCTGGCTGCCGGCTGCCATCTTGGCTTTCAGTTAATTTGCATATCTCGCTGATTAGCCAATGGGAAGGGTAGCGGTCGTACGCCCATTACCATGTTTCTCTTTTATTAGATAAGGATATATATATATATATATATATATATATATATATATATATATATATATATATATATATTTCAGAGAGAAAAGGAGAGGGAGATATAGAAACATCAGTAATGAGAGAGAATAATTGATCAAATGTCTCCTGCACGCCCCTTACTGGGTTTGGAGCCTGCAACCCGGCATGTGCCCTGACCCAGAATGAACTGAGACCTCCTGGTTCCCATATTTCCATCTTGCCCTCAGTGGTTGATGTTCAACAACTGAGCCACACTGGCTGAACTGAGCTTAGGTAATCGTGCTGTCTCCTATCTTATGTGTCTGGATGTAGGGTAGGTGGATTCTGAAATTTAGGTTTGAGCTAAAGATTTTGAAGAGTCTATTAGATCTTTAGAGTAGGTTAGGTTGGGTGCTCAAGCCCAACCCAGCCCAGCCTACTAGCGAGTTCTTCATTGAGCTTGAGCCAGCCAATAATAAATATTAAAGTGGTACACTATTACCCACTTGCTATTGTTTCCTGTACATGTTCTTTTCTTGAGGACCTCTAGAGATAGAATTCAGACTCCCTGGTTCCCCTAGCCAAATACCACTCTCCAGTACCCCCAAGGATCATGAGCTCTCCAACATCCCTCTTCACAGGTTCTTGGACTGACCTTCCTGGAAATTTGTGGCATGCATATGTTTGTATATGTGTTTCCTTTTCAAGTCATAGTCAACAAAGTAATATTAAGCATGAGCTTTTGTGACAGTCTGGGTCTGACACAAAATGCCCACATAAAAGAAATAAGGAAGAAGCCAGGATAGGCTTTGAGGAACATCAGACTGTGACACAAGTCATATCTCAGGTGAGAGAGAAAAAGAAAGTTGGGAAGAAGTGTCTGATTTTTTTAAAGTCAAGGGAAAGTTCAGCAAATGCATCAGGGAGTTCTTGAGCCAAAGGTGGCTGTCAGAAGCAGAGAACTGCTCACGGGAAGTGTGGCCTCAGTGCAAAACCAAAACAGTTTTCAAAGAGTAGTATCTGGCCCTTCATTATTCTCTTTAAAGTAAGAGGACGGTAAAATCAGTTTCATTCCATCACAGCTTCCATGCCTTGTCAATAATTGCTGCCTGCCTTGACCTGTCATTGTAAAACCATTTTCATTTCTTTCTTAGACTTCTATTTTCAACCAGTAAGAGGAAACATCTTTGAGACAAGATATATTTTGAATGAAAAATAGAAGAACCACAGTTTATTCCGGGAGGCTTCCAGCTGAGCACATGCAGACTGTCCAGAGCCTATTATCTTGGCAAGTCTTAGGAAAATTCCAAAGACATTATACCTTTTTCTAATGTTTCATACTCTGAAAACAAATAGGGTTCTCATATTCCTCATGTCTATGCCTATCACCTAACAACTTTTTTGTTGGAAAGGTGTGAGCCAGGCCCAGTACATAAGGACTGTATCATATGTGAGGCCACGATTCTCTGAAGAATTGTGGAAGTTGCTTGTGATCCTGTCACTCTCTGGTGGGAGCCACAAACAGGATGCTGAGTCTCTAGAGCAGCGGTTCTCAACCTGTGGGTCGCGACCCCTTTGGCGGTCGAACGACCCTTTCACAGGGGTCGCCTAAAACCATCCTGCATATCAAATATTTACATTATGATTCATAACAGTAGCAACATTACAGTTATTAAGTAGCAATGAAAATAATTGTATGGTTGGGTCACAACATGAGTAACTGTACTTAAAGGACCAGAAGGTTGAGAACTACTGCTCTAGAGCATTCTTTTTTTGATTTTTTAAAAGTGATTTGAGAGAGAGAAAAACATAGATGCATCCACATTGATTAGCTGCCTCCTGCATGCCCCCTGCTGGGGATTGAGTCTGAAACTCAGCTGTGTGCCCTGATCAGGAATCAAAGCAGGGTCCTCCTGGTGCATTGGTCAGTTCTTAACCACTGAGAAACACTGGCTGGGATCTAGAACATTCTCGTAGTAGACAGACATTATAGGCTCTGACTCTAGCACAATGCCGTGTTAGAGTCCATAATGGTTTGCCAATTTAGTTAACTATATAGATGCCTTTTTGTTATAACTGTGTAGAGAAAGCTGGTTCCTCAACAAAATTCTTACTTCCTTGGCATAAAGTTTGGCATGAAAGTAATCTGGTCCTATGATTAGTTCTGGCCAGTAGAAGCTGAGTGGAAGTGAAGTGAGCCACTTTCAATCCAGCCCTTACTTCCAACATGTGTTCCTCTCTCTTCTTCTCCATTGACTTGTGTGCTGAACAAAACTTACAGGATGCAAAGGAGCATGGTTCCTGGGTCTCTCTCCCACCTGCATCAGATCATTACATAAGAGAGAAATAAACTGTACTGTGTAAAGTCACTGGGAGTTTAGAGTTATCAGTCATAAATATTTTCACTATTAATAGCACAGCTTTTTTTTTTTTCCTTAAGAGTCATGACCTGTTCTAGTCAGACTTTTCTTTTTCTTTTAATTTATTTTTAAGTATTGTTGAAAGTATTACATATGTCCCCTTTTTTCCCCATTGCCCACTTCTAACCTGATCCTGCCCACTGCTCCAGTCCTTAACCATCCTATAGTCTATGTCCATGGGTTATGCATAAATGCATACAAGTTTTTTGGTTGATCTCTTCCCACCTACCCACCCCCACCTTCCTGAGATTTGATACTCTGTTCTCTCAACTTTGTCCTCACCATGGGGACTGTCTTTGTCCTCAGGCTGCCTTCCCTTATGGTACCAAAGTAAGTACAGAAGTTTCTCTCTTCATATCTACAGCTTCTACATCCAGAAAAAGGGGGGGGGGGCAAATGAAGCTGTCACGCCTGCTGGCTAGCTCTTGATTGGAAATTTCTTTCTCAAAGTCCCTGTTGGACTTCTTTTCATTGGACTTAATTGAACCATGTGCCCCTTCCTGAACCACTCAGTTTGGCAAGGATATGGAATTACCCCATTTAAAACCTTATAATGCAAAAATACCCATAATTACAGAGTTTGTAGAAGTGGGTTACCTGTGGCATTACCAGCTCTTGCCAGTCCTGGACAATGATATCCATGAAGTTGTGAGTGTGATGTGATCATTTGTTTATTCCCTAATACATACTTATTTCAACTTTATATCTTAAAGTTATTTAAATTTTTGTCTAATACCTAATTATATTATGTTAACACTAGAGATATACACACATCACACTTTGGCAATACTGGCTTTGATAGAAGAGGGAAAGAAAGTGAATGGTGTTAGAGGATGAGCCATGGATGGACAAAGGGTGGAGTTTGTTACAGGGACAATGAATCCCCCTATTATGTAAAAGAGGATTCACTGAGAAATGTTGGGAGATCAGAATGAAAAATTGGTGGATTGTGAATAACCTTGAGTTCCAGGCTGAGGAATTTGGGTATTATTACATAGATAAATGATAGCCTTTCTGAGCTTTTCATCATGAGGTGATGAAAGAATTGTTTTAATAATATTAAACTGACAGGTCTATAAAGAATTTATTGGAGTGAAAGTTCTTTGCCATTACAAAGAAATAAAGGTAGTATGGCTTAAAGTAGAAGAAGGGAAACATAGGAGGGGAACATTTCAAGGAGTGAAGAAATCTGATGTGCAGCATGAAAAGAATGCATAGTCTAGAGTGATTCCAAGGTTGTTAGAATAGGTTCTCTAATACAGGAGCCCATTTAGCCTGGAGACATTGAGTGTGTGTGTGTTGGGAGAGGTTCTCTGATTAAGATTTTTGGCTGACCCAGAGGCAAGTTCCTTATTCAGCAGACTTCTGAGTCTTTCCTAATACATCACTGCATCAGGAGTGGGAAAGTTTGACCCTAAAAGGGCAATGACACCACTGAGTAAGTGGTTTCAACACATCAGTCCTGAATGTCAGACCCCATAATCTATGCTGAACCTCCTTCCCCATCAAGACTAGAGCTAGACACCTCCCTTCTGACAAAAAAACCCTGCCCCACTTCTGCCCCTGCCCCTTAGTGGTGTCACATCCCTCCTCCCTTTAGAAGTCCCAGCCAGACCCTGCACCACAAAACTGTGACTGGTTTTTCATGTAAAGGACTATCAGAGTCCTATTTCTGGAGCATAAAATCTTCCTGATATCTGTTGGGCATCATCTTAGAAGAGTGGACAAAAGGAGCAGGTGATGGAGAGAAACTGCTGTGGGACAGTCAATCTTGGCACAGAACAGCACTGGCGGCCTTCCGACTCACTCACCGTAGGGCATTTTACAATCATTTCCACTCTATATCCTAGACCAGCCTTGGCAAACTATGGCCCGCGGGCCGGATCCGGGTGGTTTGAAATGAATAAAACTAAAAAAAAAAAAAAAAAAAAAAAGACCGTATCCTTTTATGTAATGTTGTTTACTTTGAATTTATATTAGTTCACACAAACACTCCATCCATGCATTTGTTCCAGCCCTCCGGTCCAGTTTAAGAACCCATTGTGGCCCTCGAGTCAAAAAGTTTGCCCACCCCTGGGATAGACGCTCAATTCAGGAACTGCCGCCTGGTGGTCAGTGCGCTCCCACAGCCAACCTCCTGCAGCCATCCTCCCGCAGCTGGCCAACCTCTCGTGGCCCCTCCCCCCAGCCAGCTGGCCTGATCAGGACTGTGCGAGAAGGCCCCCATAGGCCCCTATCACCAGCCAGGCTGAGGGACCCTACCTGTGCACGAATTCGTGCACTGGGCCTCTAGTCCTATCTAATAAAAGAGAAGCATGGTAATTGGTGTACAACTGCTACCCTTCCCATGGGCTAATCAGGGTGATATGCAAATTTACTGCCAACTAAGATGGCGGCTAATTTGCATACTACAGGCAGGAGCACCATCCTGCCTGACCCTCCGCCATCCAGGCCTGCTATCTGTGACCTGGATGGCGGGCGACCCAACCCAGGGCTGGCGGGGCGTGACAGCAGCTGTCCCCCACTGGCCAAGACCCCAACCCGCTCCCCACCAGGAGACCAGGGCGGGCGGGGCCTCCACAGCTGCAGTGTTTGGACCCAGGCCTCCAGCCTGCCCTGAGCTCTGCTCAAGGAGGGGCTGGGGGCCTGGGGTTTACTAAACTTTACTGGAGCTGCTCCCCACACCTCAGCCCCTGCCCCAGAACCACACTGCCCGCATCAAGGCTCCTGGCAGCTTCCTGACAGGTGGGCGGCAGGAGAGCTGAGTAGATCGGGGCTGCAGGGAGCCACGGAAGGGCTGGGCCGCGGGAGCCAAGCTCCCGGGGGTCTTAGGAGAGAGCCTGAAGGTAGAGGAACCTTTGGCAAAGCGGCTGCCAGGAGCCGCGGCCATGGGGTCTGCAGGCATGCAGACAGGCCTCCCCCTGATGGGCGATCCTGGGCAAGCGCCATGGCTTCGGGGGAAGCGGCTGGCCAGGAGGCAGGCGGCCCAAGGAGGCAGGCGGCCCAAGGTGGGGTGCACTGGAGGGGGCTCAGGCCTGGGCAGGGTGCTGGCGGGGGGGCTCTGCTTCGTCTGCAGAGAGTCAGGTTCTGTATTGGCCCCAATAGGCGGGAAACAAGAGGCGATGACTGCAGGCTTGGAAGGACGCCCGGGCGGAGGGGCGCAGGCTCTCAGCCCTGAGGCGGGGGTGGAGGGGCGGCGCCACCTCAGTGGAGGAGAGCCCCACTGCTGGGTACCCCACTGCGGCGGTTTGGTGAAGCTCCCGGCGCTGACCGGCCTCGCCTCAGCCTGCACAATTGAGAGGCCAGGACTCCTGCTCCCGCGTTGGCCCAAAAACAAGCCTGCGCCGCCCCGCCCCCAGTTCTCGCCCACCCCATGGGGGTGCACACCTGCACAGTGAGTGCAAGCCTACCACCTGCTCCCCAGAATGGGGGGGCAGTAAAAAATGGGGTGGGGTGGGGGAGAGGAAAGAAAGTGG
Organism: Myotis daubentonii; assembly: GCF_963259705.1. NCBI lineage: Eukaryota > Metazoa > Chordata > Mammalia > Chiroptera > Vespertilionidae > Myotis > Myotis daubentonii. Next base: position 6,086,077 of record NC_081860.1, on the reverse strand, counting down.
AGCATCCATGATGAAGAGGTGCTGGAGAATGAGGCTTGGAAGCCTCACGGGGAGGTTTGTTCTGTTTGCCCCGCGGCTGTCCCTTAGGAAAGGCGGAGAGCCGTCTGTGAGGGCTCCTGCGTGAGGAGTCCAGTTTCATAGCCAACTGGAATTGGCCTCAGTTTCCTGCTCTGTAAAATGTGTTAAGCGTGTCCCAGTGCCTTCAATGAGCTTTGCGGGCCAATTGAGATACTATATAAAGAAAATGAGGGAAGAAGTGAGAAAGGAAAGGAAGGGCAAGCAACACAAAAGAAAGATTGAAAGGAACCTGTAAACCTATTGTCACTTAAATAGGGAATAGCATCAACAGTGTTGTAATATGGTATGAAGCCAGGTGGGTACTGGAAATATCAGGTAACACTTTGTAAAGTATATGGTTGCCTAACCACTATTCTGTAACTAATAAACCTGGAACAAATACAAAATAATATTGGATGTAAAGAAATGAAAATAGAAGTGAAATTTTTCAAAATTTCAAAGTTTAAATAAAGGCCGTAAAAGGAAGGAAGGGGAGAATAAAAACAGTGTTTTTCATTTTACCACTTTATTGTCTTTTCAGTATATGAAAAAGACAGTTGTCTTTATATGGTGCTTTTATGCTTTTCTAAGTCATTATCTCATTTGATGTTCAGGGCAATTTAAAGACAAGATAATTATTCCCTCCACTATTCAAAGAAAGGAAATCCTGGTGCCTGGCCCCAATGATTCAATCGTCAATCCCTTATTGTAAAGCAGGGTTAGTGAAATTTTCTATGAGGGGTCATATCTATACTAATAAAAGCCTTGGGGGTGATCTGGCCAGCAGGGGAGGGCAGGTGGGGATGATCAGGCCGGCAGGGGAGCTGTTAGGGGGCGATCAGGCTGGCAGGCTGAAGCACTTAGGGGCAATCAGGCAGGCACACAGGTGAGTGGTTAGGAGACAGCGGTCCAGGATTGTGAAAGGGATGTCCAACTGCCGGTTTAGGCCCGATCCCGGCAGTCGGACATTCTGGGATCAGGCCTAAACCAACAGTCGACATCCCCCAAAGGGTCCGAGATTGGAGAGGGTGCAGGTTGGGCTGAGGGACACCTCCTCCCGTGCACGAATTTCGTGCACCGGGCCACTAGTTAATATATAATACAATACATAATTACGCTTTATTACTTTTATAATTTAGTCAGCATCATTTTTCTTCCAATGTTAAAAATAGAGAAAAAACATGTAATTGTCAGATGTAGTCATGATACTTTTTTTTTATTCCATTTTGATAGGCCTTTCTTAACATCAGTCTGGTAAGTGGTTTTTCTTTAGAGGCATAAACCAACATCTTTGTTTGTGTAAGTAAAAGAAAGGCTGCCTTGGGAGTTAGGGACTTCGACTCAGATTGTGACTTATTTGAGCAGTGCTCTGGGGCCCTGGAAATCTCCTTCTATATATACACTCTGAGAAGCACAGGTCTCCTCATCATCCTTTTTATGCCAACAATCTGAAAACAGAAAAAAGGTGAGGAAATGAATGTTGATTGTGGTGACAGGGCGAAGTAGCATTACAAAAGTGTTTTGCCCATGGCACCTCGTCTTCATGCAATTTTCTGAAAAGAAGAGGTGTGCAGGAAGGTTTATAACAGGCTTCTGCAAAGTTCTGGGCCTCTGAAGATCATAAAGGAAGGAAGACCACACCAGGAATATGCCACAAAGATGGCAAACACCACATGGAAGAGAGGTAAGACTTCCAGCCCTTCCTTACGCTAACAGGGTTTAGTAGGGCTTGTCTGCAGGTGACATAGACAAGCTCTGCAGAATTTTTTTTATATCTTATTCCAAAAAAAATTCAATAAATGTGTAGCTGTTTTTTCAGGACCACTTAAGTATGTATGTGCACCTCATAACACATGTGCAGGTCAAAGTTGATGAATACTGCAGGGGCAGCAGTGCAGAGGAGCAGGCGATGTAAAAATGCCACAGAGGTGAACATGACTGAATGCTAGGAAGTCATATGTGAAATGACATGTCAGAAAGTGTAATGTAGTTAAAAGGAAAGGTAAAAATGAGGTGTAGGCAGTAGCACGTCCGTCTGAGCAGTGATGAAATCTAACTGATTCCTGGTATAATTTGAAAAGAGCCCTTGTGTCATACATTCTGCTAGTTTCCACTCAGCTGGGCCAGCCCACCACTAAAACCATGGTGCATGTTCACCCTGTGGAAAAAAAAAAACTAGGGTTCTCCCTGTACCACCTTCTCTAGAAATACACAAAACCGAAATATTCCAAGAATTAATGAAAGATGACAGAGGTGACCATCCATCCCTGGTCCAGAGGAAATCCACTTGGAATAGTTTTGAGGGAAGGAAATATGACAAACACCAATTGAAGGAGGGTCTTACAAGAACAGCCCATGGTTCATGTAAGTAAAGAACATAACCGGGCACAGGCAGTCACCCAGAACCTTTATCTGGAGGAAGGTGCAGAAGTGGAAGCCATGGATGTACACTTAGTCACCCTTCCAGGGAGAGAAACAGCAAGTGGGACCCATTAAGCTGTCTGTAAGACGCCAGGCTCCCAGACACATTCTGCACTTTTTGAGGAAAATAGTGTTTAAGAAGTTTGTGGAGTTTATTTCTCAGGGCTCTCCACACAGCTCAGAACTGGCATCCATAGCACATTTCACATGAGAGTGAGGAAAGTTTTCAGGGCCCAAGGTCTGGCTGTAGGAGAGAGAAAGATACAGGTGGAATATAAAGGAAGAGAGGCCATCACCTCAGTCCATTAGGAGAGATGTGAGGGTCTTACCTACAAATGATACAAGTGCAAATACTTCCAGCATCACTTTGCAGTACAGAAGTCTCTGAGCCTCATCAAGGATTCCCCACTCCTCTGGAGAGAAGGCAATAGCCACATCCTCAAAGGTCATATCCTGTCATAATGGGGACAGTTTTGTCCATTATCAGTTTCTCTCCTAGGATTTAGCATTGATTATACACCACAACTTCCATATCCATCTGCTCCCTAGACTTCTGACTACAAAGAAGATATCAGGCCTTTGTTTCATCAAAGATACTCAAGCCTTATATTACTGATGCAATATCTTTCCACACAATAAGGGTAATGAGCATGTAGGTCCTACCTGCTCTATAGTACAAACATGTTGTCCACACTGTGCCTTTCAATACCGTGGGTGTTATGAACATAGGGTACGGAGAGATGATGTCCATAATGAGAAAGTGAGTGATTTGACACTGTTCTTGTCAGGCAATAACCTTGTTGTTCCGTAGATTCACATTCCAAGACCCTGAACATCTTGGCATCAGACTTTATCCGTTTGACACCAATCCTAGGGTGCTGAGCCATCACTTTGTACTTCCTGCCGCACATAAATCTTTGCACCACACTTCTCTCACACAGCTTCATTCCCAGAGGCATAATGCCAAAGGTAACACAAATACGTCATGACTTGGACCGTTTTTCTTAATCATATTCTTTTCCAATACTCCAATTCAGCCCTGCAGTAATGTATTTCTCTCTTACCCTTCACCCTTCCCAACGCCAGCCAAGATGACACTGATGTATGCTCTCTCATTCCTAATGGTAAATGTAACTGCCCTCCACAACAAAAGGCAGTTTGCACATATATTTAACCTAATCTCTGGACCAAAAAAGTACCACTGCAATAGACCCACTTTTAAGGAATTAATCTGAAATTCACCATATCACGTTATCCAGATATCACCAGAAATGAACTCCAACTTAATTCCCTCTTATGTTGATTTCAGTGGCCCTGCAGCCATGAATGCACATGCCCTCTCCAAGTACACATCACTCTTTCTACCACTCCCTCAGTCGCAGACCCCATAGTCATCTCCCTGACTTCCTACTCATTACTCAGTAAGTGTGGTTTTTTTAATGCCTGGAAAATTCAACCTGAATTAAGTTCTACACAAACTCTCTTAGTCCACACTCAATGAGGTGCCTTCAGTCTTTCTATGATGACATACCTCCCTGATTGTTTTTTTTCCTTTAACCTCACCTATTGAGAACCACATCAAATCTCAGATATCCAGAGTCCACCTCTTCTGGTGCTGGACTTGATTTCCCTTGTCCAGTCACAGTCTTCATCACTCAAGTCCCATCACCTATGGCCCTCTCTCCCAGGTCCGGTGTGTCTCAGATATGACCACTCATTACCGTATGTAAATCAGTCAGACTACTGACCACATCAAGGCTCTCAACACAACCCTGGTGTGTGATTCACAAGTAAAGATGCAATAGCTGCAATCATCTTGTTTTAATGCTCTTTACTCTCCAATTAAACAGGAAAAAAAAGTTTTTCAAAACATGATCTACAACTCTACCCTGGTCACTACACTCCCAACTTTAAAGACATTTTCAACCCGAACTTCTCCTCAGAGTTCCAGTTGCTCATGAAATGCTCTCTGACATATCGCACACCAAAACAGATAAAAAATAAAAGTTTGGTATCCCCAATGGACATTATACTTCTACTCTGAATATCTGCATCTCAGTTGATGGTGCTTCCATACCTGGAGCTGCCAAATGCAAACCTTCAAGTCATTCCTGGCAATTACCTCTCGCAGCCTCAAAATTAGAAAATCCATTTGGCCACACATGAAACACCAATCCAAAATCCAACAGCTTATTTCACCCCCTTAGTCACCCTCATGTGCCACTTACCATCATACTCACCACAGCCACCTCCATCCTTGACTTTCTACAACCTCCCTCAAGGGCATTTGGTTTGTTATGCTTCAGCCACCCAAAGTCTAATGAGACCTGAATCAGATCACCTGCCTCTGCTGCTCCAAATCTTCCATTACTCCCATCATCTGCAGACCAGATTACAAAGGTATCACAAGCTCCTCTAGATCTCACTCCTGTCCCATTGTTACCAGTTTCTATTTTAGAAAATGCATGCAAGCCCCAGCTGGTTTTTCTCAGTGGATAGAGCACCAGCCTGTGAACTGAAGGGTTCTGGATTTGATTCAAGTCAGGGGCACATGCTAGGCTTGTGGGCTTGATCCCCAGTGGGGTGCGTGCAGGAGTCAGCCCACCAATGATTCTCTCAGATCATTGATGTATCTATTTCTCTCTCCTCCTCCCTTCCTCTCTGGAATCAATAAAAACATTTTTTTTTAAAGGAAACCAGTTAGTTCCTGAATAAACTCAGTCTTCACTCTAAGCCTTTGCACATATAGGAATCTCTGACTGGAAGGTCTTCGCACATCTGATTCCACTGTTTGCCAAAAACAGGGACCATTTCTACAACCTTAGATATGTACTTCGAATTCTGGGCTTGCTGTCTTATTAAGGTCCCCAGATATAAGGGCTAGAACAGAGGCAAGACAATCCCAGGATACCACTATCACAGATGCTGTAACAGTGGGGCCCTGATATTAGTTATACAAATCAGAACTCTTAAACCACTCTGCATCTGCAGGAATCTGTGTTCAGAGAAAGATCTGCTGAGACTCTGGCCACCAACCCCAGGATCCATGGGGTCAGACTCCTCAGTACCATTTCCAAGACAATGGGGTCACGTGTCCTGAAAATGACCACAATTCTTCAAGACTCAGTCCTCAGTGCACACTCTTGCCAGTTACCTTATCTTTTATAGGACTTCTGCCTCTTGTCCCCAACTGCTATCATCTCTCTTCCAGTCTGTTCCTCTTCTGAGCTGCTTTGGGAAAAGTTTAAAGAACTACCTCACATAATGTCCCTCTTTTGGTCAGGACCTTTCATGTCCCCAGTTTCCTGAGAATGAAAGTAAAACTCCTCGTGCAAAACTCTGCCTCATCTTGTTTGTTGCCTATAGACACAAAACAAGTCCTGGGTTTCCCAAATGCTCCTAGTTCAGTCACACCATCACATCCTCACATGGAGGTATTGTAACCTGTTAACCACTTTCCCCATTTTGTCACACATGAGCTACTCACTGTTCCTGGCAGTGCGACCTGGACTGCAGGACCCCAGAGGTGCCCACACCCCAGGCTGGAGGGTTAACTCGATGAGTCTTTGTCGAACTCTGTAAGCAGAAACGAGTCCACGAGTCACAAAAGCCCAAATTCTGGCGTGTTGGGGCTCAGCAAACCGCAGACACACCACTGCATAGGGAGATACTGCCTCTGATGCCTTGTCCTACTGGACATCTGGTGCTGGGAAGCCTCAGTCTCTGTGAACAGACCAAAGAGATCAACATGACCACCAGGTAGATTCAAGAAGTCCCAACAAGGTAGATTCAGGAAGTCTCACCCTTACCCATGTACACCTGGTTAATATGCCTCTCCTGGTCTTTCATTGGCTAACTCCAGCCATCATTAGGAGCATAGCCCTTTAGGTAATATACCTTTCCAGGCCTCCCAGGTGTAAATAGGATCCCAATCCCTCACTGACCATTGTGAATATTGGTGTTTTGGAGCCAGAGTGGTGCTGGGAAATGACAACATTAGGATCCTGTGGCTGGTGGCAGTTTCTGGGGTTTGTTGTCTCCAACTGATTTTTTGGTTAATTTGATTTTTGATAGAGAGTATAGGACAGGAAAGAGAGAAACATGGATCAGCTGCCTCCTGTCGACTCCTCACCCAACCACTGGGAATCCAGCCAGAACACCAGGCTTGTGCCTCATGAAGAATATAACCAGAAACCTTTCCAATCATGGGAAGATACTCAAATATCTGAGTTATTCCAGCTATCAGATTTTTTATTTTTAATATAAAGATATCACATTATTTAAGAGTCAAATGAGGCTATGAGAGAATATATATAAACCAATTTTATTTGTTTAAAAACAAAATTTGAAGTGCTACAAAGAACAAAAAGTTGAGATTCCATACATTGTTAGAATGTTTGTATTCAGTACACATTTTGAAGCTATGGAGCTAATAGCTACCGAATAATTACTACAGGTGCCAGGCCTGGAATTCAATGCTTTTCATGCATTATTACGTCATTTAGTTCTCTCTGCAACCTGAGATTTTATGAAGAGGGAATTGAGGCTCAGATGCTTGACATAAATTGCCTGATTGTAGAGTTAATTAAAGGCAGGACTGGAAGGCAAACTATGTGTTACTAATAACAGAGCTCTGACTTCTAATGTTAGGCTCTGCTGCCTCCGGAGAGTAGAATTGTTAACGCACAGCCATTAGAACCGGTAGATGTTGTAGTAACAAACAGCCCCAAAGTTTTAGTGGCTTATACTAAAGAAGGTCTCTTTCTTGTTGGTGCCACATGTCCTCCCTGGTTCTCCAGGGACCAGGTAAAGATGCAGCCACCATGTAGGTACCTGCTAGGTGTTAGTAGCAATGAACAAGGTGCAGTCACCATGTAGGTAACTTCTAGGTGTTAGTAGTAATGAACAGAGAGAATGTCAGTCTCTGATTCCAGGCTCTTGTGTTAGTAGTGACAGTCTTCACTCCCACCACATTATTGGGTCAAAGCACATCACGGGGCTGTAGCCACATTCAGGGCTTTAAGAGGGAAACCTGACATACTTGGTGGGCCCTATGAAGGACACCATAAGGTGCCAATCAATCTGGGTGACTTTGGTAGGAAATAACCGCAGGAGTTAGTCTGCATGGATTGCTTTCTCTTCATCCAGGTGCACTTAGTCCCTGAGCTTCCCTAAGCCATCATGGGCAAGATTCAAATGCGTGAACTTCAAAAAAAGGCGTTTGGTCATTGTTCACTGGCAGTAAACTCAGAACTACTACTGAGTGAGAAGTTGTTTAAATCCCTGGCTGTCTTAGTTCCTACACTGTGTTGAGGGAGAAGACACATATGATAAGAGAGTTGATCAGGAAGCACACAGGACTGCAAGCATTCCAGCATCCATGTTCTTTTACATCAACATCAGTCACTACCCAGCCTCCAAGTCTCTTGATCATTTCAATTGCCCTGGTGGGCACTCCATTAGGGGTCACAGTAAAATATGCTGACATTTACATCAATGGTGACCCTGTACTTTCCACTCATTCTGTGCATGAACATGTGCTAAATGTGGTTTCTTTATTGTTCACCCCATCCCCACTGGGGCTCCTTCCTCCTGCTGGTCACAGTGCTTGCGGATGGCCATGCACTCCCACTAGATTACCAGGATACAGAAGTTCTGGAGTGATGCTCTGAGCATCCCTAGGTACCTTCCTCTATTAGGTGTCAGCATAGCTTTGACATGGGCAGGGGTGTGACCTGTTCTCCAGGGACCAGGAGTCTCACAGGACTGTCCCTCTCCTCTCCAGGAATGTCCAATTCCTTATTCCTAAAATGGATAATTATGGGCCTTAGAGTTCTTCCCCTCAGCGTTGCCCCATATTCATCCATATGCATCAGAAAATAAATCAGGCTGCAGGGAGGGCAGCTGTCTCAGGCAGGCACATCTGTGATGTGTGAGGACCGAGGGTGTGGACACTGTTGACTATTCCAGACTCAGGAATTATCAAGTTGTCTGTCCTTGGGAGCTGGCATTCTAGTGGAGGACATCCCAAAACAAATGGGGTAAGGTTGCTACAAGGGGTGATAAGACAGAAACGTGAAGCCAGGGTGGTCACTGGAGTCTCCCTCAGACAGTGTGGGAAGAGGTGGTAGGGCCAGGATAAGTGCATACGGGGCATATATCCTCTGAGCACAGCTCTGCATATATGGAAATGTAAAACATTCACATATACTGCAACAGTTTGATAAGTAAAACATAAATCTATATAAAGAACGTTTACCAGAATCATCTGGTCTCAGTGGAAGTCTGTCTTCTTTCACAAAAGAGGCTACTAGAATCATGACCACAAATCTCAGAATAAACCCACACAATTTGTGCCATCGTCATCATCCCCTCATTGCTTTTATTTAAGCACAAAAATCCCCAATGCTTTTTGAATAATCTGTTTATTTTTTTAACTTAGGTTAGCCTTTGAGTGATAAAAATTAACTTACCTGTGAGGGAAGGTGATTCTGAGGGATTGCTACATAGATTTGGAAACTAGAGAGTGTAGAGCCCATAGTGAAGTAGAAACTGTGCTTCCCTAGAGAAACCCTGTTTCTAATGTCTAAAAACACTAAGTAGGAAGCATGAATCAGACAACTAGCAGTCTTTCTTTTTCTTTTTTCCCCCTCACCCTATGATTCTTGTTCAATTTACTTCTAGAGAGGATGGAATGGTGGAAGGATGTGGGGAGACAGAGAGAGAGAGAGAGAGAGAGAGAGAGAGAGAGAGAGAGAGAGAGAGAGAGAGAGAGAAACATCCACAAGGGAGAGACACATCCATTGGTTTCCTTCCTTATGTGCCCCGACATGACCCTAGGATTAAACCCCCAATTGAGGTCTTTGCCCTTGACCATAATGGAACCAGAGACCATTCACTCCTGGAGCCAAAGCACTGACCACTGAGGAACTGGCCAGGTCTTCCAGTCTTTTCTCAAACACAGGAATGCCCTGGAGACCTCGGAGGCTGATGGTGGCTTTCTAAAGATGATTTCTTTTTTTTCTTTTTTCCCCCTCCATGTCTGGGTTTAATTGTTTGCAGAATGCCCAACAGAGAAGGGATTTGCGGATACTTCGCTGTGCAGAGGACAGTGCGCAAGCACGGATGGCGACATGATTTCCTTTAAATAAAATCTACCCACAGAGGCCCGCAAGGCCGGGAGGGGCGGCCCTGTGGGGCGGGGGGCGGATGGGAACCCGCAGGGCGTGGGAGTGCCCCCCCCATCGAGGCATTGAATGGGGTGTCAGTGGTCATGATCAGAAGGGTTTCATCCTAGAGACAAACCCGGTGCTACCATGATCTGGCTGGGCGGGGACGTTGGAATTTTCTGGAAGGTCAATGGTCGGTAAGCATGAGGGGCCTCCGTGGCCCTGGGGCCCCGTGTCCGGGCTGCGGGACACCTAGAGGCCCTTCTTCAGCTCGAGGGACAGGACCAGCACGAAGGCGCTGCCCCTGCCCCTGCCCCTGAGGACGTTGGACCAGGCGCCCTTGAAGGCCTTGGCGCCCTCATCCCTGAGGACCTGCCACCGGCGCTCAATAGTGCGCATGCGCAGGATGCCGGCTCCTTGGCGCCGGACTGCAGCGTCCTCCTCCATCGCCTGGGGCCAAAGGGGTAGGAATCCAGGCCTGCCAAGGCGTCACGGACCGGGGGATCGTCCAGCTAGTGAGGATGTGGGTGTTCTTGGGGTAGGGGGGCATGCCTTTGGCCATGCTGTACACCCCAAAGTAGGCTGCCTGGTAGCTGATGATGATGCCTTGCGTGGAGAAGCTGAAACCCTGGTACCAGCCCCGGATGCCGTCCGACTTGCTGATCTGCACCAGGCAGGCTCCCAGACCCTTGAACTTCTGCTCAGTGCCCGATATCCCCACGTCAGCCACCAGCCGGGTCCGGGTGAAATCCAGGGGCAGAGGAAGCAGAGGGAGGTGGCCAGCCAAGTACCTCCAGGACTGGGTGTGCTTGTCCGCGCCCCCCAGGGTGACCTGCTTATCCTTATCCTTGAAGGCGAAGTTGTGTGCTTGGGTGGGGAGGTAGCGGATGGCAGATGGTGTTGGCCATGTCGCCCCTCCAGAAAGACAGTGCGCCCTGCTCCTCGGGGATGGACACGATGCAGTCCATGTACTGCTTGTCGGCCGTGATCTGCTGTTTGGCATGTTGCACCTGCAACAGTGGCTTGACCTGCTCGATAGGAGCCACGGCTGTCGTGGAGGAGATGGCGGTGGAGGAAGTCCTTGGTGAAGGAGATGGCCTGAGGGCAGGAATCTGAGTGGAGGTGCAGAGAGGAGCTGGGAGTGTGGGTGCCTCTGGCTCAGCAGCTGTAGCCACCGCCCTGACCCAAAGGCTAAAGATGATTTATTGAGCTTCATTTACTGTAAATGTCCGAGGCTCTTCATTATCTCAAATATTATTGCATTTGTTCCATATCCTGTCCCATTGTTGTGAGTTTTGTCCAGATCCTCTGAAATTCTGTGGGTGCTTATCATCAATTCTGCCTCTGTGTATGTCCTTTTCTTCTGGGGTACTATCATTGTGGTGAGTATACTAAAGTACCTTACAGATACACCTTTAAGCAAAAGTGTCAGCCACTGGACATTTTATTTGCATTCAGTTATGGAAAATTCCTCTGGTACAGAGGTACCCAACGGAAGGTAGCCTGAGGATCAAGGTAATCTGTGAGCCTTCCTTCAGAGAAGGTCAAGTCCGTCCACAGGGCCCACAGTTCAGCCATGACCCCACTTTCTGATCGTGGTTGTCGAAACCAACCACAGTGACTATCGTCAGCTTCCTGGTCAAAGCACATGCTAAACTGTGGGTTCCACCCCAGTAGGTGGCCTGTGGGAGGCAGCATATCGATGATTCACTTTCATCATTGATGTTTCTATCTCTCTCTCCCTCTCTCAAACCTTTCTGAAATCAATAAAAACATTTTGATATGTATTTTTAAAATCAGTAAGATGTAAACACAACCTTAAAGAAATATTTAAAACTTGCCATTTCCCAATTCTTTTACTATTTTATTATAAACTGTAAATCTGGTGCACAAAATGCATGCACGAGTAGCGTCCCCAGACCTGGCCAGTAATTAGGGCTGATCAGGGCCTTCCGGCTGCCAGCCGGGCCCTTCCTTTTGGCTGTGAGCAGGGCCTTCCTTCATTCCACGCCGCCCCTTGGTGGTCAGCGCATGTCATATTGAGTGATCAATCACCCAGTCAAACTCCTGTGGGGACAACTTGCATACTAGGCTTATATATATATAGACTAGAGGCCCGTTGCAGGAAGATTCCTGCAAGAATAGGGCTTCCTGCGGCTGGAGCGAAGCAGAGAAGGGACCGAAACCCACTGAGGCAGGTTTCACTCCCGCCTTGTTTCCCTGGGGCCTCCGCCGCTGGGCTCTGTTACTGTCTCCACCGCCTCTACTTTGCTCTCTTCTGCAGTGCTTCACTTCCTTCTACATTGTCTGCAGTCTTCGCTCCCAGCCGGTATATGCAAATTAACCGCTATCTTGGTAGGGTTAATTTCCATGTAGTCATTCTGATTGGCTGGTGGGTGTAGCAAATGTACAGTCAATTAACATCTTTGTCTTTTATTAGTGTAGATGTTCTTGAGGATACTGATTGCTACCTTATCAATATGTTGGAAATAAAATATGATGATTTGCTACTGAAATATCTTATCATATCCTTGTTCAGTACCATCATTTTGGCAGTTTGAAACTAACCACAATGAAAGGATTTACATGAGGGAAGTTAACAAAGATTATAAACCTAGACTTCACTTAATGTATTATTGAATGCTTATTCTTAGAAAGGAGTGGTGGAGAATGTTAACAATGCATATAAAACCTGTAAGTATATGGTACATGTGGCTTCAAATTGTACATAAGTTAAAAATTGAGAATAACATTTTGCTTACAATATTCAAAACCCATAGTTCCATAGAGCAAGAAGTCATTCAGTTATTGAGGAATCAGTGAAAGTCAAATATATATCTTAGATTGTCAATTGTCCTCATATTGGTTAAAATAATAATTTATTTTAAAAATAGGCAAATTTCTGAGCCATCATCTTAACAAAGGAGATAAACACAACAAAAATAAATGTATGAAAAACTTTTCACCATCACAAATTCTTAGGAAATGTAATGAAAGCAAAAGCAAGTTCATATATAGACAATTCCAGACCTACTATTTGAAAAGATTAACCATTGCATGTCCTTGCAGGGTTGAACAAAAACTGGAATTTTTATATGCTGGGCATGGGTGGGAAGGCAAAGTGCATGACAATTTGAAATCACAGTTCTGCATATGTTAAAATGTGAAACATTCACCTATACTGCAACAGTTTTAGTTGAATGGATATCTATAAAGATAACTGAATGAAAATATTCCAAACAGATTTATTTATAACTAGAGGCCTGGTGCACAAAACTTTGTGCTCTTGGTGGGCGGGTTGTCCCTCAGCCTGGCCTGCACACTCTCCAATCTGGGACCCATGGAAGGATGTCCTACTGAGGTTTACAGGGATCAGGCCTAAACTGGTGGTCGGACATCCCCCTGACAATCTGGGACTGCTGGCTTCTAACCACTCACCTGCTTGACTGCCTGATTGCCCCTAACCACTCTGCCTGCCAGCCTGCTTGTCCCCAACTCCCCCCACCACCACTGACAGCCTACTTGCCCCCAAATGACTCCCTGCCAGCCTGATCACCTCCAACTGCCCCCTGTACCAGTGTCCTCACCCCCACTACCCTCCACCACCAGCCTGCTCACCCCCAACTGCCTCCCTGCTGGCCTGCTCACTCCAAATGGCTCCATCTCCTATTTCATTTGTGTCCTTTCCACCCCTAAGTTAATGTTGTGTCCTTAATATGTGGTTATCAGATGTCTCTCTAACTGAGCTTGGAAACCTTTCACGTTTCTCTTTCCTTTCATCTAAGGATAACTGAGCTCTGTGGTTTGTGCAGGACCAAAGGCCCTGGGAGTACAATGTTGAGCCCTCTGAACACATTTTATTCTTTATTGTATTATTTGATTCCTGGGGCTGAATTAAACGTGAAAGGAGAAGAAAATATACCCTTGTAGAATCTGAGTCATTCCCAGATATTTCTGTAGGAGTTGACACTGAGGAATGAGACACATGTGTTTATTGGTCAGTTTCCTCAGCTATGGAACGGAGGTTGATCCTGCCCCTCGGATCCTTTGGAGGTTGGATATGCTGCATCCAGAGGGATTAACTGGAAGCTCTGAGAGTAAGATCAGAAGTCAGCAGACACTTGTTTCCTTTACCCAGACAGAGTTAGAAGAACACAACTCCTTTTATCATGACAGCAGCAAGGGCCATGCCTTTGGGAGGAGGAGCAGAGAACCAGGGCTTCTTCCTTGCTCCTTCGTCGCCCTCCTGCCCTCCAACCCTGCATTGGTCCAGCTGCTATCGTTAGTGTGGAACCACTCAACTCAGGCTCTGGCCCTGCCCATGTCACAGGGAGGAGCATGCGCAGTTTCTTGCAGACACAGAAGCAGCTGTGGAGTAGGGAGGTGGTGGTTTTTCCCCTGAGCAGTTGCTGAAGTCCTTGTTGAAGTCTCCACTCCAGAGCCTGCAAGTCCGGATCCTGGGAGACTACCCATGGAGGCACCACATTCCTTTCAGTAGAAACTGAAGATTGATTGGAACCTGCCTGCTGAGGGAAAGGATCAGGAGGTCTGCCTTGCACCTCCTGAGCCCTGGGCCGGCTGGGACCGCACGCAGGGTGGTTACCCCACGATCGCCGTGCCCCGCCTGAGCCACACACCACGTGAGGCCTCACTTGGGGGCGGGGATGGTGGCACCCACTGTCCCTCCCTGCCTACAGTATGAAAATTAGCTGCCATTATGTTGGTGGTTAATTTGCATATCGCTCTGATTAGCCAAAGGTACAGCAAAGGTACAGTCAATTACCATGGTTGTCTATTATTAGATAGGATACCCCAAACCTGGAAATAACCAATTTCATAGGCAGATCAATAGCTGAAGTAGTGATTCATAGAATGCAATACTAATCAGAAACAAAACAAATTCAATATTCACATAGCATTTGTGTTGAATCTCAAAATATCTGTGTAGCCCAGGCTGGTTTGGCTCAGTGGATAGACGAGCATCGGCCTGTGAACTGAAGGATCCAAAGTCCAATTCCAGTCAAGGGCACATGCCTGGGTTGAAGCCTTGATCCCCAGTATGGAGCAAGCAGGAGGCACCTGATCAATGATTCTCTCTCATCATTGATGTCTATCTCTTTCCCTCTCTTTCCCTCCCCCCTCCCCACCTTCCTCTCTGATAAGAAATAAACTATATTTTTAAAATACATCTGTGTAGCATTATGAACAACGGTGCTTGTTAAAAAGTACACACTATATTGCACATACTAAACTATGAAGAATATAAACTAATCTAATGTAAATGATGGAAAAGTAATGATTGCATGAAAGACTGGGAAAGCCGGAAAGAGGGATTATAAAAGGGCAGGAGGAAAATGAAGAGTGTGGGAAATGTAGATTTAAAGTTGTTGTATGGAAAATAACTAACGAATAAAAAATACAGGAATAAACTCTGCTTTCACCTTGTGCCACAGTTGGATGGGTGTCATCCAGTGAACTAAAAGGTTCCTGGTTGAACTCTAGGTCAGTCCGCAGACACAACTGGGTCCTCATTAAGGGGTGTGTGGGAGAAAGCTCATGGATGTTTATCTCTCTCCCCCCATGCCTTCCTCTCTTTCTAAGCAAAATAAAACAAAGCTATTTTAAAAATATGTTTTAAAAAGAACAAGAGCTGTGTTTTGTGTACTCACAACTGAAAGCCTACTTTTGGCATACCTTGAATATAGTTACAGAGATTATTTCACGTGTGATGGCTTCACAGTGTTAGTGCACTTTCTTGCACGTCAGTTTCTATATCCTGGGAGAAACATCATTGCCTCAGTGGCAGCAAATATTGGCAGGCAGTGAAGACTGCTGCCATGGAATCAACAACAATGCTGACTGGTGAAAAAAGACAACCTGGGACTGATTACAGGATTATCCTTCCTTTAGCTTTGAGTTCTTACATATTGAGAAATGACTTTGTGGTGAACACCTTACAGGGACCAGGGGAATCCACAAATCCATTCAATTATTTTACCTGCCAATGACTTCAGCTACAGGAAACACTTTTGGATGTGCTGAGAATGTGTGTACAAAAAGGTCACACAGGAGACAGGCCCAGGAACATTTGTGGATTCATGTTCAGAAGAGACAATTTGCATATAATTTACTGCAGTCTCTCTCATCACTATGAATACAGTGTTTCTGTGTCAATGGTAGGTTAGCCTCAGAGACTTACAATAAAAGTCACAAGACGATGAAATTTTGAACTTCATGGCACTTGGCTTCTTTGTAGTATGTGGGGAGGAGGTCCCCTAAACATTGACAAGAATGAAGTAATACAAACTGTGAACAAAGAACGTAATTCGTATTGTTCACAGAATGACGGCAAAGGTGTCATCTTCTGGGTGACCACTGACTGCACGCATAACCAAGGTGCCAGGATATAAATTAAGACCACAAAGGTATGCAGTCTTTCTTTCAACACCTTAGGAAGCAATGCAAAATAAGCCAGTTTTGGATGAAAAATGCTTTTCTGCCATCATGGTCTCCTTCCCAAAGCACTGAAGGTTTGACGTCCACACAATATTGCTTCACATCTACCTGGTGATAGATCACAACAGTGCTTCCAAAACATTGCAGGCAGTGAATAGAATCATCACAATTAAAGGTACAACAGGAAAAAGAATGTTACCCAAATATCATATTTCATAACCAGCGATGTTCAGATAGGTGAAATAGAACCTAAGACAATCATCACAGCATAATGTGAGAACCAGAACTACCTGCAAGAGGTATCACTTCTTTTCTGAGGATGGCTATTCTGGAAAAACACTGGACAAGGCCCATTCCCTAGTCAGACAGAAAGGAATGAAGATCCTGCCAAGAGGTCAGAATATTTAGAATTGATTCAAGCAAAAAAAGCACAGTGTGATTGTGACTGATTCACACTGTTCAGGTGAGCCAGGTAGTAGAGGTGAAATCACTTCAGCCACAATCACACATAGTGACATCAATCGGATAGGAGGCCTGGGCATAATGGCAACTTCAAGTAGCTCCTTAAAGCCTCACTTGTACCTGAAACTGAGGAGGAATCTACCAGAGAGTCTGTCCTGATAAAAAGGGATCATATTACGGCAACTGTGTAACATAGAGTCTCCTTCATGGTTGTTATTCTGAGTAAGATTAAGGAAACATTCCCCTTACATTTAAGGCTTTTCTCTTGTGTGAACGGTCAGGTGTCTCATGAGCCCATATTTTCAGCTAAAAGATTTCCCACAATCTGTACACTCATTAGGCTTTCCCCAGTGTGAACATGCTTGTGGATAAGGAGCTGACTATTTTGGCTAAAGGATTTCCCACATTCACGACACACATAAGGTTTTTCTCCAGTGTGAACTCTCTTGTGGATAAGGAGCTGCGTATTATCCCTAAAAGACTTCCCACATTCACCACATTCATAAGGTTTTTCTCCAGTGTGAACTCTCTTGTGGATAAGGAGCTGCGTATTATCCCTAAAAGACTTCCCACATTCACCACATTCATAAGGTTTTTCTCCAGTGTGAAGTCTCTTGTGGATAAGAAGAGAATAATTGCAGTTAAAAGCTTTCCCACATTCACTACACACATGAGGCTTTTCTCCAGTGTGAACTCTCTTGTGGATAAGGAGATGACTATTATCCCAAAAAGACTTCCCACATTCACCACATTAATAAGGTTTTTCTCCAGCGTGAACTCTCTTGTGGATAAGCAGGTGACTATTTTGCCTAAAAGACTTTCCGCATTCATTACATTCATAAGGTTTTTCTCCAGAGTGAACTCTTTTGTGGATAAGCCGCAGGCTACTAACCCTAAAAGACTTTCCACATTCACCACATTCATAAGGTTTTTCTCCAGTGTGAACTCCCTTGTGGATAAGAAGAGAATAATTGCAGTTAAAAGCTTTCCCACATTCACTACACACATGAGGCTTTCCTCCAGTGTGAACACTCTTGTGGATAAGGAGCTGACTGTTATCCCTAAAAGACTTCCCACATTCACCACATTCATAAGGTTTTTCTCCAGTGTGAACTCTCCTGTGGATAAGGAGGTGACTATTTTGCCTAAAAGTCTTCCCACATTCACTACATTCATAAGGTTTTTCTCCTGTATGAACTCTCTTGTGTATAAGAAGGGAATTATTGCGGGTAAAAGTTTTCCCACATTCACAACACTCATAAGGCTTTTCTCCAGTGTGAATTCTCTGATGTCGAATGAGGTAGGAACTCTCACTGAAGGACTTCCCACAATCTGTGCACTCATACCGCTTTCCTCCAGAGTGAAATCTTTTATGTAGAATGAGGGTAAACATTCCTCCATAATTTTTCTACATTTGCCACACTCTCCAGAACACACATCCTGACATCCAACAACTTTCAAGTTGTGGCTAGCAGCGTTTTCACATTCACTCCACTGGTGAAGACTTTTTCCACTGAAAAATTCCTGTGAAATCTCACTGCCACAGTGTAGCTCCTCAGTGTTATGAGTTGCCTGGTGCTGTAGAAGCTCTGAGGAAGTTTGGGAATGTTCCTCAACCGCCCTGTTGGTTGAAGTCAGCTCTGATAAGTAAAAGCTGCAGCTGGTCGCAAATGAGGCCTTATCCGTGGCTTCTTTCCAGGATATCTTTTCCCTGGCATGCCTCTGTTGCTGGTGAGTGTTTTCACTGGAACAGACCTCTCTCACAAATGCCTCATTTATGAAGCCTTTGTGCTCCAAGTGTGCTGCTTGTAACTCATTCAGGTGCAAAATATCTTTTAACACCGAGAAACACTGCTTACATGGATGGTTATTCTGGGTTGCTGGAGCTGTCTTAGAATCCCTGACCTGTGACTCTCCTTCTATATATACATTCTGAGAAGCCCAGGTCTCCTCATCATCCTTTTTATGCCAACAATCTGAAAAAAGAAAAAGGGTGAGGAAATGAATGTTGATTTTGGTGACAGAGGGAAGTTGTATTACAAAAGTGTTTTGGACAGGACACCTTAGCTTCATGCAATTTTCTGAAAAGAGATGTTCATGAAGGTTTATAATAGGCTTCAGCGAAGTTCTGGGCCTGGGAAGATCATAAAGGAAGGAAGACCACACCAGGAATATGACACAAAAATGGCAAACACCACATGGAAGAGAGGTAAGACTTCCAGCCCTTCCTTACGCTAACAGTGCTTAGTAGGGCTTGTCTGCAGGTGACATAGACTAGCTCTGCAGAATTTTGTTTATATCTTATTCCAAAAAAAATTCAATAAACGAGTAGCTGTTTTTTGAGGACTACTTAAGTATGTATGTGCACCTCATAACACATGTGCAGGTCAAAGTTGATGAATACTGCAGAGGTAACAGTGCAGACGAGCAGGTGATAGAAAAAAGCCACAGAAGTGAACATGACTGAATGCTAGGAAGTCATATGTGAAAGGACATGTCAGAAAGTGTAATGTAGTTAAAAGGAAAGGTAAAAATGAGGTGTAGGCAGTAGCACCTCCATCTGAGCAGTGATGAAATCTAGCTGATTCCTGGTATAATTTGAAAAGAGCCCTTGTGTCACACGTTCTCCTGGTTTCCACTCAGCTGGGCTAGGCCTCCAAAAAAACCATCCTACATGTTTACCCTGTGAAAAAAAAACTAGGATTCTCCCTGTACCACTTTCTCTACAAATACATAAAACCGAAATATTCCAAGTGTTAATGAAAGATGACAGAGGGTACCATGCAACCCAGGTTTAGAGCAAATCCACTAGGAATAGTTTTGAGGGAAGGTAATATGACAAACACCAATTGAAGGAGGGTCTTACAAGAACAGCCCATGGTTCATGTAAGTAAAGAACATAATCAGGCACAGGCAGTCACCCAGAACCTTTATCTGGAGGAAGGTGCAGAAGTGGAAGCCATGGATCTAGACATAGTCACTCTCCCAGTTAGATAAACAGCAGGTGGGACCCATTAAGCTGTCTGTAAGACGACTGGCTCCCAGAGGCATCCTGAAGTTCCTGTGGAAAATAATGTTAAAGAAGTTTGTGGAGTTTATTTCTCAGGGCTCTCCACACAGCTCAGAACTGGCATCTATAGCACATTTCACATGAGGTTGAGGAAAATTTGCAGAGCCCAAGGTCTGGCTGCAGGAGAGAGAAAGATACAGGTGGAATAAAAAGGAGGAGATGCAATCACCTCATTCTATTAGGAGAGATGTGAGGGTCTTACCTCCAGATGATACAAGAGCAAATACTTCCAGCATCACTTTGCAGTACAGAAGTCTCTGAGCCTCATCAAGGATTCCCCACTCCTCTGGAGAGAAGGCAATGGCCACATCCTCAAAGTTCATATCCTGTCATAATGGGGACAGTTTAGTCCATTATCAGCTTCTCTCCAAGGATTTTGCATTTATCATATACCACAAGTTCCATATCCATCTGCCCCCTACACTTCTGACTACAAAGAAGATATCAGGCCTATGTTTCATCAAAGACTCTCACTCCTTATATTCCTACTGATACAGTGTCTTCCCACGACAATAAGGGCAATGAGCGTATAGATCCTACCCGCTCTCTACTACAAACATGTTGTCCACACTGCGCCTTTCAATACAGTGGGAGTCATGAACATAGGGTACGGAGATATGATGTCCATAATGAGAGTGTGAGTGATTTGACACTGTTCTTGTAAGGCAATAACCTTGTTGTTCCTTAGATTCTCATTCCAAGACCCTGAACATTTTGACCTCACACTTTACCCGTGTGACACCAATCCTAGGCTGCTGAGCCATCACTTTGCACTTCCTGCTGCACATAAATCTTTGCACCACACTTCTCTCACACAGCTTCATTCCCAAAGGCATAATGCTAATGGTAACACAAATACGTCGTAACTTGGACCATTTTTCTTAATCATCTTCTTTTGCAATACTCCAATTTACCCCTTCAGTAATGTATTTCTCTCTTACCCTTCACTCTTCCCAACGCCAGCCAAATGACACTGATGTATCCTCTCTCATTCCTATTGCTAACTGTGACTGCCCACCACAACAAAAGGCCGGTTGCACATATATTTCACCTAATCTCTGGACCAAGAAAGTACCACTGCAATAGACCCTCTTTTCAGGAATTAATCTGAAATTCACCATATCACATTATCCAGATATCACCAGAAATGAACTCCACCTTCTTTCCCTCTTATGTTGATTTCAGTGGCCCTGCAGCCATGAATGCACATGCCCTATCCAAGTACACATTACTCTTTCTACCATAACTCTTTCAAACCTACACTCCCACATTCCCAGCACCAATAGTCATCTCCCTGACTTCCTACTCATTACTCAGTAAGTGTGGTTTGGTTAATGCCTGGAAAATTCAAACTCAATTAAGTTCTACACCAACATCATAGTCCACACTCAATGAGGCGCCTTCACTCTTTCCGTCCACAATCAATGAGGAGCCTTCAGTGCTTCTATGAAAACCTCCTTCCCTGATTGTTTTTTTCCTTCAACCTCACCTATTGAGAACCACATCAAATCTCAGATATCCAGAGCCCACCTCTTCTGGTGCTGAAGTTGATGTCCCTTCACAGGTCACAGCCATCAGCACTCAGGTCCTATCACCTGTGGCTCTCTCTCCCAGGTCCAGTGTGTCTCACATATGACCACTCATTCCCGTATGTAAATTAGTCAGACTGCTGACCACACCAAAGCTCTCAACACAATCGCGGTGTGTGATTCACAAGTAAAGTTGCAATAGCTGCATTCTCACTTTGTTTTAATTGCTCTTTGTCTCCCCAATTAAACAGGAAAAAAAAGTTTTTAAAAAGATGATCTACAACACTACCCTGCTCACTATACCTCAACTTTAAAGAAGTTTTCAACCTGAACTTCTCCTCAGAGTACCAGATGCTCATGAAGTAATCTCTGAAATATCACACACCAAAACAGATAAAAAATAAGTTTGGTATCCTCAATGAACATTACACTTCTACTATGAATATCTGCATCTCAGTTGATGGTGCTTCCATGCCTGCAGCTCCAAATGCAAACCTTCAAGTCATCCCTGGCTCTTACCTCTCTCTCAGCCTGAAAATTAGAAAATCCACTTCGCTGCACATAAAACTCAAACCCAGAATCCAACACCTTCTTTAACCCCCACAGTCACCAGCATGGGCCACTACGCATCATGCTCACCACAGCAACCTCCTTCCTAGACTTTCTACCACCTCCCTCACAGCCATTTGTTTTGTTATTCTTCAGCCACCGGAAATCTAATGAAACCTGGGTCAGATCACCTGACTCTACTGCTCGAAATCTTCCATTACTCCCATCACCTGCAGAACAGACGCCAAAGGTATCACAAGCTCCTCTAGACCTCACTCCTGTCCCATTGTTACCAGTTCTTATTTTTTTAAAAATGTACACAAGCCCCAGCTGGTTTGCTCAGTGGATAGAGCACGAGCCTGTGAACTGAAGGGTCTCGGGTTTGATTCTTGTCAGGGGCACATGCCAGGCTTGTGGGCTTGATCCCCAGTGGGGGGCTTGCAGGAGTCAGCCCACCAATGATTCTCTGTGATCATTCTGGTTTCTATTTCTGCTTTTCTCTTTCTTTCAGGAATCAATAAAAACTTTTTTTTTAAAGGACGCCGGTTGGTTCCTGAATGAGCTCAGTCTTCACTCTAAGCCTTTGCACATAAAGGAACCTATAACTGGAAGGTCTACTCACAACTGATTCCACTGTTTGCCAAAAACAGGGACCATTTCAGACAAACTTAGACATGTACTTAGAATTCTGGGCTTGGTGTCTCGTCAAGGTCCCCAGATATAAGGGCCAGAAGAGAGGCCAGACAATCCCAGGATAACACTATCTCAGAAGTTGTAAGACTGTGAGGCCCTGATATCAGTTCCACAAAACAGCATCCTTAAACCACCCTGCATTTGCAGGAATCTGTGTTCGGAGAAAGATCTGTTGAGACTCTGGCCACCAACCCCAGGATCCATGGGCTCAGACTGCTCAGTACTGTTTCCCAGTCAACAGGCCCATGTGTCCTGGAGATGACCACATTACTTCAAGACTCAGTCTTCAGTGCACACTCTTGCCAGTTACCTTATCTTTGATAGGACTTCTGCCTCCTGTCCCCAACTGCTATCATCTCTCTTCTAGTCTGTTCCTCCTTTGAGCTGCTTTCGGAAAAGTTTAAAGAACTACCTTACACAATGTCCCTCTTTTGGTCAGGACCATTCATATCCCCATTTTCCTGAGAATGAAAGTAAACAACTCGTGCCAAACTCTGCCTCATCTTCTTTGTTCCTTTAGACACAAAACAAGCACTGGGTTTCCCAAATTCTCCCGGTTCGGTCACACCGTCACGTCCTCGCATGGAGGTATTGCAGCCTATGAACCTCTTTTCCCCATCACACCTTTTGTCACATGGGCAAGGATGTGACCTGTTCTCCAGGGACCAGGAGTTCACAGGACTGTCCCTGTCCTCTCCAGGGATGTCCAGTTCCCTATTCCTAAAAGGGATAATTATGGTCCTAAGAGTTCTTCCCCTCAGCGTTGCCTCATATTCATCCATATTCATCAGAAAATGAATTAGGCTTCATGGAAGGCTGCTTTCTCAGGAAGGCACAGCTGCGACCTGTAAGGACTGAGTGTGTGGACACTGATGATTCGGAAAGTATCTAGTTCTCTTTCTTTGGGAGCTAGAGTTCTAGTGGAGGACATCCCAAAAGCAATGGGGCAGGGTTGGTACAACAGGTGATAAGACAGAAACGTGAAGTGAGGGGGGTCACTATAGTCTCCCAGAAAAAGCCTGGAAGAGGTTGTAGGGCCAGGATAAGTGCATACGGGGCATATGTTCTCTGAGCACAGTTCTGCATATATGAAAAGGTAAAACATTCACCTATACTTCAACAGTTTGATAAGTAAAACATACAACTATATAAAGAATATTTACCAGAATCATCTGATCTCAGTGGAAGTCTGTCTTCTTTCACATAAGAGGCTACTAGAATGAAGACCAGGAATCTCAGAATAAACCCACACAATTTGTGCTATCGTCATGATCCCCTCATTGCTTTCATTTAAGGACAAAAATCCCCAATGCTTTTTGAATAAAATAATCTGTTCATTTTTTAACTTAGGTTAGTCTTTGAGTGATAAAAATTAACTTACCTGTGAGAGAAGGTGATTCTGAGGGATTGCAACATAACTTTGGAAACTGGAGAGTGTAGAGCCCATGCTGTAGTAGAAACTGCTTTCCCTAGAGAAACCCTGTTTCTATTGTCTAAAAACACTAAGTTGGAAGCATGAATCGGCCAACTAGCAGTCTTTCTGTTTTCTTCCCCCACCCCCAGACCCTACAATTCTTTTTCCATTTAGTTCTAGAGAGAGTTGAATGGTAGAAGGAGGTGGAGAGACAGAAAGAGAGAGAGGGAGAGAAACATCCGCAAGAGAGAGACACATCAATGGCTTGCCTCCCTTATGTGCCCTGACATGGCCCTGTTATTCAACCTGAAACTGAGGTCTTTGCCCTTTACCGTAATGGAACCAGAGACCATTCTCTCGTAAGCCAAAGCTCTAACCAATGAGTTAACTGGCCAGGTCTGGCAGTCTTACTTAAAAAACAGGAATGCAATAGCGACATCTTGGAGGCTGATTTTGGCTTTCTAAATATGATTTATTGAGCCTAATTTATTGTGAATGTCTGAGGCTGTTCATTATCTCAAATTTTGTCTCTTCTATTCCATGTCCTGTCCCATTGTTGTGAATTTTGGGTAGATCCTCTGAACTTCTGTGGATGCCTCTGTGTAAGTCATTTTCTTCTGGGGCACTATCATTGTGGTGTGTATACTAAAGAACCTTACAGATACACCTTGAAGCAAAAGTGACAGCAACTGGACTTTTTATTTGTATTCAGTTCTGAAAAGTTCCCTCTGGTACAGAGGTACCCATCAGAAGGCAGTCTGGGGCTCAAGGCAAACTGTGAGGCCTCCTGCAGTGAAGGAGAAGACTGTCCACAGTGTCCACAGTTCAGCCATGACCCCACTTTCTCATCCGGGTTGTCAAAACCAACCACAGTGACTATCGTCAGTTTCCTGGTCAAAGCACATGCTTACCTGTGGGTTCCACCCCAGTCAGTGGCCTGTGGGAGGCAGCCTATCGATGATTCTCTCTCATCATTGATATTTCTACCTCTCTCTTTCCCTAACCTCTCTGAAATCAATAAAAACATTGTGAAATGTATTTTTAAAATCAATAATATGTAAACAAAACTTTAAAGAAATATTTACCACCTGCATTTCCCATTTATTTTACTATTTTATTATAAACTGGAGTCCTGGTGCACAAAATGCATGCATGGGGAGCGTCCGTAGACCTGCCCACCAATCAGGGCTGATTGGGGCCTTCAGGCTGCCAGCCGGACGACTTCCTTCATTCCATGCTGGCCTCTCGTGGTCAGCACATGTCATATGAGTGACCAGTCTCCCAGTCAAACTCTTGTGGGGACAATTTGCATATTAGGCTTTTAGATATATATATGTTTTTGCGGATACCGACTGCTACTTTATTGTATGTGGGAAATAAAATACGATGATTTGCATACTGAAATATCTTTTTTTTTAAAAATATATTTTATTGATTTTTTACAGAGAGGAAGGGAGAAAGATAGAGAGTTAGAAACATCGATGAGAGAGAAACATCGATCAGCCGCCTCCCGCACATCTCCCACTGGGGATGTGCCCGCAACTCAGGCACATGCCCCTGACCAGAATCGAACCCGGGACCCTTCAGTCTGCAGGCCGACGCTCCATCCATTGAGCCAAACCGGTTTCGGCCATACTGAAATATCTTATCATATCCTTGTTCGTGGCCATCATTTCGGCATTTTGAAACTAACCACAACAAGGGTATTTACATGAGGGAAGTCAACAAAGATCACAAACCTAGACTTCACTTAATGTGTTACTGAATGCTTATACTTAGAAAAGTGTGGTGGAGAATGTGAACAATGCATATAAAACCTGTAAGTATATGATACATGTGCATTTAAACTGTGCATAGGTTAAAAATGGAGAAAAACATTTTCCTTACAGTATTCAAAACCCATAGTTCCATAAAGCAAGAAGTCATTCAGTTATGGAGGAATGAGTGAAATTTAAACATATGTCTTAGATTGTGAACTCTCCGGATATTGGTTAAAATAATAAGTAATTTTAAAATTAGGCAAATTTATAAGCCAACATCTCAAGAGAGGAGATAAAGAAAATGAAAGTAAATGTATGAAAAAATGTTCACCACCAAAAACTCTTCGGAAATGAAATGAAAGCAAAAGCAAGTTCATATATAGATAATTCTGGACCTACTATTTAAAAAGATTAACCATTGCCTGTCCTTGCAGGGTTGAACAAAACTGGAATTTTAATATGCTAGGTATGGGTGGGAAGGCAAGGTGCATGACAATTTTAAATCACAGTTCTGCATATGTTAAAATGTGAAATATCCACCTACACTACAATAGTCTGATTAGTCGAATGCATATCTATAAAGATAACTGAATGCAAATATTGCAAACAGATTTATCTATAATACCCCAAACCTGGAAATAACCAATTTTATATAGACAGATCAATAGATGAGGTAATTATCCATAGAATACAATACTAATCAAGAACAAAAAAAAATTCAATATTCACATAAACTTTTGTGTTGAATCTCAAAATATCTGTGTAGCCCTGGCTGGTTTGGCTCAATGGATAGAGAAATAGAAAGAGATAACAAATACTCTCATGTGTACAGCCAGACAGCACAAAGTAGCTTTCGCTTCACACAGACTCTCATCTTATATTCATACACCAGACAGTGTGAGTTTTTGACTTCCACTAATTTCTGACTAATTGCCTAAGGGAGCTCTAGGGTTTCCCGGGAGGTGATCAAGCTCCCCTTCCACTCGCTTGGAGTGGGCCTAATTGATAGGGGGTCGAAGAAGACGACTGACCCTAACCCATTTAGACAAAGACAAAGACAACAAAGAACAAAGACAAAACAAACTAGACAAATGCAACCGAAGGTTGCCCAGAACCTGCAGCTCGCTCCTTGAAGTCATGAAAATTTTTCAAAAAACATTGCAGCGGTGTGCACACAGAAGCAGATCACTTTTTGACAACAAACACCAAGATAACAAACACCAGACAGACAAACCTGGTGCAGTCTAAAGCAGCACAAACCAGAGACCCCGGCCACCATGGTGGCCGCGAGTCTGGACCATGAGTACCGCTGCATTCAGCCCTCTATAAGGGTCCTTCTATGGGCCGTCCCAATTCCTGTTTAACGACTGGTCTTCCTTACCTCTCTCGAGAGTCCAGGTGGCTCGGATTCCGAATTGAAAGTTTTGGGTGGAGTCTCCTCCGCCTCCCTGGAACCCGGAACAAAGACTGGAGGCCTCCTTGGTAGTCCTTCCCCACAGGGATGTGGGTGGGGTATCTCGGTGGGACCTCTAAAAGTTATGGGTTCACTCAGCGAGACAGACCACCGACTCAGAATTTAAATTTAAGAGCCTTTATTAAGCTGGCCAGCTGGCTACAGTTACAGCACCCTGTCGAAGCAATGGCTGAACTGCAGCCCCGAATTCAATGGCGAGCGACTACAGTTACACCCTGCTGGAGCAGAGGCCGAACTGCAGCCCAGACTACAAGAAGTACAGCATTTTTATTTGCAAAAACCACAAAGTTACAAAGCCTTGTTTACATAATTACTTCTCGACACAGTATAGCATCATACAGTGACTACCTTCCTATCTATGTGTTCTAGGAACAGAGAGTACAGAGTGCGGGGAAGGGGCAAAGAGACCATATCTCAAGGCCTGGCCTGATTGTCAGTACCTTCCTATCAATGTGTTTCAGGATCAGGAAGCACAGCGCGCCCCTTCTGGCCAAAGGGCCAGATATGCAGCCCAGTACAGTGAGGGTTTGCACTGAAACAGATGTCTCCAACACGTGCATCACTACAGAATGCTTTCTGCTGAAAATATGCTACATCTGACTCAGTCAGGTGCAAAATATGTTGTAACACAGAGAAACTCCGCTTACACAGAAGGGTCTTATGGGTGGCTGGAGCTGTCTTAGAAGCCCTGACCTGTGACTCTCCTTGTATAGATACACTTTGACCAGAACAGGCCTCCTTAGCACCCATGTTGTGCCAACAACCTGAAAAGTGAGAAAGGGTGAGGAAATGAATGTTGAATGTGGTGACAGGGGGAATTCCCATTGCAAAGGTGTGTTACACATCACAGTTGGTACATGCAGTTCTCTGAAAATCAGAGATGTGCAGGAAGGATTAATAAGAGGCTCTTGAAACTTTCTGGGCTAATGAAGATCACAAAACAGAAAGGACTCGCCAGATATACGACACAAAATATGGCAAGCACCACATGGATTAGAATATGAAGCTCGGGCTAATCCTTCAACGAGCAGCATTCAAAAGGGCTTGTTGACTGGGGAAGGGGGCAAGCTGAGCAAGAGGTTGGTTCCCGCTCACTCCAAGTAACATTCAATAAAGGAGTAGCTGGTTTCGAGGACTAATTACCACATATGTGCACCACATAACACATGTGCACGTCAATGTTGCAGATGATTGCAGAGGCACCAGTGAAGAAAAACAGGTGATGAAGAGGTGAGCAGTCATCACTGGGCCAGAGCTACACAACTTGCTATAGTATTCAGGGAAGAGAATATTACAAACAATTGAATGAAAGCCTTACAAGAACAGTCATAGTTCATGTAAGTGAAGACCATAACATGACCCAGGTTGCCACAAAGAACCGTTACCCAGAGAAAGAGTACAGAAGTTGAAGCCATGCATATGGACACTGTCAGCCTCCCATGAAGAGAAAGTGCAAGCGGGGACTTATTAAGTTCACTGCAAGACTCCTGACTCTCTGTTTCCTCTACTTTTGAGGAAATAGATGTTAGGGATGTTCATGGAGTCCTTTGTTCAGGGCTCTACATCCAGCTCATACCTGGCAGCCACAGCACATTTGACAAGGCAGTGGGGAAAATTAAAATTAGCACAGGCCATGTTCCCACTGTGGGAGAGAGAAAGCTTTCCCTGAGGAATAAAGGAAGAGAGGTCATCACCTCAGGACACTGGGAGAACATCCAGGTCTTACCTACAGATGACACAAGTGCAAACACTTCCAACATCACATCATAGTACACAAGTCTCTGAGCCTCATCAAGGAGCCCCCATTCCTCCTGAGAGAAGACAATGGCCACGTCCTCAAAGTTCGTATCCCGTCATAATGGGGACAGTACAGCCCAAGATCAGCTTCACTCCTAAGATTCTTAGTCTGTCATACTCCCCACCCTCCACATCCATCTGCTCTGTCCACTCCACACATCAGAGAAAATACCAGGCCTTCATCCCATGAAAGCCATTGTCTTCTTATATTCCTACTGACATTTTGTCTTCCCACTGTAATAAAGGCAGATAAGACACCTGAGCTATGGACTCCTGTGTACACCACACTGACTTTTATCAGCAGAGTGGGTGTCAAAACCACAGGTTAAAGAGAGATGCTAGCCATAAAGACAGTGTGAGTGATTTGATACTACTGGTCTTTCAGGCAATACCCTCATATTGTTTCTCAAAGACACCAAATACATGGCATCACACTGCACCCTCTTAACCTCCATCCCAAGGTACTGCGGCCATAGCTTTACACTTCCTGTTGCACAGAATTCTTTCAACAACACTTCCCTCACACAGCTTCATTCTCAGAAGCACAACTTCAAAGGTAATGCAGATTTACTGTGGTGAGGACAAATTACTTCCTAATCACTTTTTTCCAAAATTATAGTTCACCACATCCATAATCTCTTACCCCTTACCCTTCTCCCTTACCTATTCCAGTGGAGATTTTGAAGCCTGGGTAATACTGGTGTAGGCTAGCTCATTCCTATCAACCTGTGTGTCACCCCCAACAACAAAAGGCAGGTGGTTACTTAAATGGCAACGAAGCTCTGTACCTAGAATGTAGCACCAAAACACCGCTCAGTACAGGCAATCACCCTAAAATTCGCTGTATTGAATCATCCAGTCACCAGCAGAAATGAAATCTCTCGTCATTCACTCTTATGTCAATGTAAGGGAGCTGTGGCCATCAATTAACATTCCCTCTTCAAGTGCACATCACTCTTTTCCACTAGTGGCTTACACCTGCCCTCCCTCAGCCCCAGCCCCCACTGTTCTCTCCTTGGCATCTGAGTTAACTCAGCATTTGTTGTCCAGAGAATGCTTGCCAACATCTCTCACTTAACCGACACTCAAGTCTCACACCCGATGGCGTTCTGACCATGCCCAGTGAGTTTCACAGATGACCACTCAAGCCTCTAAGCTAATCCACAAGACTGTCTGCAACTCTCCAAAACCAGGCCACACCAAGGGTCACAACAAAATCCTGGTGAGTGTTTAGAGAAGTTAATATGTACCAGTCCCAGTCTCACTTTGTTTGAATAACTCTTCAGCCTCTAAATAATATCCGGTCCATTCTCTTTTAAAGGCCTTGGCCACTGCAAAATGATTACCTCTCCCCCACACTCTACATGACAACTTCTATCTCTCTGCTGTGTCGTGATACCCACCTTCCACAGTGGCCCCAGCTGGAAAGCTAGATCTCAGGCTCACACTGTCCCTTCTGAGCTACTACTACTGGTACCAATCTGACCATGATTTCCTATATATATTTTTAAATATATTTTTATTGATTTCAGAGAGGGAGAGGGAGCGGGAGCGAGAGATAGAAACATCAATGATGAGAGAGAATCACTG
Organism: Myotis daubentonii; assembly: GCF_963259705.1. NCBI lineage: Eukaryota > Metazoa > Chordata > Mammalia > Chiroptera > Vespertilionidae > Myotis > Myotis daubentonii. Next base: position 6,055,636 of record NC_081860.1, on the reverse strand, counting down.
ATTGGCTGCCTCCTGCATGCTCTCTACTTGGGATCAAGCCTGCAACCTGGCCATGTGCCCTTGACCAGAATCGAACCTGGGAGCCTTCAGTCCACAGGCCGATGCTCCATCCACTGAGCTAGACTGGCCAGGGCTCCTATATTAAAGTGATCTACAGTCCTGGCTGATGGGTCTCGGTTGAGTATAGACCAGTGATGGCGAACCTATGACAAGCGTGTCAGAGGTGACAGGCGAACTCATTTTTTTGGTTGATTTTTCTTTGTTAAATGGCACTTAAATATATAAAATAAATATCAAAAATATAAATCTTTGTTTTACTATGGTTGCAAAGACCAAAATATTTCTATATGTGACATATTTCTATATGTGACACGGCAGCAGAGATAAATTAGGGTTTTCAAAATGCTGACACGCTGAGCTCAAAAGGTTCGCCATCACTGGTATAGACCCATGCAATGGTGAAGTCACATGCCTTGGTTGTAGGCTAGATCCACAATAGGGATTGTGAAGGCTGCAACCAATCCTTGTTTCTTGCTTATCCGTGTTTCTCTGTCCCTCTCCCTCTCCCTTCCTTTCTATATCTAAAATTTACATATATATATATATATATATATATATATATATATATATATATATATATGTTTATTTAAGTAACTTCAGGTTCCTAAATCAGCTCACCCTTCACTATAAGCCTTTGCACAATCTGTACCCAATGCCCTGCAGGACCTACCACTCAGTACACTGGTTGCTAAATACAAGGTCCACTACAGGAAGCCCTAGTCATGACCTTAGGAGTCTGGGCTTAGTGTCTGTTCAAAGTCCCCAGGTCCAAGGGATACAAGAGCAGCGGGACAGCCCCTGGACACAACTATCTCAGAGGCCACAAGAGTGTGAAGCCCTGAAATTATTTTCACCGTCCGGTACACCCAACTCATTCTGCATTCGTAGGAATTCATGTAAAGAAAATGGTCTGTTGAGAGCCTGGCAAACACCGCCAGGATCTATGAGCTCAGGCTGCTCAGTGCCCTTGTCCAGTCCAGAGGCCAGGTGCCCTCCAGATGCCGGTGTTATCTCAGGGCTCAGTCCTCAGTGCTCACCTGACCATTTACAGGACTTCACCTTCCTGTCCTCTGTCTTCTAGTCTGTCCTTCCTCTGAGCAATGTCAGGAAAAGTTAGAATCTTACCCCACAAAATGTCCCTCCTTTTTTCACAACCATCTATGCTCCCAGGGTTCTGAGAGTGAAAGTAAAACTCCTCGTGCAAAACCACACCTCATCTCTTTGTTGACTTTAGACCCAAAACAGGCCCGGGTTTCCTAATCCTCCTGCCTCAGCCCCACCACCGTGTCCTTAAAGGTGGCACTGCAGCCTGTGGCCCTCATCCCCCATCACACCCTGTGTCACCCAGGAGAGACTCACTGTTCTGGATGCGGCTTCCTGGGCGGCGGGACCTGAGAGGGGCAGGTCCCCAAGGCTGGGGGGTTAAACGGGGTCAGGCTGCGGGAACGCTGTGGGCAGAGAGGAGTCCCGGAGGCACGGAGGCCCCAATCCCGGCCTGTTGGTGCTCAACCAGCCTCAGACACACCCCGCACAGCAAGGACGCTGCCTCCTAGACCTCCTCCTACTCACGTCCAGTGGCCTGAAGCCTGTGAGTCCTTGAACTGAAGAGGTCAAAATGCCCGCCAGGAGGAGGAAGGTGGAAGTCCCGCCCTAACCGGATGCACTGACTCCAAAAACACCTGTTAGCTCCGCCCACGTGGGCCCATTCCTTTCTGGGTAATGTAGTTTTCTCCAAAGCCAAGGGGAGGGCTAGCATCCAGGCCAAGGACACTAGTGAATAAAGGTGATGTGGTTCAGCAAGTGGTCCTGGGGAAGGACAAGATGGGACCAGAGGCCTGGTTAACTGGAACAGACGGGCAGATCTCGCAGGACCGGGGCGTGGGGAGGACTGGGAGAGATCCCCCAAAGAATATATGCACAGGGGAAAATGGGAGACATCTGTAAACTAGCAACAATGAATACATTGTTTTTTTTTATTTTTAAATAATATAGCGCAGCTGGTGTGACTCAATGGTTGATCGGCAACCTATGAACAGGAGGTCATGGTTCTATTCCTGGTCAGGGAACATACATGGGCTGTAGGTTCAATTCTCAGTTAGGGGAGAGGTACATGCAGGAGGCAATTGATCAGTGATTCTCTCTCATCATAGATGTTTTTATCTCTCCTCCCTCCCTCTCTCTAAAATCAATAAAACTATATTTTTAAAGTATAATCACATATGCATAGCCCAAGGACAGAGACAATAATGTGGTGAGGGCCTAGAAGCAGTGGGGGCAGGGTAGAGGGAGGCAAAGAGGATGGAGATGGGGAAAATTGGGAACATCTGTAATGGAGTCAATAATCAATAATAAAAAGAATAGTTTGCCACATGGCATGGTTCAGTGCTTGGACGTGGACCTATGAACCATGAGATCACTGGTTTGATTCCAGGTCAGGCACATGCCCAGGTTGGAGAGCTCATCCCGGCAAGGGGCATGCATGAGGCAACTGATCAATGATTCTCTCTCATCACTGATGTTTCTCCATCTCCCTTACTCTCTAAAAAAGCAATAAAAACATTTAAAAAAGAATAGTGTTAAGATTGATTTGATTCAACAACACCAAAGTGAAGAGGCACTTTTCATCTAATTCACTGCAATCTTTCACACTCACTATGAATGCAGTGTTTCTGTCGTACGGGTGGTAACATTTAAACCTCAGAGTCATACAAAAAATGACACCAGAGCCCAGTTGATAGAGCATCAACCTGCAGAATGAAGGGTCCCAGGTTCAATTCTGGTCAGGGGCACACACCCGGATTGCAGGTTTGATCCCCAGTAGGGGGCATGCAGGAGGCAGCCAATCAATGATTCTCTCTCATCATTAATGTTTCTATCTCTCTCTCCCTCTCTCTACCTCTCTGAAATCAATTAAAATAATAGATATAAAGACTGACACCAGTTATGAAATTTCATACATCACAGGACATGGCTCCTTTAGTGTATGTGGGGAACAATTCCCCTAAACATTGTTGAGAATTATGTAATAATAATGTGACCAGAGACTATAATTAATATTGTGCACAGACACACCTCAGCTGGGTGGGTATCTTCCAGTGCACTGACACGTCCTGGTTCAATTCCAGGTCGGTGCACAGCCACACCTGTGGCCCCAGTAGGCAGTGTGCAGGAGGCAGCTTATGTATTTTTATCTATCTATCTCCCTTTCCCTCCTCTTTTCCTAAACATATAAAATAAAGGTATTTTTTAAAAGCAGAAGTGCTGCGGTTTCTGTACTCATAACTGAAAGTTCACTTATGCCACACCTTCAATATAGTGACAGATAAAATTATTTCACCTGTGGTGTTTCACAGCTTTATCTCTAGGTAAAGGCTCAGAAAATAACACACTTTAGAAACGTGCGCTTTCTTGCATATCAGTGCTCATTTCCTGGGAGGAACAGCTTTGCCTCAGTGGCAGAAAATGTTGGCAAGCAGTGAATACTACTGCCATGGAATTCATAGGAATGCCACAAGAGAGAGATACATCAATGGCTTGCCTCCCTTATGTGCCCTGACATGGCCCTGGTATTAAACCTGCAACTGAGGTCTTTGCCCTTGACCGTAATGGAACCAGAGGCAATTGGTTCCTGGAGGCAAAGCTCTAACCACTGCATTATCTGGCCAGGTATTGCAGTCTTCCTTAAAACACAGGAATCCAATAGGGGCATCTTGGAGGCTTATTTTGGCTTTCTAGAGATGATTTATTGAGCTTGAGTTATTGTGAATGTCCGAGGCTCCTCGGTATCTCAAATTTTATCGCTTTTATTCCATATCCTTTCCCATTGTTGTGAATTTTGGGCATATCCTCTGAAATTCTGTGGATGCTTGTCATCAATACGGCCTCTGTGTATGTCATTTTCTTCTGGGGTGCTATCATTGTGGTGTGTATACTAAAGTACCTTACAGATACACCTTTAAGCAAAGTGTCAGCCACTGGACTTTTTATTTGCATTCAGTTCTGGAAATTTCCCTCTGGTATAAGTCAGTCTACAGTGCCCACAGTTCAGCCATGACCCCACTTTCTGATCCTGGCTGTCAAAACCAACCACAGTGACTATGTCACAGGGTGTGGAACTGACTCATGGAAGGGTTGCAAAATGTTAAAGAATGTGTTAAGGGAAGGAAATGAGACGTAAGAAATTGAATGTACTGGAAAGGGGGGACCGACGTATGGAGAGGAATTGTGTCAGGATGTGAAGAAGGATTGTATTAGGGTTAGGAACCATGGAAGAAAAATTGCTAGATTGTCATAGAAAAACAATGTGCTATGATACACTCCAGCCAGGTGTGACTCTGTTTACGCCCGCCCCCCCCCACCCGCCCCCTTTGTGCTTATGAACTTCTAATGGAATGCTTTGTAGTTGATTTTTCCTAACACTGATTTGCTATAAAAGATCATACTGCACCCTTGGTCTCTGCCACATGCTACAAACCTTCCCAGAGGGGGAAGGTGCGGGCTGTGGTCAGCTGGCCAGCTTAATAAAAGGCTCTTAAATTTAAATTCTGAGTCAGTGGTCTATCTCATTGAGCCAACCCATAACAACTATCGTCAGCTTCCTGGTCAAAGCACATACTGAACTGTGGGTTCCACCCCAGTCAGTGGCCTGTGGGAGGCAGCCTATCAATGATTATCTCTCATCATTGATGTTTCCATCTCTCTCTCTCTCTCTCCCTAACCTCTCTGCACTCAATAAAAACATTTTCAAATGAATTTTTAAAATCAATAATATGTAAACAAAACTTTAAAAGAAATATTTAAAACTTGCATTTCCCAATTAGATTACTATTTTATTATAAACTGGAGTCCTGGTGCACAGAATGCATACATGGGTAGCATCCCCAGACCTGGCCAGCAATCAGGACTGATGGGGGCCTTCCTTCATTCCATGCCACCCCCTGGTGGTTAGCACATGTCATAGTGAGGGATCACTATCCCAGTCAAACTCTTGCGGGGACAACTTGCATATTAGGATTTTAGATATATAAATGTTCTTGGGGATACCAATTTCTACCTTATCAATATGTGGGAAATGAAATATGATGATTTGCTACTGAAATATCTTATCATATCTTTGTTCAGTGCCATCATTTCAGCATTTTGAAATGAACGACAACGAGGGTATTTAGATGAGGGAGGTTAACAAAGATTACAAATCTAGACTTCACTTAATGTATTACTGAATGCTTATACTTAGAAAAGTGTGGTGGAGAATGTGAACAACGCATATAAAACCTGTAAGTATATGGTACATGTGGATTTAAATTGTACATAGGTGAAAAATTGAGAAAAGCATTTTGCTTACAGTATTCAAAACCCATAGTTCCATACAGCAAGAAGTCATTGTGTTATTGAGGAATGAGTGAAATTCAAATATATAGCTTAGATTGTGAACTGTCCTCTTATTGGTAAAAAATAAAAAGAAATTTTAAAAATAGGCAAATTTCTGAGCCAACATCTTAACAAAGGAGATGAAGAAAATGGAAGTAAATGTATGAAAAAAATGTTCAGCATAAAAAATTCTTGGGAAATGAAATGAAAGCAAAAGCAAGTTCAGATATAGATAATTCTGGACCTACTATTTAAAAAGATGAACCAGAATCCCAGCAACAACACAACGCCGGTAACTAACTATTACGCAGCCAGCTCTGGGAAGTGAACTTCCACTGGACATAGAGGCCCTATAGCCTCAGAGGCCAACCCCAGAACACTGTCACCCAGAGGCTGACCCACAAACTAACTCTTTGCTAAACACAAAATAAGGCAGTATGGGAAACAAATGCGGCGTGCTTTAAAATAAGGACTGTGGTTTACAACACAGAGGAACAGTGTATCGCAGGGAAACTCAACACTCTCCTGAATACCTGGCAGGTCTAAGGCGAGCCACACTGAAGAATAGAAGAATCGAAGGACCTTCACTACTGCAATTTTTTTTTCTTTTTTCACCTTTTAACTAAGAAACCAATTTTTTTTTCTTCTTTTTTTTTCATTTTTTTCTTCTTTTTCCATCACCTGATTTTACCCTTGTAATTACTACCTTCTTATTTTTAACCAGTATTATTACTGCTACCATTTTATCATTTTTTAAAGTGCCATTTTATTTTCTCTTTATTTTATTTTGGGATTAGTGTTCTCCATTCTATTTTCATCGTTATATTATTGGTTGTTTCTAGTTTGCATTCATCTCCAGGGAGCTGTTGCTGGAATTTGTTGGGATTAGTGGCTGTTCTATAGGAGTATTCTCCTCATATAAAAAGTCTCTTCCCCTCTTCCACTTCATTCTCTCTTTTCGCTCTTTTTTTTCTTTTGTTTTCTTTTCTCACTTTTATTTTCCACCCTCCTTTTTCCCAATTTCATTTTTGCACTCCTTTTTTTGGTCCCTACATTTCTTTTCTTTTTTCTCTTTTATCCTTTTCTCTTCCTTCTTCCTTATCCCCTAATTCTCTTAATTCGGGTGGTCACCTTTATTTGGGGTTATTAATATCATGAATATATTTGTGTATAGTGCCTGGTACGTGGTGCCTTGTTGTGTTGTATTTTGTGCCTTTAAATCAACGCAGCAGATCCAAGCAACAGCAACCTCCTGAGCACCACACCCTCTGCTGAGGAACAGCAGCTGTACGTGAAACCTCGCCCCACCAGCCAGAAGAGCCACCACAGCTGTGAACAGCACCCACCAGAGGAGATGCTGCCAACTGAAGAGCAGCTGCTACCGCAACCACCCGAAGAGCAACCACAGACCAAGGAGTCACTGCCACCAAGGGAGCAACCACTAACCAACTCAACGTCTAGATATGTCAGTGAGATCAAACATGGGTAGACAAAGAAACCCCCAAGGAAAGAGATGGAGGACTCTCCAGAAAAGCAGCTAAGTAATACAGAGGCATGCAACATGACAGAAAAAGAATTCAGAATAAGGGTCCTAGAGTACATAAACCGGATGGAGGAAAAAATCAACAACCTCTGCAAGAAGCAAGAAGAAACAGATGAAAAAATTAATAACATATGGAAGAAGCTAGAAGAAACAGATGAAAAAATCAACAACTTAAGTAAGACCCAAGAAGAAATGAAGAGTGATATACCTACAATGAAAAACTCCATTGAAAGTATCAACAGTAAACTAGGAGAAGTGGAGGACCGAATTAGTGAATTAGAAGACAAGGAAGCAAAACACACCCAAAATGTACTGCAATTGGAGAAAAAATGAAAAGACAGGAGCAGAGCCTAAGGGAGCTTTGGGACAACATGATACGAAACAACATACGAATAATAGGGGTACCAGAACAACAGAAAGATGAACAAGGATTAGAAAACCTATTAGAAGAAATAATACCAGAAAACTTCCCTGAGGTGGGGAACAAAAAAGTCACACAAGCCCAGAGAGTCCCAAACAAGGTCAACCCGAAAAGACCCACACCAAGGAACATCATAATTACCATGGCAAATGTTCAGGACAAAGAGAGAATCTTACAGGCTGCAAGAGACAGACGGAAAGTTACATACAAGGGATCTCCCATTAGATTGTCAAATGATTTCTCAACAGAAACACATCAGGCCAGAAAAGAATGGACAGAAATTTCAAAGTGATGCAAAGCAAAGGACTGAATCCAAGAATACTCTATCCAGCAAGGCTATCATTCAAGCTTGAAGAGGAAATAAGAAGCTTCACATACAAAAAAAGGCTAAGGGAGTTTATCACCACCAAGCCAGCAATGCAAGGAATGCTAAAGGGACTGGTATAAAAATAAGAAATAAAAAGATCAGAAAGAAAACAGCCACACAAAAAAAGAAATGGCTACAAACAAGTACCTTTCAATAATAACTTTAAACGTAAACGGACTAAATGCTCCAAACAAAAGACATCGAGTGGCTGAATGGATAAAAAAACATGACCCATACATCTGCTGTCTACAAGAAACCCACCTCATTAGAAGGGACTCACACGGACTGAAAGTGAAAGGATGGGAAAATATCTTTCAGGCAAATTTAAAGGAAAAGAAAGCTGGGGTAGCAATACTTATATCGGACAAAATAGACCTCAAAGTGAAGGCCTTAACAAGAGATAAGGAAGGCCACTTCATAATACTAAAGGGATCAATACAACAAGAAGATATAACCCTGGTAAACATGTATGCACCCAATGCAGGAGCATCCAAATTCATAAAAAAACTCCTGCAAGATATCAAAGGAGAGATCGACAACAATACAATCATAGTAGGGGTCTTTAATACACCACTGACAGCACTGGATAAGTCCTCTAGACAAACAATCAGCAAAGATACAGCAATCCTAAATGACTCACTAGATCAGATGGACTTAATAGACATCTTCAGAACACTTCACCCCAATGCCACAGAATATACATTCTACTCAAGTGCTCATAACACATATTCAAAAATAGACCATATATTGGGTCACAAGCAAAGTATCCCCAAATTCAAGAAGATTGAAATCATAAAAAGCGTCTTCACAAACCACGATGGCATAATATTAGAAATAAACTACAATAAAAACAACCCAAAATACTCAAACACCTGGAAGCTGAATAGCATGCTATTAAATATTGATTGGGTTACCAATGAAATCAAAGAAGAAATTCAAAACATCCTGGAAACTAATGACAATGAAAACACAACAATCCAAAACCTATGGGACACAATGAAAGCAGTCCTGAGAGGGAAATTTATAGCTCTACAGGCCTATCTCAAAAAACAAGAAAAAATGGTAGTAAATCATCTAACTCTACAACTCAAAGAATTAGAAAGAGAGCAACAAGAAAACCACAGAGTGAGCAGAAGGAAGGAGATAATAAAGATTAGAGCAGAAATAAATGACATAGAGACCAAAAAAAACAATACAGAAAATCAATGAAACCAAGAGCTGGTTCTTTGAAAGGATAAACAAGATTGACAAACCTCTAGCCAGACTCACCAAGAAGCAAAGAGAGAGGACCCAAATTAAAAAAATCAGAAACGATAGAGGCGAAATAACAACAGACCCCACAGAAATACAAATGATTGTTAAAAAATACTATGGACAGCTCTACTCCAACAAACTAGACAACATGGAGGAAATGGACAAATTCCTAGAAAAATACAACATTCCAAAACTCAATCAGGAAGAATCTAAAAATCTCAACAGGCCAATAACTATGGAAGAAATTGAAGCAGTCATCAAAAAGCTTCCATCAAACAAAAGCCCAGGACCAGACAGCTTCACAGGGGAGTTTTACCAAACATTCAAGGAAGAACTAAAACCTATCCTCCTCAGACTACTACAAAAAATTCAAGAGGAAGGAACACTTCCAAGCTCATTCTATGAAGCCAGCATCACCCTAATACCAAAACCAGGTAAAGACAACACAATGGAAGAGAATTACAGGCCAATATCCCTCATGAACATAGATGCCAAAATCCTCAACAAAATCTTAGCAAATCGGATCCAGCAGTACATCAGAAAGATCATACACCAGGACCAAGTAGGATTTATCCCAGGGATGCAAGGATGGTACAATATCCGCAAATCAATAAACGTGATACATCACATAAACAAATTGAAAGAAAAAAAAACCACATGGTCATATCAATTGATGCAGAAAATGCATTTGACAAAATTCAACATCCATTTTTGATAAAAACTCTCAGTAAGGTGGGAGTAGAAGGATCACACCTCAACATAATAAAAGCCATATATGACAGGCCCACAGCCAACATCATACTCAATGGACAAAAACTAACACCATTTCCCCTAAGAACAGGAACAAGACAGGGATGCCCACTCTCTCCACTCCTGTTCAACATAGTACTGGAAGTGTTAGCCATTGCAATTCGGCAAGAAGAAGAAATAAAAGGCATCCAAATTGGAAAAGAGGAAGTAAAACTGTCCTTATTTGCAGACGACATGATATTATACATAAAAACCCTAGAGACTCCATCAAAAAGCTACTAGACTTAATACATGAATTTGGCAATGTAGCAGAATACAAAATTAACCCCAAGAAATCTGAGGCATTTCTATACACCAATAGTGAACTTTCCGAAAGAGAGATTATAAAAACAATCCCGTTTACCATCGCACCAAAAAAATTAAGCTACCTAGGAATAAACTTAACTAAAGAGGTAAAAGACTTCTACTCAGAAAACTACAGGACATTGAAAAAAGATATAGAGGAAGACATAAACAGATGGAAGAACATACCGTGTTCATGGATTGGTAGAATCAACATCATTAAAATGTCCATACTACCCAAAGCAATCTATAAATTCAATGCACTTCCCATTAAAATACCAATGGCATACTTCAGAGATCTAGAATGAACTCTCCAAAAATTCATCTGGAATAAAAAAAGACCCTGAATAGCTGCAGCAATCCTGAAAAAGAATAAAGTAGATGGTCTCAATACCAGATATCAAGTTGTATTACAAAGCCACTGTTCTCAAAACTGCCTGGTACTGGCACAAGAATAGGCATATAGATCAATGGAATAGAATAGAGAGCCCAGAAATCGGCCCGAACCAATATGCTCAATTAATATTTGACAAAGGAGGCAAGAACATACAATGGAGCCAAGATAGTCTCTTCAATAAATGGTGTTGGGAAAATTGGACAGATATATGCAAGAAAATGAAACTAGACTACCAACATACACCATACACAAACTTAAACTCAAAATGGATAAAGGACTTAAATGTACGACAGGAAACCATAAAAATTTTAGAAGAATCCAAAGCTCACAAAATCTCAGACATATGCCGAAGCAATTTCTTCACTGATACAACTCCTAGGGCACTTGAAACTAAGGAAAAAATGAACAAATGGGACTACATCAAAATGAAAAGCTTCTGCACAGCAAAAGAAACCATCAACAAAACAACGAAAAAACCCACTGTGTGGGAAACCATATTTGCCAATGTCATATCTGATAAGGGCCTAATCTCCAAAATTTATAGGGAACTCATACAACTTAACAAAAGGAAGATAAACAATCCAATCAAAAAATGGGCAAAGGACCTAAATAGACACCTTTCAAAAGAGGACATTCAGAAAGCCAAGAGACATATGAAAACATGCTCAAAGTCACTAATCATCTGAGAGATGCAAATCAAAACAACAATGAGGTACCATCTCACACCTGTCAGACTGGCTATCATCAACAAATCAACAAACGACAAGTGCTGGAGAGGATGTGGAGAAAAAGGAACACTTGTGCACTGCTGGTGGGAATGCAGACTGGTGCAGCCACTATGGAAGACAGTAAGGAGTTTCCTTAAAAAACTGAAAATGGAACTCCCATTTGACCCTGTGATCCCACTTCTAGGAATATATCCCAAGAAACCAGAAACACCAATCAGAAAGGATATATGCACCCCTATGTTCATAGCAGCACAATTCACCATAGCTAAGATCTGGAAACAGCCTAAGTGCCCATCAGTAGATGAATGGATTAGAAAACTGTGGTACATCTACACGATGGAATACTATGCTGCTGTAAAAAGGAAGGAACTCTTACCATTTGCAACGTCATGGATGGAACTGGAGAGCATTATGCTAAGTGAAATAAGCCAGTCAATAAAGGAAAAATACCACATGATCTCACTCATTCATGGACAATAGAGACCATTATAAACTTTTGAACAATAATAGATACAGAGGCAGAGCTGCCTCAAACAGATTGTCAAACTGCAGCGGGAAGGCCGGGGAGGGTTGGGGGGCAGGAGGTAGGGGGGTTAGAGATCAACTAAAGGACTTGTATGCATGCATATAAGCATAACCAATGGACATAAGACACTGGGTGATAGGGGAGGCTAGGGGACTGTCTAGGGCGGGGGGAGAAAAGAAAAAAAATAGATATAAAGAATGACACCAGTGTATGAAATTTCATACATCACAGGACATGGCTCCTTTAGTGTATGTGGGGAAGAATTCCCCTAAACATTGTTGAGAATTATGTAATACTTATTGTGACCAGAGACTATAATTAATATTGTGCACAGAAACACAACAAAGCCTCCTTTCCAGGGTGAACGATGACCTCACCAATAATAGAGGCACCAGGCTGCAAATTAGAACCGCAAAGTCATGGAGATAATTTTTCAAGGCTTTGGGAACAAGTTAAAAAAAAAGCCAAAATTGGACAAACTGATTTTCTGCCATTACTATGTGCCTTCCAAAGCACAGAATATTTGGGACCCCATCACATCTGTTCACCTCTCCAACTTTCCTTTCTAGTCATCCCAGGCAGTGAATATAATCCCCAAAATTAAAGGTGCAAAATAAAAAAAACACACCTTTACTGAATTATCATAACCTAGAACAGAGGACAGCAAGCGGTTTGCAGGTTGGTGAATTAGAACCTGAAACAATTCATCACAGCATAATGTGCAAACCACAATGTCCGTGACAGAGGTAGCACTTTTTTGCTCAGGATGAGTGCCCTGTATGAAGCCTGTATCAGGTGCATTCTCTAGTTAGACATAAAGAAATGAAGATACTGCCAAGAGCTCAGAGTTATCACAATTTTCTGAAGCACAAGTGAGAACACAGAATACATTTCCCCTGATCACACAGGGGTTGTGACTGATGCACACTCCTCAGGTGAGCCAGGTGTTAGAGGTGAAATCTCTTCAGCCAGAAATACTCGCTGTGACACCACTCGAGTAGTAGGTTTGTGAAGTTCTTATCCATAGAATACAATACTAGTCAGCAATAAAAAAAATTCAATATTCACATAAGCATTTGTATTGAATCTCAAAATATCTGTAGCATTAAGGAAACCAGTATTTGTTTAAAAGTACACACCTTATAGTGCCTATAAAATTATGAAAAATATGAACTAGTCTAATGTAAAGAATGGAAAATGAATGATTGCATGGAAGACTGGGAAAGTCAGAAAGAGGGATTATAAATGGGCAGGAGGAAAATGTAGAGTGTGGGAAATGTGGGTTTAAAGTTGTTGGTATGGAAAATAATACATAAAAATACTGGAATAAACTCTGCTTTCACCATGTACCTCAGCTCATTGGGTATCATCCAGTGCAGTGAAACGTCCTGGTTCAATTCCAGGTCGGTGCACAGCCCCACCTGTGGCCCCAGTAGGGAGGGTGCAAGAGGCAGCTCATGTATATTTATCTATCTCTCTCCCCCTTCCCTCCTCTTTTCCTAAAAAAATAACATAAAGGTATTTTTTAAAGAACAAGTGCTGTGGTTTATGTTCTCATAACTGAAAGTCCACTTATGCCACACCTTGAATATAGTGACAGATCAATTTATTTCACCTGTGATGTTTCACAGCTTTATCTCTAGATCAAGGCTCACAAAATAACACACATTAGAAAAGTGCTCTTTCTTGCTTGTCAGGGCTCATTTCCTGGGAGGAACATATTTTCCTCAGTGGCAGCAAATGTTGGCAAGCAGTGAAGACTACTGCCATGGAATCAACCGGAATGCTGACTGGTTACAAAAGACGCATCCTGGGAATGATTACAGGATTATCCTTCCTTTAGCTTTTAGTTCTTACATATTGAGAAATGACTTTGTGGTGAACACCTTACAGAGACCAGGGGAATCCACAAACCCATTAAATTATTTTCTCTGCCAATGACTGCAGCTACAGAAAGCATTTTTGAAGGTACTGAGAAAGTCTGTACATAAAGGTCACACAAGCCACAGGCCAGGAACATTTGTGGATTTATGTTCAAAAGAGACACTTTCCATATAATTTACTGCAGTCTCTCTCATCACTATGAATACAGTGTTTCTGTCTCAATGGTAGGTTAACCTCAGAGTCTTACAACAAATGCCACAAGAGTATGAAATTTGGGACTTCATGGCACTTGATTCTTTGCAGTATGTGGGGAGGAGTTCCCCTAAACATTGATAAGAATTAAGTAATACATATTGTGAACAAAGAACATAATTCATATTCTTCACAGAAAGACAGCAAAGGCCTATTCTTCTGGGTGATCATTGACCTCACACATAACCAAGGTACCAGGTTATAAATTAAGACCACAAAGGTATGCAATCATTCATTCATCACCTTGGGCAGCAATGCAAAATAAGCCAGTTTTGGATGAAGAATGATTTTCTGCCATCATGTTCTCCTTTCCAAAGTACTGAAGGTTTGACATCCCAACAATATTGGTTCACATCTACATGCTGACAAATCTCAACAGTGTTTTCAAAACATTGCAGGCAGTGAATAGAACCATCACAATTAAAGGTACAACAGGAAAAACATCTTTACCAAAATATCATAAACCATAGTCAGCAGTGTTCAAATTGGTGAAATGGAACATAAGCCAATCATCACATCATCATGTGAGAACCACGAACTCCCTGAGAGAGATACCACTTCTTTTCTGAGGATGGCTGTTCTGGACAAACTCTGGACCAGGCCCACACCTTAGTCAGAAAGAAAGGAATAAAGATCCTGCCAAGAGTTCAGAGTATTTAGAATTTATTAAAGCACAAGAGAGCACACAGGGATTGTGACTGATCCACACTCTTCAGGTGAGCCAGGTGTTAGAGGTGAAATCACTTCAGCCACAATCACTCATAGTGACATCAATCAAATAGGAGGCCTGGACAGAATGGCAAGTTCAAGTAGCTCCTTAAAGACTCACTTGTACCTCAGACTTAGGAGGAATCTAGCAGAGTGTCTGTCCTGATAAAAAGGGATCATATTTCGGCAACTGTGTATCATAGAGTCTCCTTCAGTGTTGTTATTCTGAGTAAGATTAAGGAAACATTCCCTTCACATTTAAGGCTTTTCTGCTGTGTGAACTCGCAGGTGTCTCATAAGGCCATATCTTTGACTAAAATATTTCCCACAATCCGTATACTCATAAGGCTTTTCCCTAGTGTGAACAAGCTTGTGGATAATGAGATGTCTATTTTGCCTAAAAGACTTTCCACATTCACTACACACATAAGGCTTTTCTCCAGTGTGAACTCTATTGTGGATAAGGAGCTGACTATTAACCCTAAAGTACTTCCCACATTCACTATACCCATAAGGTTTTTCTCCAGTGTGAACTCTCTTGTGGATAAGGAGCTGACTATATTGGCTAAAGGACTTCCCACACTCAAAACGTTCATAAGGTTTTTCTCCAGTGTGAACTCTCTTGTGGATAAGGAGCTGACTATATTGGCTAAAGGACTTCCCACACTCAAAACGTTCATAAGGTTTTTCTCCAGTGTGAACTCTCTTGTGGATAAGGAACTGACTATTTTGCCTAAAGGATTTCCCACATTCACCACATCCATAAGGTTTTTCTCCAGTGTGAACTCTCTTGTGGATAAAGAGCTGACTATTGCGGGTAAAAGATTTCCTACATTCACTACACTCATAAGGCTTTTCTCTGCTGTGAACTTTGTGGTGTTGAATGAGGGTGGAACTCCTACTGAAGGACTTCCCACAATCTGTACATTCATATGGCTTTTCTCCATTGTGAACTCTCTGATGTCGAATGAGGGTGGAACTCTGACTGAAGGACTTCCCACAATCTGTACACTCACACCGCTTTTCTCCCGTGTGAACTCTTTTATGTCGAATGAGGTTAAAGATTCGTCTATAATTTTTCCTACATTTTCCACACTCTCCAGAGCACACACCCTGACATTCAACAACGTTGAGGCTGTGGCTGGCAGCGTTTTGACATCTCCCCACAGGTGAGGACTTTTTCCACTGAGAAATTCCTGTGAATTCTCACTGCCACAGTGTTGCTCCTTATTTTATGAGTTGCCTGGTGCTGGAGAAGCTCTGAGGGAGTTTGGGAATCTTCCCCAACCACCCTGCTGTTTGAAGGCACCTTTGATAAGTTGAAGCTGCACCTGGTCACATGTGAGGCCTTGTCCATAGCTTCTTTCCAGAACGTCTTTCCCCTGGCATCCCTGTGTTGCTGGTGAGGGTTTGCACCGAAACAGAAGTCTCTCACAAATGCCTCACTGAAGAAGTCTTTGTGCTCCAATTGTGCTGCTTGTAAGTCATTCAGGTGCAAAATATCTTTTAACACCGAGAAACACTGCTTACAAGGATGGTTCTTCTGGGGTGCTGGAGGTGTCTTAGAAGCTCTGACTTTTGACTCTCCTTCTATACATACGCTCTGAATAAATCAGGCCTCATCATCATCCTTTTTATTCCAACAACCTGAAAACAGAAAAAAGGTCAGAGAATGAATATTGATTGTGGTGACAAAGGGATTTTGCATTACAAAAGTGTGTTGCCCATGACACCGTGGCTCCATGAAATTATCTGAAAAGAGGACATATGCAGGAAGGATTAATAAGAGGCTTCTGTGACGTTCTGGGCCTCTGAAGATCATAAAGGAAGGACGACCACACCAGGAATATGACGCAGAGATGGCACCACATGGAAGAGAGGTAAGACTTCCAGCCCTTCCTCACGCTAACAGTGTTCAGTAGGACTTGTCTGCTGGTGACATAGGCAAGCTCTGCAGAATTTTGTTTTTGTCTTATTCGAAGAAAATATCAGTAAATGAGTAGCTGTTTTTCAGGACTACTTTAGTATGGATGTGCACCTCATAACACAGGTGCAGGTCAATGTTGAAGAATACTGTGGAGGCAGCAGTGCAGAGGAGCAGGTGATGTAAAAATGCCACGAAGGTGAACATGGCGGAATGCTAGGAAATCACAGGTGAAATGACATGTCAGAAAGTGCAAAGTAGGTAAAGGGAAAGGTAAAAATGTGGTGTGGGCAGTGGCACCTGCATCTCAGCAGTAATGGAATCGATCTGGTTCCAGGTATAACTTGAAAACAGCCCTTGTGTCATACATTCTGCTAGTTTCCACTCAGCTGGGCCAGGCCTCCTCTAAGACCATCCTGCTTATTCACCCTGTGGAAAAAAAAAAACTAGGGTTCTCTCTGTACCACCTTCTCTACAAAATGGAAATATGCCAAGTATTAATGAAAGATGATAGAGGTGACCATCCAGCCGTGGTCCAGAGGAAATCTTCTTGGTTTAGTATTCAGGGAAGGTAATATTACAAACACCAAATTAAAGGAGGGTCTTACAAGAACAGCCCATAGTTCATGTAAGTAAAAAACATAACCTGGCACAGGCAGTCACCCAGAACCTTAATACAGAGGAAAGGTGCAGAAGCGGAAGCCATGGATCTAGACAAGTCACCATCCCCGGGAGACAAACAGCAAGTGGGACCCATTAAGTTGTCTCTAAGATTTGTGGCTCCCAGACACATCCTGCACTTTCTGAGGAAAATAGTGTTAAATAATTTTGTGGAGTTGATTTCTCAGGGCTCTCCACACAGCTCAGCACTGGTATCCATAGCACATTTCCCATGAGAGTGAGGAAAGTTTTCTGAGTCCATGGTCTGGCTGTAGGAGAGAGAAAGCTACAGGTGGAATATAAAGGAAGAGATGCGATCATCTCAGTCCATTAGGAGAGATGTGAGGGTCTTACCTACAGATGATACAAGAGCAAATACTTCCAGCATCACTTTGCAGTACAGAAGTCTCTGAGCCTCATCAAGGATTCCCCACTCCTCTGGAGAGAAGGCAATGGCCACATCCTCAAAGTTCATATCCTGTCATATAATGGGGAAAGTTTAGTCCGTTATCAGATTGTCTCCTAGGATTTTACATTCATCATACACCCCCACTTCCACATCCATCTGCTCCCTAGACTTCTGACTACAGAGAAGATATCAGGCCTTTGTTTCATCAAAGACACTCACTCCTTATATTCCTACTGATGCAGTGTCTTCCCACATAATAAGGGCAATGAGCGTATAGATCCTACCCGCTCTCTAGTACAAATATGTTTTCCACACTGCGCCTTTCAACACAGTGGGAGTCATGAACATAGGATATGGGTAGATGTTGTCCATAATGACAGTGTGAGTGATCAGACGCTGTTCTTGTCAGGCAATAACTTTGTTGTTCCCTAGGTTCTCATTCCAAGACCATGAAAATTTTGGCATCAGACTTTACCCTTTTGACACCAAGCCTAGGGTGCTGAGCCATCACTTTGCACTTCCTGCCAAACATAAAACTTTGAACCACACAGCTTCATTGCCAGAGCCATAATGCCAAAGGTATGACAAATACATCGTGAGTTGGATGACTTATCTTTTTTTGGGGGAGGGGGATGACTTATCTTAATCATCTTTTTTTTCCAATACTCCAATTCACCCCTTCAGTAGTGTATTTCTCTCTTACACTTCACCTTACCCAACGCCAGCCAAAATGACACTGATATATGCTCTCTCATTCCTATTGATCACTGTGACTGCCCTCCACAACAAAAGGCAGGTTGCACATATATTTCACCTAATCTCTGGACCAAGATAGTAACACTGGAATAGACCCTCTTTTCAGAAATTAATCTGAAATTCACCATATCACATTATCCAGATATCACCAGAAATGAACTCCACCTTCATTTCCTCTTATGTTGATTTCAGTGGCCCTGCAGCCATGAATGCACATGCCCTCTCCAAGTACACATCACTCTTTCTACCATAACTCTCTCAATCCTACACTCCCACAATCCCAGCACACATAGTCATCTCCCTGACTTCCTAATCATTACTCAGTAAGTGTGGTTTTGTTAATGCCTGGAAAATTCAAACTGAATTAAGTTCTACACCAACTCTCATTGTCCACACTCAATGAGGCGCCTTCAGTCCTTCTATGATAACCTCCCTCCTGATTGTTTTTTTCCTTCAACCTCACCTATTGAGAACCACATCAAATCTCAGATCCAGAGCCCACCTCTTCTGGTGCTGCACTTGAGGTCCCTTCACCAGTCACAGCCTTCAACACTCAAGTCCCATCACCTATGGCCCTCTCTCCCAGGTCCAGTGTGTATCACATATGACCACTAATTCCCGTTTGTATATCAGTCAGACTACTGACCCCACCGAGGCTCTCAACACTATCCTGGTGTGCGATTCACAAGTAAAGATGCAAGAGCTGCCACCTCTTCTTGTTTTAAGTGCTCTTTGCTCTCCAATTAAACAGAAATAAAAGTTTGTAAAAAGATGATCTAATACTCTACCCTGCTCACTACACCCCCGACTTTAAGTAGTTTTCCACTTGAACTTCTCCTCAGAGTACCAGATGCTCATGAAATGCTCTCTGAAATATCGCACCCCAAAACAGATAAAAAACAAGTTTGGTATACCCAATGAACATTACACTTCTACTCTGAATATCTGCATCTCAGTTGTTGGTGCTTCCATACCTGCAGCTCCAAATGCAAAACTTCAAGTCAATCCTGGCTCTTACCTCTCTCTCAGCCTCAAAATATGAAAATCCAGTTAGCTCCAGATAAAACACCAATCCAGAATCCAAAAGCTTATCTCACCCCCCCAGTCACCAGCATGGGCCAGTTACCATCATGCTCACCACAGCAACCTCCATCCTAGACTTTCTACCAGCTCCCTCACAATCATATGGTTTGTTATGCTCCAGCCACAGAAAGTCTAAGGAGACATAGGTCAGATCACGTGCCTCTGCTGCTCCAAATCTTCCATTACTCCAATCACCTGCAGACCAGACTCCAAAGGTAAACCAAGTTCCTCTAGAACTCATTCCTGTCCCATTGTTACCAGTTCTGATTTTAAAAAATGAACAGAAGCCCTAGCTGTTTTTTCTCAGTGGGTAGAGAGCCAGCCTGTGATCTGAAGGATCCCGGGTTTGATTCTGGTCAGGGACACATGCCAGGGTTGTGGCTTGATCCCCAGTAGGGGGCTTGCAGGAGTCAGCCCACCAATGATTCTTTCTGATCATTGATGTTTCTATCTCTCTCTCGTTCTCACTTCCTCTCTGGAATCAATAAAAAGATATATATTTTTAAAAAGGACACCAGTTGGTTCCTGAATGAGCTCAGCCTTCACTCTAATCCTTTGCACATATAGGAACCTATGACTGGAAGGTCTTCTCACATATGATTCCACTGACTGCCAAAAACAGGGACCATTTCATATAAACTTAGACATGTACTTAGAATTCTAGGCTTGGTGTCTTATTAAGGTCCCCAGTTATAAGGACTAGAAGAGAGGCAAGACAATCCCAGGATATCACTATCTCAGAAGTTGTAAGAATGTGAGGCCCTGATATCAATTCCACAAAACGGTACCCTTAAATCACTCTGCATGGGTACGATTCTGTGTTCAGAGAAAGATCTGTTGAGACTCTGGCCACTAACCCCAGGATCCATGGGCTCAGACTGCTCAGAACCCTCTCCCAGTCAATAGGCCCATGTATCCTGGAGATGACCACATTATCTCAAGACTCAGCCCTCAGTGCACACTCTTGCCAGTTACCTGCTTTTATAGGACTTTTGCCTCCTGTCTTCAACTGCTATCATCTGTCTTCTAGTCTGTTCCTCTCCTGAGCTGCATTGGGAAAAGTTTAAAGAACTACCTCACACCATGAGCCTCTTTTGGTCAGGACCATTCAAGTCCCCAATTTCCTGAGAATGAAAGTAAAACTCCTCATGCAAAACTTTGCCTCATCTTCTTTGTTCCTTTATTTTTTTAAAAAATATATTTTATTGATTTTTTACAGAGAGGAAGGGAGAGAGATAGAGAGTCAGAAACATCGATGAGAGAGAAATATCGATCAGCTGCCTCCTGCACACCTCCCACTGGGGATGTGCCCGCAACCCAGGTACATGCCCTTGACCGGAATCGAACCCGGGACCCTTCAGTCCGCAGGCCGATGCTCCATCCACTGAGCCAAACCGGTTTCGGCTTCTTTGTTCCTTTAAACACAAAACAAGTCTTGGGTTTCCCGAATTCTCCTGGTTCGGTCACACCATCACGTCCTCGCTTGGAAGTATTGCAGCCTATGAACCTCTTTCCCCATCAAACCTTTTGTCACACACGAGCTACTCACTGTTCCTGACAGTGTGACCTGGACTACAGGATCCCTGAGGTGTCCACACGCCAGGCTGGAGGGATAACTCCAATGAGGCTGCTTCGAATTCTGTAAGCAGAGAGGAGTCCAGGAGTCACAAAATCCCAAATTCTGGCATGTTGGGTCTCAAAAAACGTCAGAGACACCACTGCATAGGGAGATACTGCCTCCGATGCCTTGTCCTAATGGGGACCTGACGCTGGGAAGCCTCAGTCTCTGTGAACAGACCAAAGAGGTCAACATGAGCACCAGGTAGATACAGGAAGTCCCACCCTCACCCACGTACACCTGGATAATATGCCCCTCCTGGGTTTTCATTGGCTAAATCCAGCCATCATTAGGCGCATAGCCCTTTGGGTAATATACCTTTCCAGGCCTCCCAGATGTAGTCAGGATCCCAATCACTCACTGAACATTGTGAATATTGGTGTTTGGAAGCCAGAATGTTGCTGGGAAATGACAACATTAGGATCATGTGGCTGGTGGTAGATTCTGGGGTTTATTCTCCAACTGATTTTTTGGTTAGGTTGATTTTTGGGAGGTAGGATGGGACAGGAAAAAGAGAAGTATGGATCAGCTGCCTCCTGTCAACCCCTCACCCTCCCAATGGGAATCCAGCCAGAACACCAGGCTTCTGCCTCATAAACAACTTAACCAGAAACCTTCCCAGCACGGGAAGATGCTCAAACATCTGGGCTATTCCAGCTGTCAGATTTTTTATATTTCATATAAACATATCACATTATTAAGAGACAAATCAGGCTATGAGAGAATATATACAATCCAATTTCATTTGTTTATAAACAACATTTGAAATGCTACAAAGAACAAAACGTTAACACTTCGTAAATTGTTAGAATGTTTGTATTCCGTACACATTGTGGAACTATGGAGCTAATAGCTACCACATGTTTACTACATGTGCCAGGCCTGGAATTAAATGCTTTACATGCAGTATTATGTCATTTATTCCTCTCTGCAACCTGAGATTTTATGTACAGCAAATTGAGGCTCAGAGGCTTTATGTAAATTGCCTGTTAGTAGAGTTAAATAAAGGCAGGGCTGGAAGGCAAACCCAAGTGTTTTTGGTAACAGAGCTCTGACTTATATCATTAGGCTCTGCTGCCTCCTGGAGAACAGAATTGTTAATACACACCCATTAGGACCAGCTAGATCAGTGGTTCTCAACCTTCCTAATGCTGCGATCCTTTAATAGAGTTCTTCATGTTGTGGTGACCCCCAATCATAAAATTATTTTTGATGCTACCTCATGACTGTAGTTTTACTCCTTTTATGAATCGTAATGTAAATATCTGATATGCAGGATGTATTGTCATTGTTACAAATTGAACATAATGAAAGCATAGTGATTCATCACAAAAACAATATGTAATTACATATGTGTTTTCGGATGGTCTTAGGCAACCCCTGTGAAAGGGTCGTGTGTCGTTCGACCTCCAAAGGGGTCTCGACCCACAGGTTGAGAACCACTGGGCTAGATGTTATGGTGAATATCAAACAGGCCCAAAGCTTCAGTAGCTTATACTAAAGAAGGTCTCTTTCATGTTCATGCCACATGTCCTCCCTGGTTCTCCAGGGACCAGGATAAAGGTGCAGGCACCATGTAGGTACCTGCTAGGTGTTAGTTGCAATGAACAGAGAGAATGCCAGTCCCTGGTTCCAGACTCTTGTATTAGGATATAAAGCAACTGGACCCCTAGCCAGCAGGTGGACATCCCCTGAGGGGTCCCAGACTGTGATATGGCGCAGTCCGGCTTATGGGCCACTACCCTCCCTTCTCTAAACACCCCGCCCCCCCCGCCAGTGCACATTGTCGTGCACTGTGCCTGTAGTAAACACATAATCCCTTTGACCTGGACAATTCACTGATATCTCCAAGAAATGCATTATATTTGTATTTGTGTGTGTGTGCATATATATATATATATATATATATATATATATATATATATATCCATGCACATACATATTTTTTAAACCAGAAGGTACATATAAAATATTCACAGAATCATTATTTATTATAGTCCAAAATCAGAAACAACCCAAACAATAGTAGAATGAATAAACTGTAGTATATTCAAGCAATATTTATAGAAATGTTGCTATATACAACAATATAGATGATTCTCACAAATATCATGGTGAAAGAAGCCAGATAAAACAGTAATGCTGTATGATGTAATTTATATAAAGTTAAAATATTTATTAAGTTAAAAATTGATTGTGTTAAAAGTCAGGACAGTGGTCATGCTTGTGTGGTGGGAATGACCGGGAGGGGCATAAGGTCATGTGGGGGATTTTGAGGTATGGTAGTACTATATAGCTTGATATGGATGTTGGTTACATGAGTATTTCACTTTGTGAAAATTCAGTGGGCTATACAGTTATACATTGGGCACTTTTCTGTTTGCATGTTATACTTTAAAGAAAAAAGCCTTTCAAACAATGCTAATGTCATCTTCTTTGTTGTTATTGTTGTCCCCACAGAAACTCTAGGGAATAAAAACAAATCCCATCCCCTGATCGCCCGACCAGTCACCTCCCTCAGAGGGAGGTCGTGGGTGGCAGCATAGTGACAGGGTGATTCAGGGAGGGACCGGCCACTCAACATCCCCAGATTGGCCTGCCAGGGTTGCCTCCCACAGAGGGAGGCCATCGGTGATGTTCTTGGAGGTCGGCAGATGAATTGGCCTCCTGGTTAAGTATGTTTTAGGGATAATATTCCCTGCTGTTGGCAATGATCAGTTTTGCAAGTTCTAATATGCTAAACAGTACATTTTATTTTTGCCTGTGTACGGAGTGATCCAGGAAATAATTTCTAAAACCCATACATAATAAAAGACATCGTTGCATGTTCTGAATTCTGTTTTTGATGTATTACTTTAAAAATATATATGCTGGGATGTATGAAGGGATCATAATTTGGTAGTTTTTTTTTCTTTTTTCTCCCCAAGGAGGATCCACATATGTACATTGTTATAGTAGTGTGACTGCTCTTTGAAGACAAATTTAAAAATTATAAATTTAGCTTTAGCTTTGAAATATACTTTTAATCCAGGAGAAAATTTACTAATCTAGTTCTCTTATAATCTAAGAATAAAGGAATAGGTGACATGATTGACCCAGAAAGTCACAGTTTTGGGTTTAGAAACAATGTTTTTTGACCAGGCCATATGTTTCCCCTGGATTGTTGGGATAATTTGGAAAGATGAAAGTAGTTTTGTCACAGAATTTTGATGACCTTTGTGAAACCATACATTGGTATTTCCTTATCTAAATTCTGGTTGAATATTTATTATAAAGACTTGAAAACCTATTAGAATTGACTTTACATTGAAATTTTATAGTTTTGAATGTGTATGTGCATGAATCTGGCTATGTGGAATAAAGGAGGGAATCTCAGGGTCTGAGTTTTCCTTGTGTAGACTGACAACCAAACAAATATTTTTAAATCCTCATCAGAAGACATTTTTCCATTGATTTTTTTTTAAATTAAGAGAGAGTGGCAGGGAGGAAGAAGGAGCAGGGAAGAGACAGAGAGAAAGAAACATTGACTGATTGCCTTCCAGTGGGGCTAGGGATCAAACTTGCAAATCCTTCCGTCTATAGGACAACACTCTAACCACTGAGCAAAATGCCAGGGCCAACTTTTCTTTTTAGTCTTGCCATGTACCCTAGCCTTTCTGAAGGCCACTTTAGTAGGGTTTGACAGATTTAATTAAAAATTGTTTTTCTTCTTCATTTTTAATTTTGTTAGTGATTTTAGAATCATTTTGGGGGGCAGGAACTAGGGAAATTGATCATTTATTGTCTTAAAAATAATTTTTCCCAATTGTCATTTTTTACTTTGTTTATGGTGTTTAAAATATTTGTACAGTTAATGTATTGATTTTTATTTCATATTTTAGAAAGCCTTTTTCCCATCCTAGGAGGATTTAAAAAAAATTGTTATTTCTCTCCCCAATACTTTTATGGCCTTATGTACTTTTATGGCTTTTCTTAAGTGGGGGAAGGTCTGAGGAAGAGTTTTAGAGGGTTTGTGCCACTGTAAATAATGTAATGAGAAGCATATGTATTGTGCGTAAGAGGCTTCAGTCAGCTTTCTTTAGGTATATTTTTTACTAATTTAATCAGACCAGTGCTAATAAATCAGGTAGACAACTGCTAATGTCTCTTGCTGCTTGTGTCTGTGACTTTTCTGCTTAACATGGTTCTGAGACAAAATTTTCAATGTGTGAAGGGGGTGGGGTTTCCACACAGCTTCAAGTTATTCACTAGACACCAGCAGAGTGTCTTTCAGTTAAACTCAGAGATAGCGTCAGATTCCATGGGTTAAGGGTTCAGTCCCAAAGACTCCCTGCTCCCCTTGCCAGATACAAGTCCAGGTTATTATTGGTGCTTTGAACCAAACTGGCTATAAATCAGAGGTTCCTAATACCCCCTCCTTGGGTTCATTAATTTTCTAGAGCAGGTGCGGGCTCTCCCTCCTGGGAGCACACTCCTCTTCTCCCTTTCTCTCCCCCCTCTTCCCCCACCGGTGCATGCATCTCCTAAATTCTAAGGGATCCCATGACACTTGTAACCAGGGAAGCAATGGGCAGTGGCCCCTTGTCCTGGGCTAATCCCTGGACCTGTCCACTCTTCTCTGTCTGACTCCAGTGAGCTGAGAGCAGCCCTACCTTGACTCACTTTCTTTTTTTCTTTCAAATCCTCACCCAAGGATATTTTCCCATTGATTTTTTAGAGTGGAAGGGGGAAGGGGGTTAGAAAGAGAGAAACATCCTTTGGTTGCCTCCCACACACACCCTGACCCAGGCCAGGATCCAGCCTTTGTGCCTGCAACAGAGGTATGTGCTCTTGACTGGAATCGAACCCATGACCCTTCATTCCAAGGGCTGGTGCTCTCACCACTGAGCCAAACGGGTTAGGGCTTGGCTCACTTTCCCATAATGTTTCTAGAGAGCCAAAGCAGCTCTGCCTAGGCTCTCTCCTGTTGCTTCTGTCATAAGCTCTTCCTTGTTTCACTGTCCCAACTTCAATAAACATACTCTTTAAAAAAAAAAAAACTTGCTAGAGCAGCTCACAGAACTGAGAGACAGTTTCTCCCATCAAAGAATAGCGTGGAAAGGAAAATGCCAAAAAGTTACATGCCACAATTGTGTCCCCTTTTGAAGGAGCTTTTCTAAAAGTCTCACAACCCCTATTTATATATCATTGGCCACCTGAAGCTATAAGAGAAGGTGGGTACCTTGCCATCCAGACGGGAATGGAGGTGGGGTAGATATTGAGAGACAAGTTGCAGTCTCTGCATGGGTTTTAGTTTTAGAAAACAAGTGGTTAATCCTTTCTCGAATACATACTGCAAGTATGTCAAGAGTTGATATCTATCCTCTGCATATCAGCCCCTTTATCGGTAAAGCAAACAATATGAGAACACCAGCTGATCATAGTAACTGCTTCTTGAGTTGCTTTCTGATATACAGGATCACTTCATAAAGAGATTTTTGCCTGGAATATCGCATTAAGTTTTCTCCCTGAGTATATTTATTATAATTATAGCTGGTTCTATAAGCTTCTCAGAAATAGTGTGACTTGTACATGCATTTGTTTGTTTAGAGTAAATGCTGATGTTTCTACAGCAGGTTTTTCTCTGTTTCATGCTGAAGATTGTTTTGCACTTGTCCTAGAAAAATGCAGTACATGGAGTCATTGTACTGTGTTTGAAAATGAAAGCTTGGGTGGTTACTCTAAACAGTCAAGATTATTGATTTATAATTTCAAGTAAAATCCACCTTTTAATAAGTTTTGATAAATGTACATAGTCATGTATCCAACACAACAATCAAGATGTGCAGTATTTTAGTCATTCCAGAAAGACTTGTTAGGAGGTCATTTTATAATCCATGCAGGAGAGGATGGTAACTTGGACCAGTAGTGATAGAGCTGATGAGAAGTGATCAGATTCAGCATGTGTTTGAAGGTAAAGCTGGCAGGATTTGCCAATGGGTAAATGGGAGTAAGAGAAAGAGAGGAGTCAAGGATTTATGACTTTTCAAGTTTCTGTAGACTGACTGGGCTTTCTCTGCTGCTTTTACATGACCTTAGTCATGTTGCTGTGTTCTGTTGGAAGTTGGAGGGTTCAAAAGGAGCCCACTCAGATGTCTCACAGTTGGCACTGGCAATCAACTGGGTCCTTTGATTCTCCTCTGGTAGGGCCCCTTATTTACCTTTAGGCTAGACCAGCTTACATGGTGGTTGGGCAATAATAAACAACCCCAAATGTAGTTTTAAACAATTACAATGTGTTATTTCTTATGATTTTACTAGAGGCCTGGTGCATGAAAATGCATGCACTGGAGGGGGCCCTCAGCCTGGCCTGCCCCCTCTCACAGTCTGGGAGCTCTCAGGGGCGGGAGGCAACCCGGTGATCAGGGGAAGGTGATGCCCCATCACACCTCTGCTGCTGCCACTGCCGGCAGCGCAAGCCTCGGCCGGCCCTGGTTACCTGAGCCTCAGGTGGCCCTGGGTAGCTGGGCAGCTGCCATCCGAGGCTTGCCTGCACCTCGGGCCAGCCCTGGGCGGCTGGGGGGCTGAGGGGACTGGGGGACTCCGGAGACAGGCGCACTGGCAGGGCTGAGGGAACTGGGCGCTGCCATCTTGTGGCTGTGGGTGCCACCATCTTTGAGGGCATGGCAGTCAATTAGCATATTCCATCCTTATTGGCTGTGGGTGCTGCCTTCTTTGCGATGGTGTGAGGGTCAATTAGCATACTCCCTCTTTATTGGATAGGATGATTTTGGGCAGTTCTGCTTATCTTGCCTGGACTCACTCATGTAGGTTGCATGAAATGGATTCAGCTGGGACAAATGGAATGGCTTAGCCTCTTTCCATGTTGTCTTTAACCCCAAGCTTCTTCATAATTTAATGTTCTTAGGGCAACATTTCAAGAGGGTAAAGCAGATAGCGCAAGGCGCCTGTAGGCTTAGGCTTCAGAACTCAAATAACATCACTTCCACCACAAAGCAAGTTAAAAGGATCGTTTAGATTCAAGGATTTGGAGTAGATTTAACTTAGGGGAGAAGCAGAAAAGCCACATTGCATAGGGGTGAGGCAATCTGGTATGCATGGTAGCCAATGTGTAAAGAACCCATAGACTCTTATAGAAAGGACAATGGCTGTGGCAGGTCCTCTGAAGTGTTATACAGGCACCTTGCTTGACTGGTATAGTGCACCTGAAAATGTTGTAGGATGTATAAATATCAGCCTATAATTAAGTATGCAAGAAATATACCTCTAATGGATTTTCTATAACAACTTGTTTTCTGTTTTGAGTCTCTGATCCATCAATTTTAGTCAATTTAGAATTTCTCCCTATCCCTGGGGTTGTACCTAATTTCTGGAAACTCTTATATAGTATCATGGCATCAGAAGGGGCCATCTAGGCCTCTTTGTCATTGGTCTCTACAGTCTACTTGGGACTTTCGTTATCTTGATTATTCCTTATCTATTGATCCCTTAGGTTGATATTTTGTAGTGATAATGACCATGAATATGATAGTAATTATGATAGCTTTATAACAGTATGCATAGCAATTGCTATTTATTTAGTGCCTGCTGTGAGATAGGCACTGTGCTAAAAACCAAAACAGCACTGTGTGCAACTATTCCAGCCTGTGGCATTTGCCAGAGCATTATATGTGTAATGAACACTTGTAATTCTTGATGTTCAGCATTTGAACCCACTTGGTATTTGAGGGATGCCTTGCCTCTCCCAAGAGAAGTTGAAATGAACAGACACCTAATATTCTAGCTCCTCTGCCAGCTGGGATGTAGGCACTTGTCTTAGACTCTGCCAATCAGATGCACTCATCTGGGATTTTGAATTTGAAACTAATGACACAAAGAAACAAGGACAGTGGAGATTTCTTTCTGGTGTCAGTGGCAGAGGCAGCCAGTTGGCAGGCACAACAGTGTCTGTGTTGCCAACCTTTGGATCTAGTATTGAATACCAGGGGTGACAACAGAGCAAACTGCAGTCTCTGTGCTCAGTGGCAGCGGCAGCAGTGTACCAACAGGCAGCTTTCTGGTTCTATTTGTGACTGGGTATTATTTGCATAGCTTCTCTTTATTCTTTTTTTTTAACATTCCAAAGTTTCTTTATTCTTCATAGTTTTCTAATGAATAAATAGTTTTCCTGAGTAAGATTATAAAAAAGTTAACCCTTCTACCAACAGTGTAAAGACAAATAAAATGCCGACTCACAATACAAATTGTTTACCTAGCATTACAAGTGCAGAGATACTGACTGCTGCTTTTCACAATGATTGCCCCACCCCTTAAAAAGACTGCAGCAAAGGATTCAATTGTCCAAAATACTCTGAAGTACAGTAATTAAATTCTTCAGTCCATAAACATATCCCTCATCTACTGTGTTGCTAGGGAAAACATGAGCAGAATCTATCATTCGCACTTCTACTTCCGCAATCTCTTGGCAACCAGTGGGAAGATGGTAGAAAACCTTTTCCAGTTGGGAAAGTACATTTCCATTTAAAAGTTCCTGTGACAAGCTTTTCCACCCATTGTCTTGCTCTATATTTTCAACTTTCAATGAAGTCTGACTGTGATGCTTTCTTGAATACATTTTTCTGTGACGTGCATACATCTTGGACAAGCTTTTGCCTACTGAAGCCTCTATTTTTCCATTTGTTGTGGAACTTAACACTCGAAAGTTATTATTATACTCCAGTACGTCTGTGTCCGAGAGTTGTCCTTTGGACAAAAACTTTTCTGCCAAAGTTCTGTCATTTGATTTTGTAGTAGTTGGATGAGATGAACCTTCATAAACAAACAGTAATGAACTTGCATAAAAGTTAAGCTGCTTCTGGCTTTCAAACCACTGCAGAATTCTCTCAATCTTCTGAATACTGGCAGCAACAGCATGTTTTCTTAAGCAGAATCCATTATGAAAAAACCTGGAAACGCCTTCCTTTAGAGTTTCTTTTGTTAAGCTTCTTCCATAGTGCTGGTTTTGTGTCTCATAGCTATCAGAATGAACATGATAAACCCTCATGCCAAGCACCAAGAACCCAATCTCTTCCATTAATGGGTACTTGCTGACCTGTTGCTGAATCTTCTCAGATGAGGCAAAAGGATCCTAGCTTTTTCGCCCTATCTTTACATCCATTATACAGGGCTTATTAAATTTATGGGTCACATCTTCCAGTTTTAGGTATAAATCATTTGGTGCAGTGGGAGGTGACCAGATGCCGTAATATTTTGGCAAATAGTTTCGTAGCTCTAAAAGAACACCATCGGTACAATCAGCAGCATAAACCTCACTTACCATATTATAGAATTCTAACTCTCTTGGGCCCCTTGGAGGTGGCTGTAGCTGTTTCAAAACTGTGCCATCTGGATGTTGCAAGATACCCACTTTGTCCTTCCCATACAAGTGCCCGGCCACCTGATGCGAGAGGGGCACGCAGCCGTTGAGGAAGCGGAGCGTGCCGCCCGCCGGTTTCGGGGTGCTCTCGGAGTCCGCCTCGCTCGCCGGCGGGGTCGCGAGGAGGCCCGGGGGTTCCCGCGGCGGGTGTCCGCTGAGGCCGGGGAGGGGGCCCATGACGCCGCAGAGGCGCGGGCGCTGCCCTCCCAACTGCCTGCGGAGCGCGGCTGCCAGCTCCCGCTGCTCTGCCGCTGCGGTCGCCAGCCCTAGAGACGGAACCCAGGGGAGGAGCGGCTGCAGCGCCCCGCACTCCCTCTATTCTTGCCTATTTTCTCAGTTAACCTGGAGCCACCATTAAATATTGTTCCAAGAGATTAACTGCTGGGTAAATTTTTACCAGGAATGGTTATTTGTAGGCAATAGAATCTCCGGGAAAGGTGCTGGTGGTTGGCAGGGTGGCTGGAAAGCTGAGATTCGTTATTACCTGGTTTGAGATAAAGGCGAAGAGAATCCAGCTAACATTGAGGAACTGAATTTTCACAGCCCAGGGTAAATAGTAGCAAAGTAGCTAATTAAATTATTCCATGGGTCACAAGTACTGATATGCCAACTGAAGTCAACCCTTTGGGCTTCCAAGTGCTACTGCCATAGGTGGTATGAAGAGTAGGTAGAACTCAAGGATTATTGAGGTGTTGTCATTGCTTCTAATATTGCCAAACATCCTCAAGAAAGAATAGCAAGCTAAGATTTCTAAATTATTAGTTTGTCAATCAAAACCTAAGGGATCTCTATGACTGTGTTATAAAAATGAATGAGGTTTTCAAAAAGACATAAGCTCTTACAGCTGAAGAATTCAAATAGTTGCAAGCCTAACACAACATTTGGTCCTCAATGTTGCCAACTTTTATTTTAATTCATGGACTGCCTGGCCTCATATGAGGAAGTTAGGTTATTGATCAGGAAAGAGTGGTATCTGAATATCTGGATTGAGCTATATTGGGGAATTTGGCTGACTCGGACCACCCCAAATTCCCAACCTACTGAGCCTCCTTTGTCAGATGAGGCAGCCCCTTTGGATTCTTGATTGCTTGAAGATCCTTTCTCAATGACTCCTCATAAACTGCAGTTATTTTTGTGCCTCTGTCTTTCAGAAGAAAAGGCAATTCTTTCATGCCCAATCCTCTCTCTTTCGTGCACCTCTTGCATTTCTTTCTTTGCAATAACATATCAGAATATGCCAAGAGATCCCATATAGTATATTGGGACCATCCTCAGAAACGTAAAAAGATAAGTTACCAGGCAAAGCTAGCACTTTCTACTATTGACAGAATAGAGAAAGGCTGGAAACACTCAAGAGTTAAGGAGCTAAAGTAAATTTTAAAAGATTAAAAAGTAAAGGTTACGAGGGAGAGAAAATGGCGGCGGTATAAACGGACGTGTCCTGTGCCTTCTCCTGGAGCAGATAAGGGTGAGCAGCTGAAATGCGTAACATACAGCCGAATAGGCAGAGGATTTTCAGCTGAGAGACTGTCTGCAGCCCGGAAAGACCGAGAACTCCCAGAAAAAAAAGGACGGTTGGAGACTGTGGCTGAAACCTCTCCCGGTGCGCCAGAACAGATGCGGAGACTGCGCCATTTTAAGTGGCTGTTGCCGGCATCCAGAGACCAGCTTCTAACCTGGAAACAAGGGATCTCAAGCAACGTGACTGCGTGAACTCAGACGAGCTCTGCTTCTTCTCATGGAAAGCAGAGAGAGAACTACATAACCAAACACCTGGAGAAGAGAGATCATGGTGAAACAAAGAACCAACCTACATATGAAAGAAAAACAGGCATCATCAGAAAAGGAAGTAAACGAAATGGAGGCAGTGGAGGCAAGCAACCTGTCAGAGAAAGAATTCAGAGAAATGGCCATAAGGTGGATGAAAAGAATGGAAGACCAATTCAACAATATGTGTAGGACCAAGAGGAAATGAAGAACCAAGAGGAAATGAAGAGAAACCAAGAAGAAATGAAAAATGACATCACTGCTATAAAGAACTCAATAGAAAGCATCAACAGTAGACTAGAAGAAGCAGAGGACTGCATCAGCGAGCTAGAAGACAAGGTAGGAAAAAATACCCAAACAGAACAGCTTCTAGAAAAAAAAAAATTAAAAAGCAGGAGGAGAGCCTAAGAGAACTCTGGGACAACGCTAAACGAAACAACATCCCAATAATAGGGGTTCCAGAAGGAGAGGAAACTGAGCAAGGAATAGAAAACCTGTTTGAAAAAATAGTAACAGAAAATTTCCCTGATATAGGGAAGAAAAAACTCACACAAATCCAAGAAGCTCACAGAGTCCCAAACAAAATGAACCCGAAAAGATCGACGCCAAGGCACATAATAATTAAATTGGCAAACACCAACGACAAAGCAAGAATCTTAAAAGCAGCCAGAGGGAGACAGAAAGTTACCTACAAAGGTTCCCCCATCAGACTAGCGACCGATTTCTCAACAGAAACATATCAGGCAAGAAGGGAATGGAATGAAATATACAAAGTCATGCAAAGGAAGGGTCTGAATCCAAGAATACTGTACCCAGTGAGGCTATCAATCAAAATTGAGGGTCAAACCAGGAGCTTCACAGACAAAAATGGTCTACAGGAGTTTACTACAACTACACCAGCAATGCAAGAAATGCTAAAGGGTCTGCTGTAAATAGAAAAAGTAGGAAACAAAGAAGGAACGCAGCGGTAAAGAACAAAAATGGTGACTAACAAGTTTCTATCAATAATAACTTTAAATGTAAATGGATTAAATTCCCCAGTCAAAAGGCATAGGGTAAATGAGTGGATAAGAAAACATGACCCATATATCTGCTATCTACAAGAAACCCACCTCAGAAAAAAAGACGCACACAGACTGATGGTGAAGGGATGGAAAAAGGTTTTTCAGGCCAATGGAAGTGAAAAAAAAGCCGGGGTAGCAATACTTATATCTGACAAATTAGATCTCAAAGTGAAGGACATAAAAAGAGATAAAGAAGGCCACTTCATAATACTAAAGGGAGCAGTCCAACAAGAAGAAATAACTCTGGTAAATATTTATGCACCCAATATAGGAGCACCCAAATACGTAAGAAATCTTCTGGAGGAGATCAAGGGAGAGATTGACAGCAATACAATCATAGTAGGGGACCTTAACACCCCATTATCACCACTGGACAAATCCTCTAAACAGAAACTCAGCAAAGAAACATCAATCCTAAATGACTCACTAGATCAGATGGAATTAATTGACATCTTCAGAACATTTCACCCCAAAGCCACAGCATATACATTCTCCTCAAGCGCACATTTGTCATCTTCAAAGATAGACCATGTATTGGGTCACAGACAAAGTCTCTTCAAATTCAAGAAAATTGAAATCATATCAAGCATCTTCTCAGACCACAAAAGCATAAAACTGGAAATCAACTACAACAAAAACAATCCAGAAAAATCAAACACATGGAGACTAAATAGCATGCTATTAAACAACGACTGGGTTACCAGTGAGATCAAAGAAGAAATAAAAAAAAACATCATGGAAACAAATGACAATAAAAACACAACAATCCAAAACCTATGGGACACAGCAAAAGCAGTCTTGAGAGGGAAGTTCATAGCTCTACAAGCCTACTGCAAGAAACAAGAAACAATGAGAATAAATGACCTAACTCTACAACTCGAATAATTAGAAAGAGAGCAACAAAAAAAGCCCACTGTAAGCAGAAGGAAGGAAATAACAAAGATCAGAGCGGAGATAAACGACATAGAGACCAAAAAAACAATACAAAAGATCAACAAAACCAAGAGCTGGTTCTTTGAAAGGATAAACAAGATTGATACACCTCTAGCCAAGCTCACCAAGAAACAAAGAGAGAGGACCCAAATAAACAAAATCAGAAATGAAAGAGGAGAAATAACAACAGGCCCCATAGAAATACAAAGGATTGTTAGAAAATACTATGAACAACTCTACTCCAACACACTAGACAACCTGGAGGAAATGGACATATTCCTAGAAAAATACAACCTTCCAAAACTTAACCAGGAAGAATCTAAAAATCTCAATAGGCCAATAACTATGGAGGAAATCTAAGCAGTAATCAAAAAGCTTCCAGCAAACAAAAGCCCGGGGCCAGATGGCTTCACAGGGGAGTTTTACCAAACATTCAAGGAAGACCTAAAACCTATCCTCCTCAGACTATGTCAAAAGATCCAAGAGGAAGGAACACTTCCCAGCTCATTCTATGAAGCCAACATCACCCTAATCCCAAAACCAGATAAAGACAATACAATGAAAGAGAATTATAGACCAATATCCCTCATGAACATAGATGCCAAAATCCTCAACAAAATCCTAGCAAATCAGATCCAGCAGTACATCAAAAAGATCATACACCATGACCAAGTAGGATTTATCCCAGGGATACAAGGATGGTACAATATCCGCAAATCAATAAACGTGATACATCACATAAACAAATTGAGAGAAAAAAACCACATAGTCATATCAATTGATGCGGAAAAAGCATTTGACAAAATCCAACACCCTTTCTTGATAAAAACTCTCAGCAAGATAGGAATTGAGGGATCATACCTCAACATAATAAAAGCCATATATGACAAACCCACAGCCAACATCATAGTCAATGGGCAAAAACTAAAACCATTCCCCCTAAAAACAGGAACAAGACAGGGATGCCCCCTCTCTCCACTCCTGTTCAACATAGTACTGGAAGTACTAGCCATTGCGATCAGACACGAAGAAGAAATAAAAGGCATCCAGATTGGAAAAGAAGAAGTAAAACTGTCCTTATTTGCAGATGACATGATACTGTACATACAGAACCCTAAAGAACGCATCAAAAAATTATTAGACTTAATAAATGAATTCGGCAAGGTAGCAGGATACAAAATCAATGCTAAGAAATCCATGGCATTTCTTTACACCAATAGTGAACTTACAGAAAGTGAAACTACAGAAGCAATCCCATTTACCATTGCGCCAAAAATATTAAAATACCTAGGAATAAACTTAACTAAGGAGGTAAAAGACTTATATGCCAAAAACTACAGGACACTGAAAAAAGAGATAGAGAAAGACATAAACAAATGGAAGAACATATCGTGTTCATGGGTTGGTAGAATCAACATCATCAAAATGTCCATACTACCCAAAGCAATTTATAGATTCAATGCAGTCCCTATTAATTTACCAACGGCATATTTCACAAATCTAGAACGAACATTCCAAAAATTCATCTGGAATAAAAAAAGACCCCGAATAGCTGCAGCAATCCAGAGAAAGAACAAAGTAGGTGGGATCTCAATACCAGATATAAAACTGTATTACAAAGCCACTGTTCTTAAAACAGCTTGGTACTGGCACAAGAACAGACATATAGATCAATGGAATAGAATAGAGACCCCAGAAATCGACCCAAACCACTATGTCCAATTAATATTCGATAAAGGAGGCAAGAACATACAATGGATTTGAGACAGTCTCTTCAATAAATGGTGTTGGGAAAATTGGACAGATACATGCAAAAAGATGAAACTAGACCACCAACTCACACCATACACAAAAGTAAACTCAAAATGGATAAAAGACTTAAATGTAAGACGGGAAACCATAAAAATACTAGAGGAATCCACAGGCAGCGAAATTGCAAACATATGCCGAAGGAATTTCTTCTCTGATAATGCTCTTAGGGCAATGGAAACTAAAGAGAAAATAAACAAATGGGACTATATCAAAATGAAAAGCTTTTGCACAGCAAAGGAAACCATCACCAAAACAACAAGAAGACCCACTACATGGGAGAACATATTTGCCAATGATACCACCGATAAGGGTTTAATATCCAACATTTACAGGGATCTCATGAAACTTAACAAAAGGAAGATAAACAATCCAATAAAAAAAATGGGCATTGGACCTAGATAGACACTTTTCGAAAGAGGACATATAGAAGGCCGAAAGACATATGAAAACTTGCTCAAAGTCACTAATTATACGAGAGATGCAAATCAAAACGACAATGCGTTATCATCTCACACCGGTCAGAATGGCTATCATCAACAAATCAACAAACAACAAGTGTTGGAGAGGATGTGGAGAAAAAGGGACACTTGTGCACTGCTGGTGGGAATGCAGACTGGTGCAGCCACTGTGGAGAACAGTATGGAGCTACCTCAAAAAACTACAAATGGAACTCCCATTTGACCCAGTGATCCCACTACTAGGAATATATCCCAAGAAACCAGAAACGCCAATCAGAAAGGATATATGCACCACTATGTTCATAGCAGCACAATTCACCATAGCTAAGATTTAGAAACAGCCTAAGTGCCCATCAGCAGATGAGTGGATTAGAAAACTGTGGTACATATACACAATGGAATACTATGCTGCACTAAAAAAAAAAAAAGGAACTCTTGCCTTTTGCAACAGCATGGATAGAACTGGAGAGCATTATGCTAAGTGAAATAAGCCAGTCAGAGAAAGATAAATACCACATGATCTCACTCATTTTCGGAATATAGAGAACAACATAGACTGATGAAAAGGGACAGACCCAAAGACTGAGAAACAGCGATCAGGCCATCAATCCCCAGAAGGAAAGTAGGGGAGGGCGGGGGTAAGGGGAAGAGATCAACCGAAGGACTTGTATACATGTATATAAGCCAAACCAATGGACATGGACAACAGGGGGATGGGAGCATGAGTGTGCGGGGGGAGGGGGTTGGGGGTTAATGGGGGGTATGAGGACACATTTGTAATACCTTAACTAATAATAATAAGAAATAAAAAGTAAAGGTTACAATCAAATGCAAAGAGAACCAAATGAAAACAATTATGTATAAGTATTAAACACAGAGGCATGGACACATGGAACAGATCGACAGATCTAAGAGGGGAGGTTGGCTGAGGGGGTGGGGGAACTGAATAAAAGAAGGTGAAGAGGTATGTCGACTCAGCCTCAGCATCCCAAGCTGGCAAGTGATTTAGGAGGTCTGCTGGCTTCCTAGCCCCACGTTTAAAGAACACGTAGCGACTCGGAAGATCAGCTCCAATGAACATGTCAGTGTTGACTTTACAAGAATATGAATTCGAAAAGCAATTCAACGAGAATGAAGCCACCCAATGGATGCAGGAAAACTGGAAGAAAATCTTTCCTGTTCTCTGCTCTGTATGCTGCCTTTATCTTTGGCGGTCGGCACCTAATGAACAGACAGGTGAAGTTTGAGCTGAGGAAGCCATGAGTGCTCTGGTCTCTCACCCTCACAGTCTTCAGTATATCCCGTGCTCTTCGAACTGGTGCTTGTAGGGTGTCCATTTTGATGACCAAAGGCCTGAAGCAGTTTGTGACCAGAGTTTTTACAATGGACCTGTCAGCAAATTCTGGTCTTATGCATTTGTGCTAAGCAAAGCACCTGAACTGGGAGATACAATATTCATCATTCTGAGGAAGCAGAAGCTGATCTTCCTGCACTGGTACCACCACATCACTGTGCTCCTGTACTCCTGGTACTCCTACAAGGACATGGTTGCCGGGGGTGGTTAGTTCATGACCATGAACTACAGCGTGCACGCCGTG
Source organism: Myotis daubentonii (assembly GCF_963259705.1). Lineage (NCBI taxonomy): Eukaryota > Metazoa > Chordata > Mammalia > Chiroptera > Vespertilionidae > Myotis > Myotis daubentonii. Next base: position 6,017,537 of record NC_081860.1, on the reverse strand, counting down.
ATGTACTCTTACTAGGCCTTGCTAGCGGCGTGTCTGACATATTTCACTTAGGATAATTTTCTCAAGGTTTATTTGTATTGTAGCAGGTGAACAGACCTACCCACGTCTTGGCCGAGTGAGCTGTTGTTAGCCGTCCTCCCCTCAGGTTCTGGCATGTGAGCGGCGGTGAACTGACCTCCCCTCGCTTTTGGTCTAGTGTGCTGTGGTGTACTGTCCGGTCATGGTCTCACTCAGTTAATTGTCTTCTCTTTAGTCTGTGGCCAATTTAACCCTCTTTTCCTCTTGGTCTTGGTGTGTGAAGTGTGGCCACCGACACTCCATGTTTGAATGTTAAATCGGTACCACCCGCGTAATTTTTACGCGTGGTTTTTTAGATTCTCCTGTGCAGCAGCAGCAGCAGCATCTTTTTAAAAATCCTAAAAGCCTCCTCGCCACCCCTTTTCTGCGCTGGCTATGGTCAGGTGAAGAGGCTCGAGTCTCCTCACAAGATGGCCTAGCTTCGCTTTTGTTGGTGGTTCTCTCTGTGCCTCCACTGCAGCTTCTGGGGCTGCTACTGTTCTGGGTGACAGGCAACACGTTACTGTCACCTTGGAGTTCTGGCTTCATTTTCTGTTTCCTTAATTCCCCCCTGGTGTCTGGCTGGGAAGTACTCTTCAATTGTTCGCTGGCATGCTGGCTGGTGTTCTGCAAGTGTTCTCTGCCAGCGTGGCTGATGTTCTGCGAGTGCGCACTGCCAGGCTGGCTGGTGTTCTGCAAGTGTTCTCTGCCAGCCTGGCTGATGTTCTGCAGGTGCGCACTGCCAGCCTGGCTGATGTTCTGCGAGTGCGCACTGCCAGGCTGGCTGATGTTCTGCAGGTGCACACTGCCAGGCTGGCTGATGTTCTGCAGGTGCGCACTGCCAGGCTGGCTGATGTTCTGCAGGTGCGCACTGCCAGGCTGGCTGATGTTCTGCAAGTGCGCACTGCATGGCCGGATGACCCTCTTCACCTCCACTCTAATTGGAGGGGTGGCAATACCCCAGTCCAGGCCCCCCGGTGGTGTAGTGGTGGGCACACTGAACTCTGGGCTCGTTGGTGTATTCCGAGGGTCGCTGCCTTCTGTCTCTGATCTCCAAGTCCCCTCGGAGGTACAAACTGTTATGTTGGAGTCACAGGAGGACCTGGGACTTACTTTTATTGTTTGGATGCCGGTGTTAAGTTTCATGTTTAATATCCTGTACGTGCCCATCACACTATTAAACTTCTTCTCCGTGAGGGATGACTCTATCTCTTCCTGCTCATATCCCAGTGTCCACATGATTTCAGTGACCTGGGGGTCGATGTCAGTGCAGGCTGGTTCAATGTATGGGGTCATTTCCTCAGCCTCCCCGGTATTCACCCAGCCATCTTGCATAATAATTCCCACATTGGGTCTTCGGCCGGGGTCGATGTCGATCATCGTCCTTAAGAGTGTGTGGCATGGTACAGATAGAAAAGACGGAATAGAAAAGACCCCACTCAAGATGTGCTCCTCGAGTTGTTCTAAGCTTTTTCCCCAAAACTGACGTACTCCGGTCAGCATCTTGTATAGCACAACCCCCATGCTCCAGACGTCCACCTTCGGGCCCTCGTATGGTTCAAGCCCGAACAGTTCTGGGGCCTTGTAGTTGGGAGTGCCACAGAAGGTGCTGAGTTTCTCCTCCTTGCAGAACACAGCACTCAGTCTGAAGTCAGCCAGTTTGATATTCAACCCCATGTCCAGCAGGATGTTTTTGGGTTTTATGTCATGGTGGACGATATGTTTTTGGTGACAGTAGTGGACAGCCGACAGCAGCTGCCGGAATGGGGCTTGTGCTTCCGTCTCCAAGATAGGACCCCACTTCTTTAGATAATTGTATAAGGTACCTCCCCGGGCATATTCCATAAACATGTATACCTGGTGGTTGGTGTTGACCACCTCAAATAGTTTTATGATGTTCGGGTGGTTTAGTTCTTTCAGACAATCAATTTCTTCGGCCACGTCTGCGGGATCTTCACAGTTGACTATTTTCACCGCCACCTTCATGCTGGTTATGAGGTGCCGGGCCAGTCTCACCTGGCCAAAGGAGCCCCTCCCGATTTTACTGAGGAGGGCATAATTGCCAAACTGGCAGTCCACTTTGGCCGAGATGTCTTCCAAAAAATCACACATGGTGATTTAAAAATTTCCACTGAAGGGGATCAGTGGTAGGAGGGGAGCAGGAGGAGGAGGGCGAGGAAGAGGAAGAGGAGGAGGAGGGGGAAGAGGAGAATGAGGAGAAGGAAGAGGTCAAAAGCAACAACCAATCAATCCGCCAATCCACTACTAACAACAAATCCAAACAACCACGTCTACCCACAGCTTCCTGGGCTCAGCCAGCACCTTATATAGGGTTGGTTGGCAATCGGATCACAATGGCGCCTTATGAGGTCAGAGCAAGAAATGGACCAATGAGGGCTGGGGATGGGCCACAGTGGTTTTCTCTCTTTGTGGTCCCATGACCCTTAAACTTTGGTAAAAAAATAAAAGCACCACGAAAGAGTTGTTTGTTTTTTTTAATGTGGGATATTAAAGATTGATATTACCTTTATTAGAAATGAAAGTTTCTTATGGTTTCTAGTGGGCAGAGTACTTCTTTGTATTAATTGAGTGTGCAAATAAACAAGTGTTGGGGTTACAAACAAACCCCATGTTTAGTATTTCAGGCAGAAGGAATAAATGTTAAAGGAAGGGATAACAACAACAGCCTTCTCACCAGTTTTCTATCCTTGAGTTATTTCTTTCACTCCCCCTTTTTACTCTCATAGTGGTGAATTTTGTGGATTTGATAGCAGAATCTTGGAACAGGGATACAGTGAACACAAGTAATACAGTGGAGCCCATTAAGGAAATTATTAACAATATCTATAGAAGAGGATCCAATCTGTGAGATGAAGCCCCTATCCATTGAATATGTTCCCAACTCTAGTAGAAAAGAATTTCCAGTAGTTAGAACCCTGTTGTTTACTACTGAGATGTTTTCTTGCACAATCTGAATTACACTTGAGTTTAATGCAGAATTCATAGTTAAAAAAATGTCCAAGTGCCTTCATAATCATAATAGCTTTTACCATATAGTCCCATAAAAATATGATCAAAGGAAAAACCCAGAAATATAAAAGAAGATTTATCTTTAATTTCTCACCCTATTGCTATTTACTATAATAAAAGTAACATATTCTCTGTGTGTCAAACAAAAGAGCATGGACTGAATGGTTTATGGAAAACACATATGACATCATATCACTGCAGCATTTTACAATTACATTTTCAAAGATTTTTTTTTACTAGCATGGAAAAATATTCCTGACCTAAGTTTAAACACAAGCTAAACAACAAACACCAGGTGTAAAATCTATATATGCACATAACTGTGTCAAACTAAACACAAAGAAAAGAGAGCCAAATGATGGCAGAGGAACAGGGGTCATTTCTGGGTGGGGATCGTAGGTAATTTTCATTGTCTATTTTAGTCTTTTGTTTTTAAGTGCATTGGTTTCTTTTATGTTCAGAAAAAAATAACTTATTATATATTTTTAAAAGCAATATGACTGGTGGAAGGAGTCATAATATGGGTTTTTAGCTCCTCCTTTGACATGACTAGATTTGTGAATTTAGAACAGCCACTTTACTCCTCAGAGACTGTTTCCCCACTCATACGTTTGGAAATTGCCCTCTCTCACAGAATTGGGGGCAAACAGAGAAGTTGTAAATAAGAATGCTTCAACAATAAAAATGTGGGAGCTGCAAAAGAACATAGTTGAGAACTCAGTGCTGTCATTCACAGTGTTGAACAATGAACAATTTCCCAAGAACCCTGACCTCTGATTCCTTGGCATCTAAGATGGAAATCCACAGGAAGCACAGAAATGCACTAGGTAAATAACTAATGTATCAAAATAGTCAGTGAAGGTTGGAATTCCCTCTCAGTTGGTAATAATGACCTCTAACCCCTCTCTATGCCCTAAAACTGATTTTTCAGTGGAGAGGTTCTGTTTCAATGATGCATATTTCATTTTTTAAACATCCCCTTAATAAATTCTCAAGATATTCACGGAATTGGCCAGAGCTTTCCTTTCATCATTTTTTAAAAGCTGAGTATTTAACAGGTCAAACATGTTTCCAGCTGAATATAAAAATAGTTGTGTGAGAGAACCATGGCAGGCATAACTCAATGAGTCGGTAGCTACTGTAGCTTTCTGAAGGGAATAGGTTTGGCAAATTTCACTGTATACGCTTAGCAGCCATGAAAGTTCCTTATCGACTTCTACCTTTTCTGAGGGAGACCGCTGTTAGCCCTGCTTTTCTGAGTAGCAGCAGCTGTCTGTGCTTCTAGTTGAAGTTCAGTCAATTTAGTTACTGATATAAAAGAGCTCCCACGAAACTCTTCTGAAATTGGTCAGCACAGATGCATGGTTAGGGAAAAGTGCCTCCCAGATGAAACTGTGCCCATCTGTAACAGGTAGCCCCGGACTGGCAATCTTCACACTGGGGGAAAGAACCAGCTTCCCTTCTGATCTTGAATGTAATAATCAGACCACACTCTTTTGAAAGAAATAGAGTTCCCCATAAGAAGTGTGCAGGGGACAAGCATAGACTGGAGGTGCCCCCACGTCATAGCTTTGGGACCCTGAGGGAGTCATTAACTTCTCTGGGCTTCTAATCTTTTATCTGAAAACAGGAGAAGACACACTTCAAAAGTTTGTCATGTGGATAAATGAAATACAGAAAGCATTTTGTAAATTCACAAGCACTAATCAAATAATGAGAGGTTAGACAGGGCCAGAGATGATGATTATTTTAAAATCAGAAGACTTTTTGCCTAATTGGTCCTTCATAAAATAATGAATTTGGGGTTTCCTGCTGTGGTGGATTGAAAATAATCACAATTTCTTTGCAGCTTCTCTCATTCAGAGATGTAGTGTATTTCTCCACTACTTGAGTTGGGATTGGTCTTGGGACCTGCTTTGACCTACAGACTATGGCTGAGGTGACAATGTGGGACTTCTGAGCTTAGGTCTCAAGTGGCCTCATCTCTTCCGTTCTCATCATCTTAGAAACCAGCACCCACTGGGAGAACCTGAGCTGGCTCCCTGGCCTCCTGGAGGATGAGAGATCTTGAGGTAAGACAGGGCCAGTCTTCCCAGCCATCTCAGATGTCCCAGCTTAAGTCTGCAAGTGACACAAGTGGAGCAAGAATAAGACCTCAGTGGAGCCTGACTTCTGATCCACAGAATCATAAATGAACAAATAAACAAAAGATTGTGACTTTAAACGCCTGTTTCACAGTGCCTTGTTAAGTAACAAAAGCTACCTGATACATCTTCCATGCCTCCTCTCTGACAAGACTCTGATGTATATATCTACACAAAAATAGAACTCAGTGATTTCCAGTGATTTCTGCCGAGATGATGAACAGTTCATGTGAGAGGGAAAGCAGCTGAGGAAGTTGAGTAAAATTTGAGAGAAATAAAATGTGTTTCTGAACGCAGTAACATCTCCTGTGTCTGGAGGATAACCTTGTCATTTCAAAATACAACAGAAAGCTGGTTTTATAGGAGGAAAAGTGATGCCTTGCACTGAGATGTACGGACTGTACTCACAACCAAATCCCTCTTCACTCTTGCTTTACACTTAGTTTTAACCAGTTTCATTTCCTTGTTTCTAAGCCAACATAAAAATAGAAGAGGGATACATTGTGCAGACATGAGTTTAGTAATGAGAAATGAGAGATAACTACTCAAAAAAAAAAAGAAACAGGGAAGGGGAGAATGCCAAAAATTACATATGGACTCAAGTGGTACAGGGATTAGTATAGAATCAAACATGTCCATGTGTCCCAAGAAATAAGCATTGAGGACACCACTGCATTATATCTTGATACAGAAAATTAAATCATATCAGTTCACTTGAGAAAAGGTTTTCAACCAAAAAATAAAAATAAACTCAGTTTGGATGCTTAGCTTGGCCAGCCTTCAGTGAGCTGGTCAGCTCAGCCCACACAGTTCCACAGGATCTATCCAGCCTAACTGCTCCAGACCCTCAGTGAGCGCAGACTTGCTCCTCAAACTGCCTGTCACGGCTCCCTGGATTACTTGCTTATGGGTGTCTTTCATTTTTTTCCTACTTCTCTGGGGAATGCTCCCTTAACACCTGGAAGCTTAAAAGGAAAGTAGGTCTAGAACAGGGCTGGGCAACCTTTTTGTGAGTGCGTGCCAAAACCAGCAAAATCTCTGACTCAAAATTCTTCTGCGTGCCAACCCTAATTTTTTGAGAACATTTTATGCCTACTTGGTATCTCTTAAGGTGTACGTATGTGAAGAATCTTGAAGAAATAATAAAATTCACTCGAGCGACAAAAACACAGTATATAATGATGAAAAATACATTTATTTTGTAATGTATACATGTACACTGATAGTCTGACAGAAAACTTTATGACTCCGTTTGACATTATCAGTGGGACTTTTGCTGCTGCATCACTGATGACAGAGATTTTACATCAGGTTTATATTTCATGACCTTCAGAGATATGCACAAGCTACTACTTTCATCCGTCAGGCTACTCCTATTACGAGACTTAACAAAATGCATCACTTAGAACAAAGATTCACAAGCGTACGTGGATGAAAACATGGAGAGTAACGCTGTTGCAAAGTTTTTTAAACAGAAAAAAATTTTCTGGAATGGCATTGGAAGTCCTCAATAGTTTATTTTCAACACTTCTCTCTGGTACTCCTGTTCTTAATCGCTTTTTTTCAATGTTTTCCAAGTCAACTCTAAGGTCAATAAATTTCTGCTTCAAAATTGAGCTACTCCTGAAATTCAATCAACTGCATTTCAAAGTGAGCCATGTCTATTCATGAAAGCATTTTTAAATTTAGTTCCTCCAGTTTCATGCTGTCTGGAAACCTCATGAATTTTGCTGTCTCTTCCAGGTCTCTGAATTTCGCAAATCTTGAGAAGAACTGCTCAATAGTTGACGCGATGATGTTTAAAACCAGCTTTTGAAGGCTTTGACAGTCTGTTCTGTCATCTTGTGGGAGGTCTTTGATGTGCCTCTTGAGGTTTGGGAAATATCTAAATCTCTCACCATCCACATCCCTCTTAAAGACTTCCAGTTTCTTTTCAAAAGCCTTTATGTAACCAAACATAACATCAAGTGTCTTGCCAGTTCCTTGTAATTTAACATCGAAGTCATTCAAATGTTCACAAAAATTGCAAATTGAAGATTATAAGAGAGGGTTTAGCGTGCCAGCAAAAGTTACCTGCATGCCATGTTTCACACAGGTGCCAGGGGTTGCCCACCTCTAGTCTAGAAGGAATATAAGTGATGTTAGTAGAAAGATCAAGGTCAAAATTCTTGTTTCAGATGGTTCTGAGTTTGCATTCTTTGATTTAAACCATAGAAACTTATTCTGGCAAACCAGTAGAAAGGGAATTTTCTAAAAGGCTCTGGGGTTGCTTACAGGATCGAACTGAAGGCTCAAGGGCTTGGTTTGAAATATTCCATTGCAAAATGGGAGGACACACAACCCAGATTTGCCACCATATCTTGATTGCACACTGTGGAATGAAACAATTCCCCCCAAAAGTAATTGGGTGCTCTTAGGAATAAATGACTAGTGGTAGAAAACCCCATCAAAAGCCCTGCACACTCAGGGCAGTATATTTAGGCCTTCACTGTGTCCAGCTTGGAATTCTGAGGGGTCCTGGAAGTGCCCACCTACCTTGAGGGCTGAAGATGGTAGGTGAAGGCAAGCTCTCTCTTTCATCAATCACTCTGTCAATTTCACATGGCAGCTCAACTGTATGCCCAGAAGCCAGGCATCTGGAAAGGGGGGAATTCCTCTTTGAACCTGGTAAATTGGATTAGATGCAGTTTTTCTGTTTTGGTCTCTGTTATGCCTCTATCCTCATCTCCTCAACTACCGCTTTCACAGCCACAGCAGAGGATGACCTAATCAGAGGGTCAGTCACATAGGTATCCAAAACCAGAGAAAGGAAAGGTTTCTATTTCCTTTGCTGCCTTGGGTCACTTGAACCTAGAGGAGCCGTTTGGGATGAAAAGAAACAGCTGGAACAGCAGCTGGATTGATAGCAGAGTACCACAAGACCAAGGTTTGACTGGATTACACAGTGCAATTATGTATACTTACAGTTTCACAGAGCTCAAAGCACCCCCTGCCATAACTGACCTAGTATTTGGGGCTTAACAGACCTTAATGAAGCTTCCCATTGTCTCAGCCAGATAGTCATTCTGATTTCTTTCCTTCATTCCTCACTCTGTTATTCTTCAGTAGCGATGATGGGTATGGACTTTTCCAGGTTTTATTTAGGTTGAGCTATTCAAAAAATATATATATATTTCTTTGTGACTCATGCGTATTTAAATAAAACACTGTGTATATCTGTGAACCTAATCTTCCTACTTTGTCAATAATCTTTTCATTGTTTTGAGTATCTGAGACCTTCACTCCAAAAAGGGCTAGAAGCAACTTAAATATTAAGGAAGAGTATAATGGAGAAAAGTTAAATTTGACAAGTGTTCATTGTACCTATGATGTGTGAGAAATTATGAAAAGCACTGTGGAGGATTTGGACCATGAACTAGACATGTTTCTTCAGTGGAGATCTCCTGGCATAATGTACATAATACTGTTCTCAGGCACTCTGCTCAATGGTTTCCTTTACAGATAGCAAACCAGTGACTGAGTCACACTGAGGGAAGCTAAATAATGAAGAAGCTGTTTTAGTCCCTTCACTTGACAGACGAGAAAGCCTAGGCTTATAAAGAGACCACATAAGCAAAAGCAAGAGGCAGGACTGGATGGAGGCAGTGTGCCTGGACTCCTGACCATGATGCTACACAGCCTCCCAGCCAATATCCACAATGAACAGGAGAACTGGAGTGTGAACGAAGCAACAAACAAAAGGATGTCAGGTGAGGAGAGGACTCTTCTTTCTGGAATAATCAAAGCAATCTTCAATAAAAAAGCATCAATTGCCTCTCATGAAGAGATGGAGTGAAGCAGGGGACCCCTCGGGGGTGAGGACGATGGGGCCCCAGCACACTAGCGTGTCTGCATGCACGACCCCGGGGACCAGGTTCATTGACGCAGATCCGTTTAATTGAGGAACTACAGGGGTATATATAGCATGAGGAGACCAATCAGAGGGAGACACGTTGCTATAGGCGACCAATCAGAGGGAGACACGTTGCTATAGGTGACCAATGGCTGAAAGGCTGGGGTACTGTGCACGTGGCTCCAGGAGTTAGTTCAGGCTGGCGTTGCTACTTCCTGGTGTGCCGAGGAAGCATGTTATGGTGGAGTGTGCTCACACCATTGCAACAGCCACAGCGCTGAGACATACTTCCTGAGCTCTACTACATCTCCCCCTTCCTTTCTAATTAGCACCAAAGCAAAGGAGTTGTCACTATTCAGAAGGAGATAGAAGTGTGGCCTTATAGACGGGTAAAAGGAGTAGCAGAGGCACGTGCCACCGGAAACTGGGAAACACTAACTGGCATGAGAAGGCCAGGGTGAGGTATCACAGTCCACAGTCCTTATCTGTGTGCACCTGTGCTATTACCAGTGATGATAGCACACATTAATAAGAATAACGTTCCTGCCGAAGGGTTCCCCTCTGGCGCCATGTGCGCAGCTTGGTCCTGTAGAGCCTTGATGTCACCCCAGGTGATGGGGTGAGCTCATCGGTGTCCAGGTCGTCTCCGTCGTCGGGGCTGGTTCTCTTCTATGGTCAGGTCCTCCATTTCCTCCACGGAGGGCAATGGTGGCGATCTACGGCTCATCGTTGATGGTGTAGGGTTTGACGTCACGAGCAGGGATCCACGCGGGACTTTTGTCGCCTTCTGGAAAAATACAAGCAAACCCTCTCCCCTGGGTTAAGAGCGGGTCGGGGCCTTTCCAGGCTCCGGTGAGTGGGTCTCTCCACCGGACCAAAGGAAGAGGTGTTGGTATGTCCCGGAGTCCTCCCCAATGTTTATACATAGGGGTTAATCCATGCTCATCAACATGAAAATAATTGAGGGTAGTTAAGGCTTGGGTTAGCAGTGCATGAGGATTTCTCCCTATCACTCCCCCTTTTTCTTTAATCAGTTGGGCCTTGAGTTCCCTGTGTAGTCTTTCAATAATTGCCTGTCCCTGGGGGTTATAGGGGATGCCCATGGTATGCTTGATGTCATGTGATTTTAAGAAGTCTTGAAATAGAGTGCTGGTGTAGCATGGTCCATTGTCAGTTTTTACCTCCCACGGGAATCCAAGGATGAGAAAGGCAGCCTTGAAGGTGGCATGCTATGTTTGACTTTTTCCCCCGTTTGGGCCTGGGCGAACGTAGCTCCTGAGCAAGTATCTATGACTGTGTGGACATATTTTGATTTGCCAAATGCTGGGACATGCGTGACATTTGCTTGCCATATGGCATTGGGCTGTAGTCCTCGGGGATTGGCCCCTCTGGGTTGTAAAGGCCCGAGGGGTAGTAGAGGGCCACAGGATAGGCAAGCACGTATGAGGTGCTTGCACTGAGCTAGGGGAAGATGGGGGAAGAGCTTATGGAGAGAGGAGGCTGACATATGAAATTTGGTGTGTAGGAGTCTGGCCTCTTCTATGGGTTGTAGGGTAAGAACTAGCTTGTCCGCTTCTGCGTTGCCTAGGGAAAGTGGGCCTGGTAGGCCAGTATGAGACCGTAAGTGTTGGATATATCAGGGCTGTTTACGGTTCTCTAGGATGTCCTTTAGGAGTTGGAGGCTCTGATCTAGCGGGGTATCTTTAACTCTTAAGGTGGAATACCCTATATTTTTTTGCCATATGCACCATGTAAGCACTATCTGAGAATAAGTTGACTGGACTATTTTGACAGTAGAGAAGGGCGTATATTATAGCTCTGAGTTCTCCTACTTATGCTGAGCCTTGATAAGTATATCTAAGATAAGTGGGGTTGGTGGACGTTTTAGGGGACTTTATTATTGCTGCACAGTAATGCTTCCCAGCGTCAGTGAAGGCACTGGGTGCCCTTTGAGGGAGCCGTTGACAGTTGGAGGTGGAATGCGGGAGTTGGTGCCCTTTGCAGCAGCCGTTGACTGTTGACGGTGGAATGGAGGAGTTGGTGGTGCCTTTTGCAAATCCCACCAACAGTAACAAAACCATGACGGTTTGGGAGCTGAGCCCAGGGTGGAGGGAGGGATGGAGACATGGCTTCCGGGTGACGAGGCCGGAAGGTCAGAGAAGGGGGTAACGGTTTTTCCTCGTGGACTTCAGTGGGTCGAATCCTTTTCAAGACCTTCTCCCAAGTGGAGGGGTCCCAAATGGGGGCCTTGATTAACCACAGATTGGACTTTCATAGATACTCCCAATGAGTTTGGAGTTCCTTTTCAGAGACCTTAACTTGCCTGCTCTGCAGTAAGGCGTGGAGCGCGCGCGCTTGTGGCGCTCTCGCCGAAGGGGGAAAGTTTCCCATTTTACTGTAGAGGGTCGCTCACCCGTCCAGCCATTCCGGGGGGCCCCACGTTTGGACGCCAGATGAAGAAGGGGATCCCTCGGGGGTGAGGAAGAGGGGGCCCCAACGCACTAGGGCATCTGCATGCACGACCCTGGGAACAGGTTCATTGACGCAGATCCGTTTAATTGAGGAACTACAGGGGTATATATATAGCATGAGGGGACCAATCAGAAGGAGACACGTTGCTATAGGCAACCAATCAGAGGGAGACACGTTGCTATAGGCGACCAATCAGAGGGAGACACATTGCTATAGGCGACCAATGGCTGAAAGGCTGGGGTACTGTGCACGTGGCTCTAGGAGTTAGTTCAGGCGGGTGTTGCTACTTCCTGGTGTGCCGAGGAAGCATGTCATGGTGGAGTGTGCTCACACCATTGCAACAGCCACAGCGCTGAGACATACTTCCTGAGCTCTACTACAATGGAGTGCATTTCTTAATACACACATCCTTGGATTTCAAAAGGTACAAATGACCAATGAGGATAGCAGTAATGGGGGTCCCAGCCAGACAATGTGGGAGAGGTACAGGGACAGTTAGAAAGCACCAGCAACAGCTCAGAGCAGTTGGCTGGGTAGAGAGGTGGGATTCCAAAGGGACTGGATGCTGGGAAGCCATTATTCAAGAGAAGAAATATGGGCGAAGGAAGAAGTCTTGGTGGGGAAGAAAACAATGAGTCAGGCCTGCAGTGTCCTTTCTGCAGTGAGACATGCAGAGGTGAGCAAGTCCTGGAAGAGTAAATGAGAGACCCACTTCAATGAGGACATGGCTAATGCTGGGAGCAGATGCCCAGTAAAACCCCTGTAGTGCAGTTAAAATCTACAGTCTCTTGTCTACCATTCAGAAATGCAAAGAGCTCTAAAAATGAGCTTATTTATTTATTTATTTATTTATTTATTTATTTATTTGTAGTGTCAAGCAAATTCACTTCATCACAAAACCTGATATGAGGCTTCTTATCTCTAGATATCCCACTGAGATTAAAAAGTCTGCCCTGACCGGTTTAGGTCAGTGGATAGAGCATTGGCCTGCGACTGAAAGGTCCCAGGTTCGATTCCGGTCAAGGGCATGTACCTTGGTTGCAGACACATCCCTGTTAGGAGGTGTGCAGAAGGCGGCTGATCGATGTTTCTCTCTCATCGATGTTTCTAGCTCTCTATCCCTCTCCCTTCCTCTCTGTAAAAAATCAATAAAATATATATTTTTTTAAAAAGTCATATCGATCCCTGTCCCAAATCCCACGTGTTATGTGACTTTCATAACACATGTCCAGTCTAGATGCCCTGTTTCCTTTCTAAAAATCCCCCAAATTCTAATTCCAAAGTATATCTGGCTACAAGAATTTTAGGTGTAACATTATGAAACAATACTTAATTTCTAAAGAAAGCAAGGTAACAGTTAATTGAGGGCTTTCCCATGCCCAGTACACTTCCAAGTATTTGAATTTTCACAGCAGTCGTCTGAAGTGGGAACTATATTCTACAGATCAAGTGTCTGAAAGTCAGGCAGATTAGCTGTAGGAGCCAAGGCTGGTAGTTGTCCCTGGCAGGCTGGCTCCAGAGGCACTGCCTCCAAATTCATTTGTAAAGCTAGTTAGAAATGAATTAAATCATTCCTTGCATTAGATTCGTGAATAGCAGGAAACCAATACCTTTTACCACATTTCCACAAATAATTCAAGGACATGGTTGACCCAGGTTATTTTCTCATTTACATTCCAGCAAAGCAGAGAGAACAGTATTAGAGGATATCCCAGGGAAAGTGTTTCTGTGTGGGCCCTACAGTCCCTGGAGAGTTTTAATAGTGTTCATTGCCCAGTAATTTCATCCCCATAAGGCAGCAAAGCAAATCTGATAAGAGGACAGGCTCTGGGGTCATACTTCTTTGATTCTACCACTTACTAGCTTTAGACCCTGGTCAAGTTATTTAGCCTCTTTGTGCCTCAATTTTCCCTTCTATAAAATGGGATTAACTGCAAACTGTACCATAGAGTCATTGGATGGTTTAAATCAGATAATTCTGATAAAGTTTTTGTAGAGTGCCAGGCTGATAGTGAATCTTCAATATGTTTTGAATACTTGTATTTGACATAACCCCCATAGGGCCAGAAATCCTGGTGGGAATTTCTGATGCTAGTACTTTTTGTGCATTTCTCTGGAAGTAGAGTTGTTATTTGCCAAGTGTCATCCTGTTCTCTTCCAGGTGTTTGAGGTTCTTGGATGCCAGTCCAATTTAAGGGCCCTTTCCAATTACATTGTCAAAAGACAGACTGTGGTAGGTCTATCTGAGCCCTGACTTGGAAGGATGCTTCTGGCTTGGTTTTTCTTCATAGCATTTCCTCTGCCTGTGCAATCAATCAGACACATACATGTCTGTGTCCATACTTCATCCCTTAGAGTGAACAGATGCAGGCCCACCTAAAGCATCAGGACGATGTCTGATGTGTTCTGTCCCATTTGAAACTGATACCTATATACAAGGTGTACCGGTTAATAAGGTGGATTTTGTAATCAAAAAATGATAATTTCAAGAGAAACATCAAAAATGCTTTATTCAAAGTAAGCCTGCACATCTGCACAGCTCTTCCTATAATAAGTAAGCTTCAGTGAACTAGAATTCACCTATCAGATTCTCCTCCCCCCCTCAATGATTTTAGCCAGTCATTCTTAACTCTATCATCCTTTCCTCTCCGCTATTCCACTGATACTCAAACCTTGTCAAGTCACCTCAAATATACAAGTTTAAGATAAAAACTTTGACAGCAGCACCTCGAGGCCAGCATTCACGTGTGATTCAGTTTGTATCCCTCATAGCACATAAGAAAGACCATCTCACCTAGCCAGCTATCAATCCCCATGTTCCTTATAAAATACATATTTTTGGACATGACAGTGTACATTTAGCTCCTTCTCTGCATTTGGAGAGGTATGCCCTCTGACTTGGTTGTCCAGCACCTGTGTGGCCGTGGGCATGTCCTGTCCCTTCCGTGGACCTCAGTGGAACCTTCTGTGGTGCTCAAGGATATTGGACACCCCTCAATTACTGCTGGTGGCAAAGAAGTTTGTTTTCTCCGGTATCAGCAAAAGCATGTCAAATGCAAAGACTATAACCTAAGTCAAACATTCTTAAGAGGGATAAAAAAGGAAATTATTTGCCCAGGTAATTGAAAAGTCTGAAGAATGGTTATAAGAAAAGTAGAACCTCAGGCTTGTCTGAATTCAAGTCCTAAAACCATGTCAATGAAATCACTCATCTCTTTCTCTGTGACTCTCTGTTTCTGCTACTTTCTGTCTCTTTTTTCCTCCAGTTTTCTCCAAGTGAGTTCTCTCCAATGAAAGACCTAGATAGCCACCAGCAACTCCAAGGTGGAGCAACTCTGGTGGAAAAGAATCTTTCCCAAAAGTTTCATCCAAAGTCCCAGACCTGACTCTCATTGGCCTGGAGAAGGCATCCATTTATCCTTTTACCAATCACTGGAGCTGGAGGCATTTGGTCCTGTGCTCATCCCTAGGGATGAAGAGAGGGTTATCCCATAGAGCAATATGGACTGAAAACTGGAATGGGGTGATTGCTCAAGTAAAAGAGGGCCATGGGCATAGGGCATCAAGAGTTGTCTTCTTTAAGGCCCTTTGTCACATCAGCTAATGGGTAGTGACTTTTGGGCTTCCCTTGGCCACAGCCTCAGTTCTTCCCCCCACCCCCAACACCAGTGTTCTGAAGCTGAATATAGCTGAGACAATAACCTTCTCCAGCTAGTCCTAGTATGGGAGGAAAAATTAGAAGGTACACTTTTTCTAGAAGACTAAAGATAGGCAAGAATTGGGGCGTGTGTTTGACTCATTCGGTCAGTCCTCTGAACCTTTGCTTTTGAGTTTTTAGTGGATGTGTGCTGTGCTGCCCGGAACTCCATTCAGTACCAAGGCACTGATTCACCCAGTTGTCAGGAGTATTGCCTGCCAGACGACTCATAGCCAAGTCTCTCTGGGAATTACCTTTGGGCAAATGGTGCTGCCTTACCCAATTATAAGCCACCATCTGGGCAGGCCTGCATTCAATAACAGGGTTTCAAAGGTCTGGCCATCTCACCCCAGCTTTGAACACTACTCTGAAGTATTAACCCCAACCTCCAGCCTTGGCTCCAGAACTCACTGTGGGACCAACTTAGGCCTTTGTCACAACTGTTTTACTGTTTAAATTCTTTCTCTGATCCCTGCTTCTCTCTCCCTGCCCCTCTTCCACAATAATACTCCTGCAGGCAAATCTCAAAGTCCCAGAATCCCTTTCTGGGAACCAGACTAAGTTTATGTAGCATCTAAAAACTTAAAGTCCTAGGATTTATCCACTACTGAACCAGGATGGCCTTATCAGTAAAAATTCAAGCTTTGAAATCAGACAAGCCCCGTTTTAAATCTGCTACTTAGGAGCTATGAGTTTAGGCAAGTTAATTAATCATTTTTATCTTCATATCCTCACATGAAAAATGAAGTATTAATAATACCCTCTCCTAGGTTGGTTGGGATATTTAAGAGAAATATGTGTAAAGTGCTCAGCATAATAAGGACCCAGTGTATAGTTGTTATTATTTTCTCATCCTCCAGTATGGCTAAATCAATATGGCTTCAATACAGACATGAAAATGTATCAATGATCAATACCTAGTATTGGCAAAGGTTCACTGATCAGACACTGGCTCACACTGATTATAAATCTGAAACTGAAGTTCAGTTATCTTTCTGGAAAGTAAATAGATAATAGCTGGGGAAACAAAATGGTGGCCAAATAGGCAGATGTGTCCTGTACCTTCTCACAGAGCAGATAGAAGAAACAACTAAATCAAAGAATATCCACCCGGAATTGGCATATTAAACACAGCTGGTAAAACAATCCATGGCCGGAAAAGACAGAGGATGCCTGGAGAATGGTAGGATCAGAGATCTGGGCTGGAGAAAGAGAGAGACACGTGAGGATCAAAAGGAAACTGCACTGCACCAAGTCCGAGTCCCTTGGAGACACGCATAACAGTCGACTGTGGAAGGGGGTCCACATGGCTGCTGGCAGCAGGGGACTCTAGATCTAAGTCCACAGCCATGGGAGGCTGTGCCTAGAAAGGCATCCTGAAGAACTGCACTGGCAGCATAGTGCCAGGAGGAGAGAAGTGTGCAGCGGCGTAGTTGCTCTGCCTTTAGTATATTTTCCTTGCTAAACCCAGTACATAGGATTTTTCAATTACAAACACTCACCGAGGCTAAGGTACAGGTAGAGGTGATTTTGTGGAGGCTGGGGAGCAAAGCAGGGAGAGGCAACCAGGAATCTAGCTCTGGGACAGTCCGGTCCCTCCAACCCTAAACAGCCATTTTTTCTCCTGAAAAGCCGGCCCCTTACCAGCACAGCTGCACCCAGCCTCGAGTTCTGCAGGGAAACAAAGATTCTGAATACCCCCAGGGAGCCCTCAGGGACTGCGTTGAGGAGCCATGAGGTCCCAGAAACTAATACAGCAACACCCCCACCTAAAGCCCATGTCAGAAATGCATGCTTGTGTAAATATAAATGAAGGCAGGCAAACAAACAAAGCGGGCAAGTTGGTCCCGCTTGACTGAAACCAAGGCTGTGGAGACAGACACAGAGGAGTGGTGGATTCCTGGGAACATCAACACACTCCTGGCTGCCTAGCAGGAAACTGAGACCTGTCAAAGCAGTAGAGGCAGATCTCAAAACAGTCCCCATGGGGCATTAAAACTCAGCTGAAACAAACGACACTTCACTACTTCACATTTTTTATTGTTTATCTTTTACTTAAGGGAACACACTTTTTTCTTTATTTGATTTTACTTTATTTATTTATTTATGTATTTATTTATTTATTTATCATTATTATTATTTACCTTTTATTTGTTCTGGAGTAGTGTTCTACATTCTATTTTTATTTTTTTAGCCTTATTTTACTTTACCTAATTATTTCCTTTTGGCCAACCTTTTCTTCCTCACTTCTCCCTTTTTCATTCTGTTTCTCTTCTCCTGTTCCTGCATTAGTTTTTCTCTTTCCTTTCTTTTTGCTTCTTCTTAAAAATTGACCTTCTTTGATGTGTTACTATTATAGTAGTCTCTGTTGGCTTACTCATATATCTAATTTTCTCTCCCCTGCTCCAAGTCCATACACCCTTCTCTTTGCTCTTTCTTTGCTAGCCAATCTTTTATGCTTTTGTTTTTCCTCTCCTCACTTGCTCTCTTCTCCTAATTGCTTAATTATTTTCACTCACCAAACTCAAGCCTACTTGCTCTTTGTTCTATTCTCCTTTTCAAAAAGTAGATGAATATACAGATAGATAGATTAAAGAAAGGGAATTTTTTTTTTAAAAAAATGTATTGATTATTTTGTTTTTACTTTTCTTCTTATCCACTCATTCTCTTTCTCCCTCCTCTCTGCTGAATCATGGCCATTCCCCCATTCATTCAATTCCTTTACCTTACCCTCTGAACAACCTCGGCCTCTTCAGATTCAGTTCCCCCCCTTTTCCCCAAGTATTTGTTGTTTGCATTTTTTAGTTTATTTGCTTGTCTTGTGGAGTTTTCTCCCCATATACGTATATTTTTCCCCTTCTATTTTCTTCTTTTTATGTTCTCTCTCACCTTTTTTCCTTTCCTCAATATTATTTTTGCACTCTTTTCCCTCCCCTAATTCTCCTTTCTCTGTAGATCACTTTTACTGGGGTTATCAGTGTCATGAATACGTTCATGTTTTGTTACCTCCATGTCATCTCTTGTTGAGTTGTATTTTGTGTCTTTTGGTCAACGTGGTGTAGAGAGTGAGCCCCTAACCAGATATCCTTAGAGGAGCAAAAATGGGGAGATAAAGAAACAGCTCCTATAGGAAGAAAGAAAAAAAAAAAAAGAGGAATCACCAGAAAAGAGGTAAACAAAATGGAGACAAGCAATTTGTCAGAGAAAGAATTCAGAGCAATTCTTTAATCTATCTATCTGTATATTCATCTATTTTTTGAAAAGGAGGATAGAATACAGAGCAAATAGGCTTGAGTTTGGTGAGTGAAAGTAATTAAGCAATTAGGAGAAGAGAGGAGAGCAAGCAAGGAGAGGAAAAACAAAAGCATAAAAAATTGGCTAGCGAAGAAAGAGTAAGGAGAAGGGTGTGGACTTGGAGCATGGGAGAGAAAATTAGACATATGAGTCAGCCATCAGAGACTACAATAATAGTAACACATCAATAAAGCAGAAAAAGAAAGTCAATGACCATAAGGACACTGAAAAGGATGGAAGACAAATTCAACATGTGTAAGAATCAAGAGGAAATGAAGAAAAACCAAGAAAATAAAGAATGGTATAGCTGCATTAAATAACACAATAGAAAGCATCAACAGAAGACTAGAAGAAGCAGAGGACTGCATCAGCGAGCTAGAAGACAAGGTAGGAAAAACACACAAGTAGAGCTGCAACTGGCAAAAACAACTTATAAAGCAGGAGGGGAGCCTAAGGGAGCTTTGGGACAATACGAAATGAGACAACATCTGCATAACAGAGGTGCCAGAAGGAGAGGAAACTGAGCAAGGAATAAAAAACCTGTTTGAAGAAATAATGATAGAAAACTTCCCTAATATTGGAAAGAAAAAACACACACAAGTTCAAGAAGCACACAGATTCCCAAACAACATGAACCCAAAAATACTGACACCAAGACACATCATAATTAAATTGGCAAACACCAACTACAAAGTAAGAATCTTAAAGGGTGCCAGAGACAGACAGAAATTTACCGATAAGGGATCTCCCATTAGAATATCAACTGATTTCTCAACAGAAACACATCAGGCCAGAAGGGAATGGAAGGAAATACACGAAGTGATGCAAAGCAAGGTACTGAATTCAAGGATACTATACCCAGCAAGGCTATCATTAAAAATGGAAGGTGAAATAAGAAGCTTCATAGACAAAAAAAGGGGATAAATGAGTTTATTACCAACAAACCAGCAGTGCAAGAAATGCTAAAGGGACTTCTGTAAAAAGAAGAAATAGGAAGGGAAGAAGGAACACAGGCATAAAGAATAAAAATGGTGACAAGTACCTATCAATAATAATCTTAAATGTAAATGGATTAAATGCTCCCATCAAAAGACACAAGGTAGCTGAATGGATAAGAAAACATGACCCATATATCTGCTCTTTACAAGAGACCCATCTCAGAACAAAGGACTCACACAGACTGATAGTGAAGGGATGGAAAAAAAATTTTCAGGCAAATAGAAATGAAAAAAAAGCTGTGGTAGCAATACTTATATATGACAAATTAGACCTCAAAGTGAAGGCCATAACAAGAGATAAGGAAGGCCACTTCATAACACTAAAGGGAGCAATTCAAAAGAAGATATAACTCTGGTAAACTTATATGCACCCAATACAGCAGCACCCAAATACATAAAACAACTTCTGGAACATATCAAGGGAGAGATTGACAGCAACACAGTCATAGTAGGGGACTTTAATACCCCATTGACACCACTGGATAAATCCTCTAAACAAAAAATCAGCAAAGAAACATCAATCCTAAATGACTCATCAGATCAGAAGGAATTGACATCTTCAGATCATTTCACCCCAAAGCTACAGAATACACATTTTTCTCAAGTACACATGGACATTTTCAAAGATAGACAACATATTGGGACACAGGCAAAGTCTCTTCAAATTCAAGAAAATAGAAATAATATCAAGCATCTTCTCAGATCACAATGACATAAAATTAGAAATCAACTACAATAAAAAAAATGGGGGGAAAATCAAACACTTGGAGGCTAAAAAGCATGCTATTAAACAATGATTGGGTTACCAGAGATCAAAGAAGAAAGAAAAAGCACCTGGTAACAAATGAAAATGAAAACACAACAATCCAAAATCTATGGGACACAGTGAAAGCAGTCTTGAGAGAGAAGTTCACAGCTCTATAAGCCTACCTCAAAAAAAAGGAAAAAAAATGGTAATAAATTATCTGACCCTACAACTTAAAGAATTAGAAAGAGAGCAACAAGCCCTAGCTGGTTTGGCTCTGTGGATAGAGCATCAGCCTGCGGACTGAAGGGTCCCAGGTTCAATTCCGGTCAAGGGCCCATTCCCGGCTGGCGGGCTTCATCCCCAGTGGGGGGCATGCAGGAGGCAGCTGATCAATGATTCTCTCTCATCATTGATGTTTCCATCTCTCACTCCCTCTCCATTCCTCTCCAAAATCAATACAAATATATTTTTAAAAAACAACAACAAGAAGAAAACAAAAGAAAGAGAGCAACAAGAAAAGGCCAGGTACGCAGAAGGAAGGAAATAATAAAGATCAGAGAGGAAATAAATGACATACAGACCAAGAAAACTATATAAAAGATCAATAAAACCAAGAGCTGGTTCTTTGAAAGGATAAACAATATTGATGAACCTCTAGCCAGGCTTACCAAGAAACAAAGAGAGAAGACCCAAATAAACAAAATCAGAAATGAAAGAGGTAAAGTAACAACAGACCCCACAGAAATACAAAGAATTGTTAAAAACAAACAAAAAAACTACGAACAACTCTATTCCAACAAACTGGACAACCTAGATGAAATGGACATATTCTTAGAAAAATACAAGCTTCCAAAAACCAATCAGGAAGAATAAAAAAATATGAATAGGCCAATAACTACTGATGAAATTGAAGTAATAATTAAAAATCTTCCAGTAAACAAAAGCCCTGTCATGATGGCTTTACAGGGGAGTTTTACCAAACATTCAAAGAAAAACTAAAACCTATCTTCCTCAGGCTATTCCCAAAAATTCAAGAGGAAGGCACATTTCCAAGCTCTTTCTATGAAGCCAGCATTACCCTAATTCCAAAACCAGATAAAGACACTACAAAGAAAGAGAACTACAGGCCACTATCCCTGATGAACATAGATGCTAAAATCCTCAACAAAATTCTGGCAACTCGGATCCAGCAATACATTAGAAAGATCATATACCATGATTATTCTGGAGATGCACGGCTGGTACAATATCCACAAATCAATACATGTGATACATCACATAAACAAATTAAGAGGCAAAAATCGCGTAATCATATCAATCTATGCAGAAAAAGCATATTGATTGATGGGGAAGGAGCATTTGACAAAATCCAACACTGTTTCTTGATAAAAACTCTCAGCAAAATAGGAACAGAGGGATCATACCTCAACATAATAAAAGCTTTATATGACAAACCTACAGCCAACATCATATTCTGCATTAGTTTTGTTGTCTCTGTTAAGCCACCTATGAACATTCATAAAAACAAATCCATAGGCTGCTTCCATTATTGCTTTGGCTCAGGACCCTTCCTAGTACAGATTAGGCTGGTGTTGAGACTTTAGCTTGTGATAGGCAAGAAAGAAATCTGACCTTCTAGCTTAGCCACAAAAACTGCCATCAAGTTGACTCACAACTGGACTGAGCCAGAATATACTAGAAAGCAGAGGAGTCATGGGACCTTAAGAGCTTACACTAGCCAGTGGTTGGCAAACTCATTAGTCAACAGAGCCAAATATCAACAGTACTTCTTCAAAATAGACTCTCCCAGGCTGAAAACCAACTTCTGCGCATGGGCCACGAAGTTTCAATCACAGTGTATGCGTGCCCGCATGTGGTATTTTGTGGAAGAGCCACACTCAAGGGGCCAAAGAGCCGCATGTGGCTCGTAAGCCACAGTTTGCCGACCACTGCCCTAGACTATCACTAGGGCAAAAGGAGCCTAGCACGTGGTGAAACAATGTGGAGCTGGCCAATCTTACTGCCTGTGTATGCCTCTGCTGGAATGAATTTGAGGGGTGGAAGAATGTTTATTCACAAGACTGTTTATTTATTTTTTTATTTTATTGCTTAAAGTATTACAAAGGGTATTACATATGTGTCCTTTCTCCCCCCCCCCCCCGCCCTTGACAATCCCCTGGCCTCCCCTACCCCCCAGTGTCTTAGGTCCATTGGTTATGCTTATATGCATGCATACAAGTCCTTCAGTTGATCTCTTACCCCCCTCCCTCCTGCCCCCCAACCCTCCCTGGCCTTCCCACTGCAGTTTGACAATCTGTTTGAGGCAGCTCTGCCTCTTTATCTATTATTGTTCATAAGTTTATAATGGTCTTTATTATCCATGAATGAGTAAGATCATGTGGTTTTTTTCCCTTCATTGACTGGCTTATTTCACTTAGCATAATGCTCTCCAGTTCCATCCATGCCATTGCAAATGGTAAGAGTTCCTTCCTTTTTAGCGCAGCATAGTATTCCATCGTGTAGATGTACCACAATTTTCTAGTCCATTCATCTACTGATGGGCACTCAGGCTGTTTCCAGAAGACTGTTTAAATCAAGCTGTGAGTCTTTATTCATACTTTCATGTTTGCTGTGATTCAAAGCTCAATGAGCTCCATCACATGCAGTTTTTATTTTCTAGGGCAGATCAAAATATCTTAATAAAAACAGATAGCCCTACATGTTGAGTCTGAAATGAGGTCAAGACTAAACCAATAGAGGAAAAAGGCCATAGGAACCAGGGGTAACTAGGCCAAGAACCAAACAGGCTTGGGTGTGTATTGGAATCAAAAGATAGAGGAAGATGGAAATATGGGTAAAGATTAAAGAGCCTAGTAAATAGATTCATCATTTTGTAATTAGGTTGGAATACAAATTAGAGGCTAAGTGCCTGATATCTGGATTTGTTGTGATTTTAAAAATGTAAATTGTAAACATTTGGGAAATAACTTTTTCAATAAGACTTCACACTGTCACTTCACATTTATTTACTTATGTACCTTCATTGCAAGTGCATCTATAGCTAGAGAATGTTAAAACAATTCTGCAAGCAATTGGTATTGTAACAGACAAACTCTGCTTAGCCTTCTGCAAGTTTCTCTAATAGCATCCCTGATTGTTTGAGATGAAGAAATGCAATCTTACCCTCCCATGTCGTAGATCCTGTGTCTGGGATCCTGTGTGTAGGACCCTTAGAGAAAGAAGAATGCAGCCTCATTTCTGACAAAAGAAAAAGAAAGTCCCCTTGAACTCTTATACCCTACTGTAACCAACATTTTAAGTAAACACCTATCCCCAACCACTACTCTTTACTAGAAAAACTTCTGTCTCCTTATGTCTTTCTGCATCAAGTTTGAATTTCATCCAGCCTTACATGACTGTTTTACCCAGGCCAGTGATGGTGAACCTTTTGAGCTCGGCGTGTCAGCATTTTGAAAAACCCTAACTTAACTCTGGTGCCGTGTCACATATAGAAATTTTTTGATATTTGCAACCATAGTAAAACAAATACTTATATTTTTGATATTTATTTTGTATATTTAAATGCCATTTAACAAAGACAAATCAACCAAAAAAATGAGTTTGCGTGTCACCTCTGACACGCGTGTCACAAGTTCGCCATCACTGACCTAGGCTGTTATATCAGCCAGCCTCACTCCCCATGACCTTGCAAAGTGCATTCTTCTCTCTGTCCAGCTGGTCTTCTCCTGTCCTCATATTCATCTCTGCTACTGCTGATCCTCTCAGCTAGAATGGTTCCTCCCCACCACCCATCATGGTAAGTGGCCATCTACCACAAAGGCTGGACATTTTCCATGCTGTATCTCAATATATGCAATCATCTGTCATATAGCATTATTATTCCTATTGTATAGATAAGGAAATGAAGGCTCAGACTCAGGAACCTGACAAACCTCACAAAATGTGGAACCAGGATTTGAACCCAGGTCTGTTGCATGCCAGAATCTGAGCATTTAATAACTGCTTTTCCTCCCATCTCTGTGGCATAACTTCTGGGGTCCCACTGAGACCTAACGCTTTTTGGAAACTCAGACTGACAGCCAGGCCCACATTGTTCCCACCTATCCTATTGGTCAGAACCATAGAGCTGAACACTGAATTGTGATCTGATTGCTCTGTTTGTATCTGTTTCATGTCACCAATGAATTTTCAATTCAAGGGAACTAACTGATAAGACTCCTGACACAAAACACACAC
This sequence comes from Myotis daubentonii, assembly GCF_963259705.1. Lineage (NCBI taxonomy): Eukaryota > Metazoa > Chordata > Mammalia > Chiroptera > Vespertilionidae > Myotis > Myotis daubentonii. Next base: position 5,992,948 of record NC_081860.1, on the reverse strand, counting down.
GTAGAGCACTTAGGTTACTGGTATATATTTTATTAAGGATCTGGGTATGCTCCCTGAGGGGGGATCATTCACCCCTCCCTATTCTCCTACTCTGAGAAGAGGAAACAGTAATCTGATTGGACTGGTTTCCAAGACTAGTGAGTGGGATCAGTGTGAAATTCCAGGATGCCCCACTTTATTCCTTCTTTTCTCCATGTGGCTTATGTGGCAAAGTAAGACAAAATGAACTCCCAGGTGAGAGGTACTCTTTTTTAATATATATACTAGAGTCCCAGTGCACAAAAATTTGTGCACTCGGGTGGAAGGGGGGGTCCCTCAGCCAGGCCTGTGCCCTCTCGCAGTCTGGGACCCCTCGGGAGATAACGCCCTGCTGGCTTAGGCCTGATCCCGGGTGGCAGAGGGCAGGCCCAATCCCTAGGTGCAGCCCCTGGTCGGGCTCAGAGCAGGGCCGAGTGGGGAGTTGGGGTGCCGCCCCCTGTCATGCACAGAGCAGGGCGGATTGGGAGGTTGCGATGCCACCCCCAGTCAAGCTCAGGGTAGGGCCGATTGTGGGGTTGGGGCACCACCCCCTGTCACACTCAAGGCAGGGTCGATGGGGAGGTTGCGGCGCCACCCCCTGTCACGCACAGAGCAGGGCCAATCCGGGCGTTGGGGCGCTGCACCCTGTCACACACAGAGCAGGGCCCATAAGGGGGGTTGGGGCTCCTTACCCTGTCACGCACAGAGCAGGGTCGATCAGGGGGTTGGGGAGCTCCCCCTTGTCACGCACAGAGCAGGGCCCATCAGGGGGTTGAGGAGCTCCCCCGTCACGCACAGAGCAGGGCCCATCAGGGGGTTGAGGAGCTCCCCCCTGTCACTCACAGAGTAGGGCCTATAGGGGAGTTGGGGCACCGCTCCCTGTCACACACAGAGCAGGGCGGATCATGGGGTTGGGGCGCTGCCCTCTATCACCCACAGAGCAGGGCTGATCAGGGGTTTGGGACGCCACCACTGTCACATTCAGGGCAGGGCCAATGGGGAGGTTATGGCTCTACCCTGTCACACACCGAGCAGGGCCCATGGAGGGCGGGGGGGGGGTGTGTGGCACCACACACTGTCACACACAGAGCCGCAGGGCGATCAGAGGTTGGGGAGCTCCCCCGTATCAGCCCAGAGCAGGGCTGATCAGGAGGTTGGGGCACCTAACCCTGTCACGAACAGAGCAGGGCGGATAGGGAGGTAGGGGCCCCACCCCCTGTCACACACAGACCCACAGTGCGATTAGGGGGTTTGGGCGCTGCTCTCTGTCACGCTGATCCCGGTGCTGGGAGGCATATTACCCTTTTACTATATAGGATAGAGGCCTGGTGCATGGGTGGGGCTGGCTGGTTTGCCCTGAAGGGTGTCCTGGATCAGGGTGGGGGTCCCCACTGGGGTGCCTGGACAGCCTGGGTGAGGGGATGATGGCTGTTTGCAGCTGGTCACACACCCTCCAGGGTAGGATTCCCCACTGGGGTGCCTGGCCAGCCTGGGTGAGGGGCTGAGGTCTGTTTTCAGGCTGGTGGGTGTCGGAAGCTCCCAACCGCTCCTTTTTATCTTTTTTTTTTCTTCTAAATTCTGGGCCAACTTTAACTCTGAGGCTCCAGCTCTTAGGCCTCCTCTGCTGAAAGTAGGTATCTGGTTTGTTTCGGTTCTATTATCGAAACAATGTAGAACTCCAGCTCTGACTCCAGCTCTGAGATCCCAGCTCGCTGAAAGCTGGTTTCTGGGTGTTTTTTTTTTAGCTTCTATATTTGTTACAATGTGCAAACTGCAGGCTCAGAGGCCTGCAAGGGAGGCGGGGAACGTTGGAGTCCTCCGTCACTGAAGCAAGCAAGCCTCATGTTAGTTTCAAGCTGCCTGGCTGCCGGCCGCAATCTTGGCTTTCAGTTAATTTGCATATCTCGCAGATTAGCCAATGGGAAGGGTAGCGGTCGTACGCCCATTACCATGTTTCTCTTTTATTAGATAAGGAGATATATATATATTTCAGAGAGAAAAGGAGAAGGAGATATAGAAACATCAGTAATGAGAGAGAATAATTGATCAAATGTCTCCTGCACGCCCCCTACTGGGTATGGAGCCTGCAACCCGGCATGTGCCCTGACCCAGAATGAACTAAGACCTCCTGGTTCCCATATTTCCATCTTGCCCTCAGTGGTTGATGTTCAACCACTGAGCCACACTGGCTGAACTGAGCTTAGGTAATCTTGCTGTCTCCTATCTTATGTGTCTGGATGTAGGGTAGGTGGATTCTGAAATTTAGGTTTGAGCTAAAGATTTTGAAGAGTCTATTAGATCTTTAGAGTAGGTTAGGTTGGGTGCTCAAGCCCAACCCAGCCCAGCCTACTAGCGAGTTCTTCATTGAGCTTGAGCCAGCCAATAATAAATATTAAAGTGGTACACTATTACCCACTTGCTATTGTTTCCTGTACATGTTCTTTTCTTGAGGACCTCTAGAGATAGAATTCAGACTCCCTGGTTCCCCTAGCCAAATACCACTCTCCAGTACCCCCAAGGATCATGAGCTCTCCAACATCCCTCTTCACAGGTTCTTGGACTGACCTTCCTGGAAATTTGTGGCATGCATATGTTTGTATATGTGTTTCCTTTTCAAGTCATAGTCAACAAAGTAATATTAAGCATGAGCTTTTGTGTCAGTCTGGGTCTGACACAAAATGCCCACATAAAAAGAAATAAGGAAGAAGCCAGGATAGGCTTTGAGGAACATCAGACTGTGACACAAGTCATATCTCAGGTGAGAGAGAAAAAGAAAGTTGGGAAGAAGTATCTGATTTTTTCATAAAGTCAAGGGAAAGTTCAGCAAATGCATCAGGGAGATCTTGAGCCAATGGTGGCTGTCAGAAGCAGAGAACTGCTCATGGGAAGTGTGGCCTCAGTGCAAAACCAAAACAATTTTCAAAGAGTAGTATCTGGCCCTTAATTATTCTCTTTAAAGTAAGAGGACGGTAAAATCAGTTTCATTCCATCACAGCTTCCATGCCTTGTCAATAATTGCTGCCTGCCTTGACCTGTCATTGTAAAACCATTTTCATTTCTTTCTTAGACTTCTATTTTCAACCAGTAAGAGGAAACATCTTTGAGACAAGATATATTTTGAATGAAAAATAGAAGAACCACAGTTTATTCCGGGAGGCTTCCAGCTGAGCACATGCAGACTGTCCAGAGCCTATTATCTTGGCAAGTCTTAGGAAAATTCCAAAGACATTATACGTTTTTCTAATGTTTCATACTCTGAAAACAAATTGGGTTCTCATATTCCTCATGTCTATGCCTATCACCTAACAACTTTTTTGTTGGAAAGGTGTGAGCCAGGCCCAGTACTTAAGGACTGTATCATATGTGAGGCCACGATTCTCTGAAGAATTGTGGAAGTTGCTTGTGATCCTTGCAGTCTCTGGTGGGAGCCACAAACAGGATGCTGAGTCTCTAGAGCAGCAGTTCTCAACCTATGGGTCGCGACCCCTTTGGCGGTCAAACGACCCTTTCACAGGGGTCGCCTAAAACCATCCTGCATATCAAATATTTACATTATGATTCATAACAGTAGCAACATTACAGTTATGAAGTAGCAATGAAAATAATTGTATGGTTGGGTCACAACATGAGTAACTGTACTTAAAGGACCAGAAGGTTGAGAACTACTGCTCTAGAGCATTCTTTTTTTGATTTTTTAAAAGTGATTTGAGAGAGAGAAAAACATAGATGCATCCACATTGATTAGCTGCCTCCTGCATGCCCCCTGCTGGGGATTGAGTCTGAAACTCAGCTGTGTGCCCTGATCAGGAATCAAACCGGGGTCCTCCTGGTGCATGGGTCAGTTCTTAACCACTGAGAAACACTGGCTGGGCTCTAGAACATTCTCGTAGTAGACAGACATTATAGGCTCTGACTCTAGCACAATGCCTTGTTAGAGTCCATAATGGTTTGCCAATTTAGTTAACTATATAGATGCCTTTTTGTTATAACTGTGTAGAGAAAGCTGGTTCCTCAACAAAATTCTTACTTCCTTGGCATAAAGTTTGGCATGAAACTAATCTGGTCCTATGATTAGTTCTGGCCAGTAGAAGCTGAGTGGAAGTGAAGTGAGCCACTTTCAATCCAGCCCTTACTTCCAACATGTGTTCCTCTCTCTTCTTCTTCATTGACTTGTGTGCTGAACAAAACTTACAGGATGCAAAGGAGCATGGTTCCTGGGTCCCTCTCCCACCTGCATCAGATCATTACATAAGAGAGAAATAAACTGTAATGTGTAAAGGCACTGGGAGTTTAGAGTTATCAGTCATAAATATTTTCACTATTAATAGCACAGCTTTTTTTTTCCCTTAAGCGTCATGACCTGTTCTAGTCAGACTTTTCTTTTTCTTTTAATTTCTTTTTAAGTATTGTTGAAAGTATTACATATGTCCCCTTTTTTCCCCATTGCCCACTTCTAACCTGATCCTGCCCACTGCTCCAGGCCTTAACCATCCTATAGTCTATGTCCATGGGTTATGCATAAATGCATACAAGTTCTTTGGTTGATCTCTTCCCACCTACACACCCCCACCTTCCTGAGATTTGATACTCTGTTCTCTCAACTTTGTCCTCACCATGGGGGCTATCTTTTTCCTCAGGCTGCCTTCCCTTATGGTACCAAAGTAAGTACAGAAGTTTCTCTCTTCATATCTACAGCTTCTACATCCAGAAAAAGGGGGGGGGGGCAAGGGAAGCTGTCACGCTTGCTGGCTAGCTCTTGAGAGGAAATTTCTTTCTCAAAGTCCCTGTTGGACTTCTTGTCATTGGACTTAATTGAACCATGTGCCCCTTCCTGAACCATTCAGTTTGGCAAGGATATGGAATTACCCCATTTAAAACCTTATAATGCAAAAATACCCATAATTACAGAGTTTGTAGAAGTGGGTTACCTGTGGCATTACCAGCTCTTGCCAGTCCTGGACAATGATATCCATGAAGTTGTGGGTGTGATGTGATCATTTGCTTATTCCCTAATACATACTTGTTTCAACTTTATATCTTAAAGTTATTTAAAGTTTTGCCTAATAACTAATTATATTATATTACACTAGAGATATACACACATCACACTTTGGCAATACTGGCTTTGATAGAAGAGGGAAAGAAAGTGAATGGTGTTAGAGGATGAGCCATGGATGAACAAATGGTGGAGTTTGTTACAGGGACAATGAATCCCCCTAGTATGAAAAAGAGGATTCACTGAGAAATGTTGGGAAATGAGAATGAAAAATTGGTGGATTGTGAATGACCTTGAGTTCCAGGCTGAGGAATTTGGGTATTATTACATAGATAAATGATAGCCTTTCTGAGCTTTTCATCATGAGGTGATGAAAGAATTGTTTTAATAATATTAAACTGACAGGTCTATAAAGAATTTATTGGAGTGAAAGTTCTTTGCCATTACAAAGAAATAAAGGTAGCATGACTTAAAGTAGAAGAAGGGAAACATAGGAGGGGAACATTTCAAGGAGTGAAGAAATCTGATGTGCAGCATGAAAAGAATGCATAGTCTAGAGTGATTCCAAGGTTGTTAGAATAGGTTCTCTAATACAGGAGCCCATTTAGCCTGGAGACATTGAGTGTGTGTGTGTTGGGAGAGGTTCTCTGATTCAGATTTTTGGCTGACCCAGAGGCAAGTTCCTTATTCAGCAGACTTCTGAGTCTTTCCTAATACATCACTGCATCAGGAGTGGGAAAGTTTGACCCTAAAAGTGCAATGACACCACTGAGTAAGTGGTTTCAACACATCAGTCCTGAATGTCAGACCCCATAATCTATGCTGAACCTCCTTCCCCATCAAGACTAGAGCTAGACACCTCCCTTCTGACAAAAAAACCCTGCCCCACTTCTGCCCCTGCCCCTTAGTGGTGTCACATCCCTCCTCCCTTTAGAAGTCCCAGCCAGACCCTGCACCACAAAACTGTGACTGGTTTTTCATGTAAAGGACTATCAGAGTCCTATTTCTGGAGCATAAAATCTTCCTGATATCTGTTGGGCATCATCTTAGAAGAGTGGACAAAAGGAGCAGGTGATGGAGAGAAACTGCTGTGGGACAGTCAATCTTGGCACAGAACAGCATTGGCGGCCTTCGTACTCACTCACCGTAGGGTATTTTACAATCATTTCCACCCTATATCCTAGACCAGCCGTGGGCAAACTATGGCCCGCGGGCCAGATCCGGCCCGTTTGAAATGAATAAAACTAAAAAAAAAAAAAAGTACCCTTTTATGTAATGATGTTTACTTTGAATTTATATTAGTTCACACAAACACTCCATCCATGCTTTTGTTCCGGCCCTCCGGTCCAGTTTAAGAACCCATTGTGGCCCTCGAGTCAAAAAGTTTGCCCACCCCTGGGATAGATGCTCAATTCAGGAACTGCCCCGTGGTGGTCAGTGCGCTCCCACAGCCAACCTCCCGCAGCTGGCCAACCTCTCGTGGGCCCTCCCCCCCAGCCAGCTGGCCTGATCGGGACTGTGCGAGAAGGTCCCCATAGGCCCCTATCACCGGCCAGGCTGAGGGACCCTACCTGTGCACAAATTCCTGCACTGGGCCTCTAGTCCTATCTAATAAAAGAGAAACATGGTAATTGGCGTACAACCGCTACCCTTCCCATAGGCTAATCAGGGTGATATGCTAATTTACTGCCAACTAAGATGGCGGTTAACCACCAACAAAGATGGCGGCTAATTTGCATACTGCAGGCAGGATGGGACAGCCCCATGCTGCCTGACCCTCCGCCATCCAGGCCTGCTATCTGTGACCTGGATGGCGGGCGACCCAACCCAGGGCTGGTGGGGCATGACCGCAGCTGTCCCCCACTGGCCAAGACCCCAACCCGCTCCCCGCCTGCAGACCAGGGCTGGCGGGGCAGCTACAGCGTCTGCCTGCAGTCACGCCCCCAACCCGCTCTCCGGGTAGAGCGGGTTGGGGCATGACTGCAGGCAGACGCCCCGACCCGCTTTCACCGGCAGACCGCCAAGCCCCCTGTGTGCACCCTGGGTGGCAGGGGAGGGGGGCGTGAGGGGGGGTTGGGGGGGGCTTGGTGGCACGAACAAGCCGCCTAAACCACACCCCCAGCCGGGACCCCAGTGTGGGGCCCAGGGTGGGTGGGGCCTCCGCAGCTGCAGTGTTTGGACCCAGGCCTCCAGCCTGCCCTGAGCTCTGCTCAAGGAGGGGCTGGGGGCCTGGGGTTTACTAAACTTTTCTGGAGCTGCTCCCCATACTCCCGCTCCTGCCCCAGAACCACATTGCCCCCATCAAGCTCCTGGCAGCTTCCTGACAGGTGGGCGGCAGGAGAGCTGCGTAGAGCAGGGGCTGTAGGTTAGTGAAATTTTCTATGAGGGGTCATATCTATACTAATAAAAGCCTTGGGGGTGATCTGGCCAGCAGGGGAGGGCAGTTGGGGATGATCAGGCCGGCAGGGGAGCTGTTAGGGGGCGATCAGGCTGGCAGGCTGAAGCACTTAGGGGCAATCAGGCAGGCACACAGGTGAGTGGTTAGGAGACAGCGGTCCAGGATTGTGAAAGGGATGTCCAACTGCCGGTTTAGGCCCGATCCCGGCAGTCGGACATTCTGGGATCAGGCCTAAACCAACAGTCGACATCCCCCAAAGGGTCCGAGATTGGAGAGGGTGCAGGTTGGGCTGAGGGACACCTCCTCCCGTGCAAGGATTTTGCGCACTGGGCCACTAGTTAATATATAATACAATACATAATTACGCTTTATTATTTTTATAATTTAGTCAGCATTATTTTTCTTCCAATGTTAAAAATAGAGAAAAAACATGTAATTGTCAGATGTAGTCATGATACTTTTTCTTTATTCCATTTTGATAGGCCTTTCTTAACATCAGTCTGGTAAGTGGTTTTTCTTTAGAGGCATAAACCAACATCTTTGTGTAAGTAAAAGAAAGGCTGCCTTGGGAGTTAGGGACTTGGACTCAGATTGTGACTTATTTGAGCAGTGCTCTGGGGCCCTGTGAATCTCCTTCTATATATACACTCTGAGAAGCACAGGTCTCCTCATCATCCTTTTTATGCCAACAATCTGAAAACAGAAAAAAGGTGAGGAAATGAATGTTGATTGTGGTGACAGAGCGAAGTTGCATTACAAAAGTGTTTTGCCCATGATACCTCGGCTTCATGTAATTTTCTGAGAAGAAGAGATGTGCAGGAAGGTTTAGAACAGGCTTCTGCGAAGTTCTGGGCCTCTGAAGATCATAAAGGAAGGAAGACCACACCAGGAATATGACAGAGAGATGGCAAACACCACATGGAAGAGAGGTAAGACTTCCAGCCCTTCCCTACGCTAACAGTGTTCAGTAGGGCTTGTCTGCAGGTGACATAGACAAGCTCTGCAGAATTTTGTTTATGTCTTATTCGAAGAAAAATTTAATAAATGAGTAGCATTTTATTGAGGACTACTTAAGTATGTATGGGCACTTCATAACACATGTGCAGGTCAATGTTGAAGAATACTGAGGAGTCAGCAGTGCAGAGGAGCAGGTGATATAAAAATGCCACGAAGGTAACATGGCAGAATGATAGGAAATGACAGGTGAAGTAACATGTCAGAAAGTGTAAAATAGTTAAAAGGAAAGGTTAAAATGAGGTGCAGGCAGTGGCATCTGCATGTGATCAGTGATGGAATCGAGCTGGTTCCTGGTATAATTTGAGCACAGCCCTTGTGTCATACATTCTGCTAGTTTCCACTCAGCTGGGCCAGGCCTCCTCTGAGACCATCCTGCATGTTCACCCTGTGGAAAAAAACTAGGGTTCTCCCGGGAGCAACTTCTCTACAAATACATAAAACCTAAATATTCCAAGTATTAATGAAACATGACAGAGGTGACCATCCAGCCCTGGTCCAGAGCAAATACACTTGGAATAGTATTCAGGGAAGGTAATGTTACAAACACCAATTGAAGGATGGTCTTACAAGAAGAGCCCATCATTCATGTAAGTAAAAAAACATAACCTGGCACAGGCAGTCACCCAGAATCTTTATATAGAGGAAAGGTGCAGAAGTGGAAGCCATTAATCTAGACATAGTCATCCCCCTAGTGAGAAAAAAAGCAAGGGGGACCCATTAAGCTGTCTGTAAGGTGCCTGGCTCCCAGACACATCCAGCACTTTCTGAGGAAAAGAGTGTTAAAGAAGTTTGTGGAGTCTATTCCTCAGGGCTCTCCACACAGCTCAGCACTGGCATCCATAGCACATTTCACATGAGAGTGAGGACAATTTTCAGAGCCCAAGGTCTGGCTGCAGGAGAGAGAAAGCTACAGGTGGAATATAAAGGAAGACAGGCCATCATCTCAGTCCATTAGGAGAGATGTGAGGGTCTTACCTACAGATGATACAAGTGCAAATACTTCCAGTATCAGTTTGCAATACAGAAGTCTCTGATCCTCATCAAGGATTCCCCACTCCTCTGGAGAGAAGGCAATGGCCACATCCTCAAAGTTCATATCCTGTCATAATGGGGACAGTTTAGTCCATTATCAGCTTCTCTCCAAGGATTTTGCATTGATCATACACCACAACTTCCATATCCATCTGCTCCCTAGACTTCTGACTACAAAGAAGATATCAGGCCTTTGTTTCATCAAAGACACTCACTCCTTATATTCCTACTGATGCAGTGTCTTCCCACGACAATAAGGGCAATGAGCATATAGATCCTACCCGCTCTCTACTACAAACATGTTGTCCACACTGCGCCTTTCAATACAGTGGGAGTCATGAACATAGGGTACGGAGAGATGATGTCCATAATGAGATTGTGAGTGATTTGACACTGTTCTTGTAAGGCAATAACCTTGTTGTTCTTTAGATTCTCATTCCAAGACCCTGAACATTTTGGCCTCACACTTTACCCGTTTGACACCAATCCTAGGGTGCTGTGCCATCACTTTGCACTTCCTGCTGCACATAAATCTTTGCACCACACTTCTCTCACACAGCTTCATTCCTAGAGGCATAATGCCAAAGGTTAGACAAAAACATCGTGACTTGGACAGCTTATCTAAATCATCTTCTTTTCCAATACTGCAATTCACCCCTTCAGTAATGTATTTCTCTCTTACCCTCCACCCTTCCCAACGCCAGCCAAGATGACACTGATGTATGCTCTCAGATTCCTATTAATCACTGTCACTGCCCTCCACAACAAAAGGCAAGTAGTACATATATTTCACCAAATCTCCGGACCAAGCAAGTACCACTGTAATCAACCCTGTTTTCAGGAATTAATCTGAAATTCACCATATCACATTATCCAGACATCACCAGAAGTGAACTCCATCTTCATTTCCTGTTAAGTTGAGTTCAGTGGCCCTGCAGCCATGAATGCACATGCCCTCTCCAAGTACACATCACTCTTTCTACCATAACTCTCTCAATCCTACACTCCCTTAGTTGCAGACCCCATAGTCATCTCCCTGACTTCCTACTCATTACTCAGTAAGTGTGGTTTTGTTAATGCCTGGAAAATTCAAACTGAATTAAGGTCTACACCAACTCTCATAGTCCACAATCAATGAGGCTCCCTCAGTCCTTCAGTCCACACTCAATAAGGCGCCTTCAATCCTGATTACCTCCCTCCCTGATTGTTTTTTTCCTTCAACCTCACCTATTGAGAACCACATCAAATCTCAGATATCCAGAGCCCACCACTTCTGGTGCTGCACTTGATGTCCCTTCACCAGTCACAGCCATCAGCACTCAAGTTCCATCACCTATGGCCCTCTCTCCCAGGTCCAGTGTGTCTCACATATGACCACTCATTCCTGTATATAAATCAGTCAGACTACTGAGCACACCAAGGCTCTCAACACAATCCTGGTGTGCGATTCACAAGTAAAGATGCAACAGCTACATTCTCATCTTGTTTTAATTGCTCTTTGGTCTCCAATTAAACAGAAAAAAAAGTTTTTAAATAGATGATCTACAACTCTGCCCTGGTCACTTTCCCCCCGACTTTAAAGGAGTTTTCAACCTGAACTTCTCCTCAGAGTACCAGATGCTCATGAAGATCTCTCTGAAATATCGCACACCAAAACAGATAAAAATAAAAGTTTGGTATCCCCAATGAACATTACACTTCTACTCTGAATATCTGCATCTCAATTGATGGTGCTTCCATACCTGCAGCTGCCAAATGCAAACCTTCAGTCCATGGCTCTTACTTCTCTGTCAGCCTCAAATTTAGAAAATCCAGTTGGCCGAACATAAAACACCAACCCAGAATCCAACAGCTTATTTCAACCGCTCAGACACCATCATGGGCCACTAACCATCATGCTTACCACAGAAACCTCCATCCTAGACGTTCTACCACCTCCCTCACAGCCATATGGTTTGTTATCCTTCAGCCACAGGAAGACTAATGAGACCTGGGTCAGATCACCTGCCTCTGCTGCTCCAAATCTTCCATTACTCCCATCACCTGCAGAACAGACTCCAAAGGTAGCACAAGCTCCTCTAGACCTCACCACTGTCCCTTTGTTACCAGTTCCTATTTTAAGAAATGGACACATGCGCCAGCTGGTTTGGCTCAGTGGATAGAGCACCAGCCTGTGAACTGAATGGTCCCGGGGTTGATTCTCGTCAGGGACACATGCCAGGCTTGTGGGCTTGATCCCCAGAGGGTAGGCGTGCAGGAGTCAGCCCACCAATGATTCTCTCTGATCATTCTTGTTTCTATTTCTCCTTCTCCCTTCCTCTCTGGAATCAATTAAAACATATATTTTTTAAAAAGGACACCAGTTGGTTCCTGAATGAGCTCAGTCTTCACTCTAAGCCAGGGGTGGGCAAACTTTTTGACTTGATGGCCACAATGGGTTCTTAAACTGGACCGGAGGGCCGGAACTAAAGCATGGATGGAGTGTTTGTGTGAACTAATATAAATTCAAAGGAAACATCATTACATAAAAGGGTACGGTTTATTGGTGTGTTTTTTTTTAGTTTTATTCATTTCAAACGGGCCGGATCCGGCCCGCGGGCCGTAGTTTGCCCATGGCTGCTGTAAGCCATTGCACACATAGGAACCTATGACTGGAAGGTCTTCTCACATCTGATTCCACTGTTGGCTAAAAAGAGGGATCATTTCATACAACCGTAGACATTTACTTAGAATTTTGGACTTGGGGTCTCATCAAGTTCCCCAGATATAAGGGCTAGAAGAGAGGCAAGACAATCGCAGGACACCACTATCTCAGAAGTTGTAAGAGTGTGAGGCCCTGATATTAGTTCCACAAAACAGCACCATTAAACCACTCTGCCTTTGCAGGAATCTGTGTTCAGAGAAAGATCTGTTGAGACTCTGGCCACCAAGCCAGGACCCATGGGCTCAGACTGCTCAGTACCGTTTCCCAGCCAATAGGCCCATGTGTCCTGGAGATGACCACATTATCTCAAGACTCAGTCCTCAGTACACACTCTTGCCAGTTACCTTATCTTTTATAGGACTTCTGCCTCCTGTCCCCTACTGCTATCATCTCTCTACTAGTCTCTTCTTCTTCTGAGCTGCTTTGGGAAAAGTTTAAAGAACTACCTCACACAATGTCCCTCTTTTGGTCAGGACCATTCAAGTCCCCATTTTCCTGAGAATGAAAGTAAAACTCCTCCTGCAAAACTCTGCCTCATCTGCTTTGTTCCATTAGACACGAAACAAGTCCTGGGTTTCCCAAATTCTCCTGGTTCGGTCACACCATCACGTCCTCACATGGAAGTATTGCAGCCTATTAACCTCTTTCCCCCATGACACCTTATGTCACACATGTGCTACTCACTGTTACTGGCAGTGTGACCTGGACTGCAGGATCCCAGAGGAGTCCACATCCCAGGCTGGAGGGTTACCTCCAGTGAGGCTGCGTCCTACTGTGTAAGCAGGGAGGAGTCTAGGAGTCACAAAAGCCCAATTCTGGCGTGTTGGGGCTCCGCAATCCTCAGACACATCACTGCATAGGGAGATACTGCCTCTGATGCCTTGTCCTACTGGAGACCTGGCGCTGGGAAGACTCACTCTCTGTGAACAGACCAAAGTGGTCAACAGGAGCATCAGGTAAATGCAGGAAGTCCCACCCTCACCCACGTACAACTGGATAATATGCCTCTCCTGGGTTTTCATTGGCTAAATCCAGCCATCATTAGGCGCATAGCCCTTTGGGTAATATACCTTTCCAGGCCTCCCAGATGTAAGTAGGATCCCAATCACTCACTGAACATTGTGAATATTGGTGTTTGGAAGCCAGAATGTTGCTGGGAAATGACAACATTAGGATCGTGTGGCTGGTGGTAGTTTCTGGGGTTTGTTCTCTCCAACTGATTTTTTGGTTAAGTTGATTTTTGAGAGATAGGATGGGACAGGAAAAAGAGAAGTATGCATCAGCTGCCTCCTGTCAACCCCTCACCCTCCCACTGGGAATCCAGCCAGAACACCAGGCTTCTAACTCATAAACAACTTAACCAGAAACCTTCCCAGCACGGGAAGATGCTCAAACATCTGAGCTATTCCAGCTGTCAGATTTTTTTATGTTTAATATAAACATATCACATTATTAAGAGACAAATCAGGCTATGAGAGAACATACACAATCCAATTTCATTTGTTTAAAAACAACATTTGAAATGCTACGAAGAACAAAAAGTTAACACTTCGTAAATTGTTAGAATGTTTGTATTCAGTACACATTGTGGAACTATGGAGCTAATAGCTACTGCATGTTTACTACATGTGCCAGGCCTGGAATTCAATGCTTTACATGCAGTATTATGTCATTTAGTCCTCTCTGCAACCTAAGATTTTATGTACAGCAAATTGAGGCTCAGAGGCTTTATGTAAATTGCCTGTTAGTAGAGTTAAATAAAGGCAGGGATAAAAGGCAAACCCAAGTGTTTTTGGTAACAGAGCTCTGACTTATATCATGAGGCTCTGCTGCCTCCTGGAGAGCAGAATTGTTAATACACACCCATTAGGACCAGCTAGATCAGTGGTTCTCAACCTTCCTCATGCTGCGACTCTTTAATACAATTCCTCTTGTTGTGGTCACCCCCAATCATAAAATTATTTTTGATGCTACCTCATGACTGTAGTTTTACTCCTTTCATGAATCATAATGTAAATATCTGCTATGCAGGATGTATTTTCATTGTTACAAATTGAACATAATGAAAGCATAGTGATTCATCACAAAAACAATATGTAATTACATATGTGTTTTGCAATGGTCTTAGGCGACCTCTGTGAAAGGGTTGTGTCGTTCGACCCCCAAAGGGGTGTCGACCCACAGGTTGAGAACCACTGGGCTAGATGTTATGGTGAGTATCAAACAGGCCCAAAACTTCAGTTGCTTATACTAAAGAAGGTCTCTTTCTTGTTCATGCCACATGTCCTCCCTGGTTCTCAGGGACCAGGATAAAGGTGCAGCCACCATGTAGGTATCTGCTAGGTGTTAGTAGCAATGAACAGAGAGAATGCCAGTCCCTGGTTCCAGACTCTTGTATTAGTAGTGACAGTCTTCACTCCAACACGCTTCATTGGTCAAAGCACATCACGGGGCTGCAGCCAAATTCATGGGGTCTGTAGGGGAACGAACCTGATAAACGTAATGCGACCCTTGAAGGACACCGCATGGTGCCAATCAATCTGGGGGACTTTACAGGGTTGAAGGAGAGGAACGTGCTTTGGTAGGAAATAACTGCATGAGTCAGCATGGATTGCTTTCTCTTCATCCAGGTGCACTTTTTCCCTTAGATACCCTAAGCCCGTGGTCGGCAAACTGCGGCTCGCGAGCCACATGCAGCTTTTAGACCCCTTGAGTGTGGCTCTTCATAAGCCTGAGGAGGACCCTAATTAAGTTAGTATCAATGTACCTACCTATATAGTTTAAGTTTAAAAAATGTGGCTCTAAAAGAAATTTCAATCATTGTACTGTTGATATTTGGCTCTGTTGACTAATGACTTTGCTGACCACTGCCCTAAGCCACCACGGGCAAGATTCAAAGACGTGAACTTCAAAAAAAGGCGTTTGGTCATTATTCACTGGCAGTTAACTCAGAACTACTACTGAGTGGGAAGTTGTTTAAATCCCTGGCTGTCTCAGTTCCTACACTGTGGTGAGGGAGACGACACACATGATAAGAGAGTTGAAAAGGAAGCACACAGGACTGCAAGCATTCCAGCATCCATGTTCTTTTACATCAACATCAGTCACTACCCAGCCTCCAAGTCTCTTTATCATTTCAATTGCCCTGGTGGGCACTCCCATTGGGGATCACAGTAAAATATGCTGACTTTTACATCAATGGTGATCCTGTGCTTTCCAATCATTCTGTGCATGAGCATGTGCTAAATGTGGTTTCTTCATTGTTCACTCCATCCCCACTGGGGTTCTTTCCTCCTGCTGGTCACAGTGCTCCTGGATGGCCATGCGCTCCCACTAATTGCCAGGACGCAGAAGTTCTGGATTGATGCACTGAGCATACCTAGGTACCTTCCTCTATTAGGTGTCAGCAGAGATTGCACATGGGCAAGAGTGTGACCTGTTCTCCAGGGAAGAGGAGTCTCACAGGACTGTCCCTGTCCTCTCCATGGATGTCCAGTCCCTTATTCCTAAAAGGGATAATTATGGGCCTAAGAGTTCTTCCCATCAGCGTAGCCCCATATTTATCCATATGCATCAGAAAATGAATCAGGCTGCACAGAGGGCAGTAGTGAAGGGCAGGCACAGCTATAACCTGTAAGGACTGAGAGTGTGGACACTGATGACTCGGGAAGTATCAAGTTGTCTGTCCTTTGGAGCTATTGTTCTAGTGGAGGACATCCCAAAAGCAATGGGGCAGGGTTGCTACAACAGGTGATAAGACAGGAACATGAAGACACCGTGGTCACTGGAGCCTCCCAGAGAAAGTCTGGGAAGAGGTGGTAGGGCCAGGATAAGTGCATATGGGGCATATGTTCTCTGAGCACAGTTCTGCATATATGAAAATGTAAAACATTCACCTATACTGCAACAGTTTGATGAGTAGAACACACATCTATATGAAGAACATTTACCAGAATCATCTGATCTCAGTGGAAGTCTGTGTTCTTTCACATAAGAGGCTTCTAGAAACAAGACCACAAATCACAGAATAAACCCACACAATTTGTGTTATCGTCATGATCCACTCACTGCTTTTTTTTAAGTACAAAAAGCCCCAATGCTTTTTCAATAAAATAATTTATTTTTTAACTTAAATTGCTCTTTGAGTGATAAAAATTAACTTACCTGTGAGACAAGGTGATTCTGAGGGGTTGCAACATAACTTTGGAAACTGGAGAGTGTAGAGCCCATGGTGAACTAGAAACTGCTTTCCCTAGAGAAACCATTTCTAATGTCTAAAAACACTAAGTGGGAAGTATGAATCAGCCAACTCGCAGTATTTCCTTTTCTTTTTTCCCCCCTCACCCTACGATTCTTTTTCCATTTACTTCTAGAGAGAGTTGAATGGTGGGAGGAGTTGGAGAGAGAGGGAGAAAGGGAAAGGAACATCCAGAAGGGAGAGACACATCAATGGCTTGCCTCCCTTATGTGCCCTGACATGGCCCTGGTATTAAACCTGCAACTCAGGTCTTTGCCCTTGACCGTAATGGAACCAGAGACCTTTGGCTCCTGGAGGCAAAGCTCTAACCACTGCATTATCTGGCCAGGTCTTGCAGTCTTGCTTAAAACACAGGAATCCAATAGGGGCATCTTGGAGGCTTATTTTGGCTCTCTAGAGATGATTTATTGAGCTTGATTTATTGTGAAAGTCTGAAGCTCCTCAGAATCTCAAATTTTATCTCTTTTATTCCATATCTTTTCTCTTTGTTGTAAATTTTGGGCATATCCTCTGAAATTCTGTGGATGCTTATCATCAACACGGCTTCTGTGTATGTCATTTTCTTCTGGGGTACTATCATTGTGGTGTGTATACTAAAGTACCTTACAGATACATTTCTAAGAAACAGTGTCAGCCACTGGACTTTTTATTTGCATTCAGTTCTGGAAATTTCCCTCTGGTACAGAGGAACCCATCAGAAGGGAATCTGGGGCTCAAGGCAAAATGTGAGGCCACCTGCAGAGAAGGTCAAGTCCGTCCACAGTGCCCACAGTTCAGCTATGATCCCACTTTCTCTTCCTGGCTGTCAAAACCAACCACAGTGACTATCATCAGCTTCCTGGTCAAAGAACATGCTGAACTGTGGGTTCCACCCCAGTCAGTGGCCTGTGGGAGGCAGCCTATCGATGATTCTCTCTCATCATTGATGTTTCTATCTCTCTCTCTCTCCCTAACCTCTCTGCACTCAATAAAAACATTTTCAAATGTATTTTTAAAATCAATAATATGTAAACAAAACTTTAAAAGAAATATTTAAAACTTGCATTTCCCAATTAGTTTACTATTTTATGATAAACTGGAGGCCTGGGGCACAAAATGCATGCATGGGTAGCATCCCCAGACCTGGCCAGCAATCAGGGCTGATGGGGGCCTTTCTTCACTCCATGCCGCCCCCTGGTGGTCAGCACATGTCATAGAGAGGGGTCAGTATCCCAGTCAAACTCTCGTGGGGACAACTTGCATAGTAGGCTTTTAGATATATAGATGTTCTTGGGGATACCGATTGCTACCTTATCAATACGTGGGAAATAAAATATGATGATTTGCTACTGAAATATCTTATCATATCCTTTTTCAGTGCCATCATTTCGGCATTTTGAAACTAACCACAACAAGGGTATTTACATGAGGGAAGTTAACAAAGATTACATACCTAGACTTCATTTAATGTATTACTGAATGCTTATACTTAGAAATGTGTGGTGGAGAATGTGAACAATGTATATAAAACCTGTAAGTATATGGTACATGTGGATTTAAATTGTACATAGGTTAAAAATTGAGAAAAATATTTTCCTTACAGTATTCAAAACCCATAGTTCCATACAGTAAGAAGTCATTGTGTTATTGAGGAATGAGTGAAATTCGAATATATAGGTTAGATTGTGAAATGTCCTCTTATTGGTAAAAACTAAAAAGAAATTTTAAAAATAGGCTAATTTCTGAGCCAACATCTTAACAAAGGAGATAAAGAAAATGGAAGTAAATGTATGAAAAAAATGTTCACCACAATAAATTCTTGGGAAGTGAAATGAAAGCAAAAGCAAGTTCATATGTACATAATTCCAGACCTATTATTTAAAAAGATGAACTATTGCATGTCATTGCAGAGTTGAACAAAAACTGGAATTTTTGTATGCTGGGCATGGGTGGGAAGGCAAAGTGCATGACAATTTTAAATCACAGTTCTGCATATGTTAAAATGTGAAACATTCACATACACTGCAACAGTTTGATTAGAATGCATATCAATAAAAATAACTGAATGCAAATGATCCAGATTTATTTATAACTAGAGGCCTCGTACACAAAAATTTGTGCACTGGGGGCGGGGGCGGGGGTGTCACTAGCCCGGCCTGCACCCTCTAAAATCTGGGACCCCGTAAGGATGTCCTACTGCCGGTTTACAGGGATCAGGCCTACAGTGGCAGTCATACATCCCACTGACAATCTGGGACTTCTGGCTCCTAACCAGTCACCTGCGTGTCTACCTGATTGCCCCGAACCATTCTCCCTGCCAGCCTGCTTGCCCCCAATTCCCCCCTACCCCGCCGCTGGCCTATTCGCCCCCAAATGCCTCCCCAACAGCCTGATCACATCCTACTGCCTCCTGTATGTGCCCTCACCCGACTACCGCCTCTACCAGCCTGCTCTCCCTTAACTGTCCCCACCCCCCTTCTGGCCTGCTTGCCCACAACTGCCCGCCTGCAGCCTGCTCACTCCAAATGGCTCCATCTCCTATTTCAGTTGTGTCCTTTCCACCCCTAAGTTAATGTCATGTCCTTAATATGTGGTTATCAGATGTCTCTGTGACTGAGCTGGGAAACCTGTCACATTTCTCTTTCCTTTCCTTTCATCTCAGGATAACTGAGCTCTGCGGTTTGTGTGGGACCAAAGGCCCTGGGAATACAATGCTGAGCCCTCTGAACTCATTTTATTCTTTATTATGTTATTTAATTCCTGGGGCTGAATTCAACATGAAAGTAGAAGAAAATATACCCTTAGATATAGAATCTGAGTCATTACCCAGAGATTTCTGTGGGAGTTGACACTGAGGCATGAGACAGATGTGTTTACTGCTCAGTTTCCTCAACTATGGAACAGAGGTTGATCCTGCCCCTCGGATCCTTTGGAGGTTGGATCTGCTGCATCCAGAGGGATTAACTGGCAGCTCTGAGAGTAAGATCAGAAGTCAGCAGACACTTGTTTCCTTTACCCACACAGAGTTAGAAAAACATAACTCCTTTTATCATAACAGCAGCAACGGCCATGCCTGTGGGAGGAGGAGCAGGGAACCAGTGCTTCCCCCATGCCCCTTCCACGCCCTCCCTCCCTGCACTGGTCCAGCTGCTATCACTATAGTGGAACCTATCAACTCAGGCTCTGCCCCCCCCCCCCCCCATGTCACAGGAGGACAATTCGTAGTTTCTTACAGACACAGAAGCAGTTATGGAGTAGAGAGGTGGCGGTTTTTCTCTGAGCAGACGCTGAAGGCCTTGCTGAAGTGTCCACTCTGGAACCTGCAAGTCTGAGTCCTGGGAGGTGGCACAGTGGAGGCGCCACACTCCTTTCAGTAGAAACTGAAGATCCATAGGAGCCTGCTGGCTGAGGGGAAGGACCAGGAAGTCGGCCTTGTGCCTATTCACCAATCCCCAGTCCTGCTTTACTGATCGCACATCCTAAGCCCCAAGCCGCCCTGGGCCGCTCACGGGCGCCGGGATGGTGCTCCAGCTGTACTTCCCTGACTAAAGTATGAAAGGTAACTGCCAACTTTATTGGTGGCAAATTTGCACATCGCTCTGATTTGCCAATGTGAGGCATAGCGAAGTACAGTCAACTACTACATTTGTCTATTATTAGAGAGGATACCCCTAACCTGGAAATAAACAATTTTATAGACAGACCAATAGTTGAAGTAGTTACTCATAGAATACAATACTAATCAGGAAAAAAAACAAATTCAATATTCACATAAGCATTTGTGTTGAATCTCAAAATATCTGTGTAACACTGTCTGGTTTGGCTCAGTGGACAGAGGAGCGTCGGCCCGTGGACTGAAGTGTCACAGGACAAATTCCAGTCAAGGGCACATGCCTGGGTTGAAAGCTTGATCCCCAGTAGGGAGCATGGAGGAGGCAGCTGATCAATGATTCTCTCTCATCATTGATGTAAATCTCTCTCCCTCTTCCTTCCCCACCCTCTCTCTCTCTCCCTCCCTTCCTCTCTGAACACAAATAAATATATTTTAAAATATATCTGTGTAGCATTTTGAACACCAGTGTTGGTTCAAAAGTACACACCATATAGCACGTAGTAAACTATGAAGAATATGAACTAATCTAATGTAAATGATGGAAAATTAATGATTGCATGAAAGACTGGGAAAGTCAGAAAGGGATTATAAAAGGGCAAGAGGAAAATGAAGAGGGTGGAAATTGTAGGGTTAGAGTTGGTATGGAAAATAATAACAAATAAAAATACAGGAATAAACTCTGCTTTCACCTTGTGCTTCAGTTGGGTGGGTGACATCCAGTGAACTACAAGGTTCCTGGTTGAATTCCAGGTCAGTGCACAGACCCGCCTGGGTCCGCAGGAAGGGGTGTGTGGGACAGAGCTCATGGATGTTTATCTCTCTCTCCCCCCAGAGGCTTCCTCTTTTCCTAAGTAAACTGAAACAAAGGTATATCTAAAAATATTTTTTAAAAGAACAAGAGCTGTGTTTTCTGTACTCACAACTGAAAGTCTACTTTTGCCACACTTTGAATATAGTAACAGATAAGAGTATTTCACGTGTGATGGCTTCACAGCTTCAGTGCACTTTCTTGCATGTCAGTTTCTATATCCTGAGAGGAACATCATTTTCTCAGCGGAAGCAAATATTGGCAGGCAGTGAAGACTACTGTCTTGGAATCCAAAGGATGGATGACTGGTTACAAAAGACACCTCCTGGGACTGTTTACAGGATTATCCTTCTTTTAGCTTTGAGTTCTTACATATTGAGAAATGACTTTGTGGTGAACACCTTACAGAGACCAGGGGAATCCACAAATTCATTACATAATTTTCTCTGACAATGACTTCAGCTACAGGAAACATTTTTGGGGGTGTTGAGAATGTCTGTACACAAGAGACAGGCCCAGGAACATTTGTGGATTTATGTTCAGAAGAGACACTTTCCATATAATTTACTGCAGTCTCCCTCATCACTATGAATACAGTGTTTCTGTCTCAATGGTAGGTTAACCTCAGTGTCTTACAACAAATGCCACAAGACTATGAAATTTCGTACTTCATGGGACTTGGCATCTTTGCAGTATGTGGGGAGGAGTTCCCCTAAACATTGATAAGATTTAAGTAATACATACTGTGAACAAAGAACATAATTCATATTGTTCACGGAAGGAGAGCAAAGGCCTCCTCTTCTGGGTGACCATTGACCCCACTCATAACCAAGGTACCAGGATATAAATTAATACCACAAAGGTATGCAATCTTTCTTTCAACACCTTGGGCAGCAATGCAAAATAAGCCAGTTTTGGATGAAGAATGATTTTCTGCCGGCATATTCTCCTTTCCAAAGCACTGAAGCTTTAATGTCCCCACAATATTGGTTCACATCTACATGCTGACAAATCACAACAGTGCTTTCAAACCATTGAAGGCAGTGAATAGAACCATCACAATTAACGATTCAACAGGAAAAACACCTTTAACAAAATATTCATAAACCTGAGCCAGAGATGTTCAGAATGGTGAAATAGAACCTAAGCCAATCATCACAGCATACTGTGAGAACCACGAACTCCCTGAAAGAGGTACCACTTCTTTTCTGAGGATGGGTGTTCTGAACAAACCATGGACCAGGCCCATTCCCTAGTCAGAGAGAAAGGAATGAAGATCCTGCCAAGTGTTCACAGTATTCACTATTTATTCAAGCTCAAGGGAGCACACAGAGATTGTGACTGATTCACACTTTTCAGTTGGGCCAGGTGGTAGAGGTGAAATCACTTCAGCCACAATCACTCATAGTGACATCAATCGAATAGGAGGCCTGGACAGAATGGCAAGTTCAAGTAGCTCCTTAAAGACTCACTTGTACCTGAAACTTATGAGGAATCTAGCAGAGTGTCTGTCCTGATAAAAAGGGATCATATTAAGGCAACTGTGCATCATAGAGTCTCTTTCAGTGTTGTTATTCCGAGTAAGAAAAATGAAACATTCCCTTCACATTTATGGCTTTCCTCCACTGTGAAGTCGCAGGTGTCTCATCAGTCTATATTTTCAACTAAAATATTTCCCAAATCCGTACACTCATAAGGCTTTTCCCCAAAGTGAACTTGCTTGTGGATAAGGAGGTGACCATTTTGCCTAAAAGACTTCCCACATTCACTACACACATAAGGCTTTTCTCCAGTGTGAACTCTCTTATGGAAAAGGAGCTGACAATTTTGACTAAAGCACTTCCCACATTCTCAACATTCATAAGGTTTTTCTCCAGTGTGAAATCTCTTGTGGCTAAGAAGGGAATTATAGTGGATAAAAGACTTCCCACATTCACCACATTCATAATGTTTTTCTCCAGTGTGAAGTCTCTTGTGGATACGGACGTGACTATTTTGCCTAAAGAACTTTCCACATTCACCACATTTATAAGGTTTTTCTCCAGTGTGAACTCTGTTGTGGATAAGGAGGTGACTATTTTGCCTAAAAGGCTTCCCACATTCACCACATTCCTAAGGTTTTTCCCCAGTGTGAACTCTCTTGTGGATAAGTAGGTGATTATTTTGCCTAAAGGGCTTTCCACATTCACCACATTCATAAGGTTTTTCTCCAGTGTGAACTCTGTTGTGGGTAAGGAGGTGACTATTTCTCCTAAAAGACTTCCCACATTCACTACATTCATAAGGTTTTTCTCCAGTGTGAACTCTGTTGTGGATAAGGAGGTGACTATTTCTCCTAAAAGACTTCCCACATTCACTACATTCATAAGGTTTTTCTCCAGTGTGAATTCTCTTGTGCATACGGAGGTGCTTATTATCCCTAAAAGACTTCCCACATTCACCACACTCATAAGGTTTCACTCCAGTGTGAACTCCCTTGTGGATAAGGAGCTGCTTATTATCCCTAAAAGACTTCCCACATTCACCACATTCATAAGGTTTTTCTCCAGTGTGAACTCTCTTGTGGATTAGAAGAGAATAATTGCGGTTAAATGCTTTCCCACATTCACTGCACACATAGGGCTTCTCTCCAGTGTGAATTCTCTTATGGATAAGGAGCTGACCATTATCCCTAAAAGACTTCCCACATTCACCACATTCATAAGGTTTTTCTCCAGTGTGAACTCTCTTGTGGATAAGAAGGGAATTATTGCGGGTAAAAGCTTTCCCACATTCACAACACTCATAAGGCTTTTCTCCAGTGTGAATTCTCTGATGTCAAATGAGCTTGGAACTCTGACTGAAGGACTTCCCACAATCTGTGCACTCATACCGCTTTCCTCCAGAGTGAACTCTTTTATGTCGAATGAGGCTAAAGATTCCTCCATAATTTTTCCTACATTTGCCACACTCTCCAGAACACACATCCTGACATCCAACAACTTTAAACTTGTGGCTAGCAGCGTTTTCACATTCATCCCACTGGTGACGACTTTTTCCACTGAGAAATTCCTGTGAAATCTCACTGCCACAGTGTAGCTCCTCAGTGTTATGAGTTACCTGGTGCTGAAGAAGCTCTGAGGAAGTTTTGGAATGTTCCTCAACAGCCCTATTGGTTGAAGTCAGCTCTGATAAGTAAAAGCTGCACCTCGTCACAAATGAGGCCTTGTCCGTAGCTTCTTTCCCGGATATCATTCCCCTGGCATGCCTGTGTTGCTGGTGACAGTTTTCACCGCAACAGAATTCGCTCAAAAATGCCTCACTTATGAAGCCTTTGTGCTCCAAGTGTGCTGCTTGTAACTCATTCAGCTGCAAAATATCTTTTAACACCGAGAAACACTGCTTACATGGATGGTTCTTCTGGGTTGCTGGAGCTGTCTTAGAATCCCTGACCTGTGACTCTCCTTCTATATATATACTCTGAGAAGCACAGGTCTCCTCATCATCCTTTTTATGCCAACAATCTGAAAACAGAAAAAAGGTGAGGAAATGAATGTTGATATCGGTGACAGAGGGAAGTTTCATTACAAAAGTGTGTTGCCCATGACACCTCGGCTTCCTGCAATTTTCTGAAAAGAAGAGGTGTGCAGGAATCGTTATAACAGGCTTATGCGAAGTTCTGGGCCTCTGAAGACATAAAGGAAGGAAGACCACTCCAGGAATATGACACAAAGATGGCAAACAACACATGGAAGAGAGGTAAGAATTCCAGCCCTTCCTTACGCTAACAGTGTTTAGAAGCACTTGTCTGCAAGTGACATACACAAGCTCTGTAGAATTTTGATTATATCTTATTCCAAAAAAATTCAATAAACGAGTAGCTGTTTTTGGAGAACTACTTAAGTATGTATGTAAACCTCATAACACATGTGTAGGTCAAAGTTGATGAATACTGCAGAGTCAGCAGTGCAGAGCGGCAGGCGATGTAAAAATGCCACAGAGGTGAACATGACTGAATGCTAGGAAGTCATATGTGAAATGACATGTCAGAAAGTGTAATATAGTTGAAACGAAAGGTAAAAATAAGATGTAGGCAGTAGCCGAAACTGGTTTGGCTCAGTGGATAGAGTGTCGGCCTGCGGACTGAGGGGTCCCAGGTTCGATTCTGGTCAAGGGCATGTACCTGGATTGCGGGCATATCCCTGGTGGGGGATGTGCAGGAGGCAGTTGATCGATGTTTCTCTATCGTCGATGTTTCTGGCTCTCTATCTCTCTCCCTTCCTCTCTATAAAAAATCAATAAAATATATTAAAAAAGGAAAAAAGATGTAGGCAGTAGTATGTACGTAAAACTCATAACACATGTGCAGGTCAAAGTTGATGAATACTGCAGGGGCAACAGTGCAGAGGAGCAGGCGATGGAAAAATGCCACAGAGGTGAACATGACTGAATGCTAGGAAGTCATATGTGAAATGACATGTCAGAAAGTGTAATGTAGTTAAAAGGAAAGGTAAAAATGAGGTGTAGGCAGTAGCACCTCCATCTGAGCAGTGAGGAAATCTAGCTGATTCCTGGTATAATTTGAAAGGAGCCCTTGTGTCATACGTTCTGCTAGTTTCCACTCAGCTGGGCCAGGCCTCCACTAAGACCATCCTGCATGTTCACACTGTGAAAAAAAACCACGGTTCTATTTGTACCACCTTCTCTACAAATACACGAAACCGAAATATTCCAAATATTAATGAAAGATAATAGAGGTGACCATCCAGCCCTGGTTTAGAGCAAATCCACTTGGAATAGTTTTGAGGGAAGGTAATATTACAAACACCAATTGAAGGAGGGTCTTACAAGAACAGCCCATGGTTCATGTAAGTAAAGAACATAATCAGGAACAGGCAGTCACCCAGAACCTTTATCTGGAGGAAAGGTGCAGAAGTGGAAGCCATGGATCTGGACATAGTCACCCTCCCAGGGAGAGAAACAGCAAGTGGGACCCATTAAGCTGTTTGTAAGACGCCTGGCTCCAGAGGCATCCTAAACTTTCTGAGGAAAATAATGTTAAAGAAGTTTGTGGAGTTTATTTCTCCGGGCTCTCCACACAGTTCAGCACTGGCATCCAAAGCACATTTCACATGAGGTTGAGGAAAATTTGCAGAGCCCATGGTCTGGCTGCAGGAGAGAGAAAGATAAAGGTGGAATATAAAGGAAGAGAGGCCATCACCTCAGTCCATTAGGAGAGATGTGAGGTTCTTACCTACAGATGATACAAGTGCAAAAACTTCCAGCATCACTTTGCAGTACAGAAGTCTCTGAGCCTCATCAAGGATTCCCCACTCCTCTGGAGAGAAGGCAATGGCCACATCCTCAAAGTTCATATCCTGTCATAATGGGGATAGTTTAGTCCATTATCAGCTTCTCTCCTAAGATTTAGCATTGATCATACACCACAACTTCCATATCCACCTGCTCCCTAGACTTCTGACTACGAAGAAGATATCAGGCCTTTGTTTCATCAAAGACACTCACTCCTTATATTCCTACTGATACAGTGTCTTCCCACGACAATAAGGGCAATGAGCGTATAGATCCTACCCGCTCTCTACTACAAACATGTTGTCCACACTGCATCTTTCAATACAGTGGGAGAATGAACATAGGGTGTACGGAGAGATGATGTCTATAATGAGAGTGTGAGTGATTCGACACTGGTTATGTCAGGCAATTACCTTGTTATTCCCCAGTTTCTCATTCCAAGACCCTGAACAACTTGGCATCAGACTTTACCCGTTTGACACCATTCCTAGGGTGGTGAGACATCACTTTGCACTTCCTGCCGCACATAAATCTTTGCACCACACTTCTCTCACACAGCTTCATTCCCAGAGTCATAATGCCAATGGTAACACAAATACGTCATGACTTGAACAGTTCATCTTCATCATCTTCTTTTGCAATACTCCAATTCACCCCTTCAGTAATGTATTTCTCTCTTACGCTTCACTATTCCTAAGGCCAGCCAAGATGACATTGATGTTGGCTCTCTCATTCCTATAGATCACTGCAACTGCCTTCCACAACTAAAGGCAGGTTGCACATAGATTTCACTTAATCTCTGGACCAAGATCGTACCACTGCAATAGATCCTCTTTTCAGGAATTAATCTGAAATTCACCATAAAACATTATCCAGGTATCACCAGAAATGAACTCCACCTTCATTCCCTCTTATGTTGATTTCAGTGGCCCTGCAGCCATGAATGCACATGCCCTATCCAAGTACACATTACTCTTCCTACCATAACTCTCTCAATCCTACACTCCGACAGTAGCAGACCCCATAGTCATCTCCCTGACTTCCTACTCATTACTCAGTAAGTGTGGTTTGGTTAACGCCTGGAAAATTCAAACTCAATTAAGTTCTACACCAACATCATAGTCCACACTCAATGAGGCGCCTTCAGTCCTTCCGTCCACACTCAATGAAATGCCTACAGTCCTTCTGTCCACAATCATTGAGGAGCCTTCAGTGCTTCTATGAAAACCTCTTTCCCTGATTGTTTTTTTCCCTTCAACCTCACCTACTGAGAACCACATCAAATCTCAGATATTCAGAGCCAACCCATTCTGGTGCTGCACTTGATATCCCTTCACCAGTCACAGCCTTCAGCACTCAAGTTCCATCACCTATGGCCCTCTCTGCCACGTCCAGTGTGTCTCACATATGACCACTGACTCCCGTATGTAATTTAGTCAGACTACTGACCACACCAGAGCTCTCAACACAATCCTGGTTTGTGATTCACAAGTAAAGATGCAACAGCTGCCTTCCTATCTTGTTTTAATTGCTCTTTGTCTCCAATTAAAGAGAAAAAAAAGTTTTTAAGATGATGTACTACTCTACCGTGGTCACTACACCCACGATTTTAAGTAGTTTTCTACCTGAACTTCTCCTCAGAGTACCAGATGCTCATGAAATGCTCTCTGAAATATCGCACACCAAAACAGACAAAAAATGAAAGTTTGCTATCCTCAATGAACACTACACTTCTACTCTGAATATCTGCATCTCAGTTCCATACCTGCAGCTCCAAATGCAAACCTTCAAGTCATCCGTGGCTCTTACCTCTCTCTCAGCCTGAAAATTAGAAAATCCACTTGGTTGCACATAAAACACCAACCCAGAATCCAACACCTTATTTCAACCCCACAGTCACCAGCATGGGCCACTTACTATCATGCTCGCCACAGCAACCTCCATCATAGAATTTGTACCCCCTCCCTCACATCCATTTGCTTTGTTATTCTTTAGCCACCAGAAGTCTAATGAGACCTGGGTCAGATCACCTGCTCCAGCTGCTCCAAATCTTCCATTACTCCCATCACCTGCAGAACAGACTCCAAAGGTATCACAAGCTCCTCTAGACCTCACCACTGTCCCATTGTTACCAGTTCCTGTTTAAAGAAATGGACACAAGCCCCAGCTGGTTTGGCTCAGTGGATAGAGCACCAGCCTGTGAACTGAAGGGTCTCGGGTTTGATTCCGGTCAGAGGCACATGCCAGGCTTGTGGGTTTGATCTCCAGTGGCGGGCCTGCAGGTGTCAACCCACCAATCATTCTCTCTGATCATTCTGGTGTCTACTTCTGCTTCTCCCTTCCTCTCTGGAATCAATAAAATCTATTTTTTTAAAGGACGCCGGTTAGTTCCTGAATGAGCTGTCTTCACTCTAAGCCTTTGCACATAAAGGAACCTATGACTGGAAAGTCTACTCACATCTTATTCCACTGTTTGCCAAAAACTGGGATCATTTCAGACAAACTTAGACATGTACTTAGAATTCTGGGTTTGGTGTCTTATCAAGGTCCCCAGATATAAGGGCTAGAAGAGAGGCAAGATATTCCCATGGTACCACTATCTCAGAAGTTGTAAGAGTGTGAGGCCCTGATATCAGTTCCACAAAACAGCACCCTTAAACCACTCTGCATGGGCAGCAATCTGTGTTCAGAGAAAGATCTGTTGAGACTCTGGCCACCAACCCCAGGACCCATGGGCTCAGACTGCTCAGTACCGTTTCCCGGTCAATAGGCCCATGTGTCCAGGAGATGATCACATTACTTCAAGACTCAGTCCTCAGTGCACACTCTTGCCAGGTACCTTATCTTTATAGGACTTCTGCCTCCTGTCCCCAACTGCAATCATTTCTCTTCTAGTCTGTTCCTCTTTTGAGCTGCTTTGGGAAAAGTTTAAAGAACTACCTCACACAATGTCCCCCTTTTGGTCAGGACCATTCATGTCCCCAGTTTCCCGAGAATGAAAGTAAAACTCCTTGTGCCAAACTCTGCCTCATCTTCTTTGTTCCTTTAGACACAAAACAAGCACTGGGTTTCCCAAATTCTCCGGGTTTGGTCACACCGTCACGACCTCGCATGGAGGTATTGCAGCCTATGAACCTCTTTTCCCCATCACACCTTTTGTCACATGGGCAAGGATGTGACCTATTCTCCAGGGACCAGGAGTTCACAGGACTGTCTGTGTCCTCTCCAGGGATGTCCAGTTCCCTATTCCTAAAAGAACTCTTATGGTCTTAAGAGTTCTTCCCCTTAGTGTTGCCTCATATTCATCCATATGCATCAGAAAATGAATTAGGCTTCACAGAAGGCATCTTTCTCAATAAGGCACAGCTGTGACCTGTAAGGACTGAGTGTGTGGACATTGATGATTCGGGAAGTATCTCGTTCTCTTTCTTTGGGAGCTAGAGTTCTATGGAGGACATCCCAAAAACAATGGGGGAGGGTTGGTACAACAGGTGACAAGACAGAAACGTGAAGCCAGGGGGTTCACTGGAGTCTCCCAGAAAAAGCCTGGGAATTCCATAGCCAGCGACGACAGTTACAGCACCCTGCCGGAGCAGAGGCCGAACTGCAGCCCAGACTACAAGAATTACAGCATTTTAATTTGCAAAAACCACAAAATTACAAAGCCTTCTTTACATAATTACTTCTCGACACAGTATAGCATCATACAGTGACTACCTTCCTATCTATGTGTTCTAGGAACAGAGAGTACAGAGTGCGGGGAAGGGGCCATGAGACCATATCTCAAGGCCTGGCCTGATGTCAGTAACTTCCTATCTATGTGTTTTAGGAACAGGCAGGACAGCACGCCCCTACTGGCCAAAGTGCCAGTTATGCAGCCCAGTACAGTGAGGGTTTGCAAAGAAACAGATGTCTCCAACACGTGCATCACTACAGAATGCTTTCTGCTGAAAATATGCTACATCTGACTCAGTCAGGTGCAAAACATGTTGTAACACAGAGAAACACCACTTACACAGAAGGGTCTTCTGGGTGGCTGGAGCTGTCTTAGAAGCCCTGACCTGTTACCCTCCTTGTATAGATACACTTTGACCAGAACAGGCCTCCTTATCACCCATGTTGTGCCAACAACCTGAAAAGTGAGAAAGGGTGAAGAAATGAATGTTCAATGTGGTGACAGGGGAAATTCCCATTGTAGAGGTATGTTACACATCACAGTTGGTACATGCAATTCTCTGAAAATCAGAGATGTGAAGAAAGGATTAATAAGAGGCTCCTGTAACTTTCTGGGCTAATGAAGATCACAAAACAGAAAGGCCTCGCCAGAAATATGACACAAAATGGGAAACACCACATGGATTAGAATATGGACCCCGGGCTAATCCTTCAACTAACAGCATTCAGCAGGGCTTGTTGACTGGGGAAGGGGGCAAGCTGAGCAAGAGGTTGGCTCCCTCTTACTCCAAGTAAAATTCAACAAAGGAGTAGCTGGTTTCGAGGACTAATTACCACATATGTGCACCTCATAACACTTGTGCACGTCAATGTTGCAGATGATTGCAGAGGCACCAGTGAAGAAAAACAGGTGATGAAGAGGTGAGCAGTCATCACTGGGCCAGAGCTACACAGCTTGCTATAGTATTCAGGGAAGAGAATATTACAAACAATTGAATGAAAGCCTTAAAAGAACAGCCATAGTTCATGTAAGTGAAGACCATAACATGACCCAGGTGGCCACAAGGAACCGTTACCCAGAGAAAGAGTACAGAAGTTGAAGCCATGCATATGGACACTGTCAGCCTCCCATGAAGAGAAAGAGCAAGCTGGGACCTATGAAGTTCACTGCAAGACTCCTGACTCTCTGTTTCCTCTACCTTTTGAGGTAACAGGTGGTAGGGATGTTCATGGAGTCCTTTGTTCAGGGCTCTCCATCCAGCTCATCCCTGGCAGCCACAGCACATTTGACAAGGCAGTGGGGAAAATTAGCAGAGGCCATGTTCCCACTGTGGGAGAGAGAAAGCTCTGCCTGAGGAATAAAGGAAGAGAGGTCATCCCCTCAGGACACTGGGAGAACATCAAGGTCTTACCTACAGATGACACAAGTGCAAACACTTCCAGCCTCACATCATAGTACAAAAGTCTCTGAGCCTCATCAAGGAGCCCCCATTCCTCCTGACAGAAGACAATGGCCACGTCCTCAAAGTTCATATCCCGTCATAATGGGGACAGTACAGCCCAAGATCAGCTTCACTCCTAAGATTCTTAGTCTGTCATACTCCCCACCCTCCACATCCATCTGCTCTGTCCACTCCACACATCAGAGAAAATACCAGGCCTTCATCCCATGAAAGCCATTGTCTTCTTATATTCCTACTGACATTTTGTCTTCCCACTATAATAAAGGCAGGTAAGACACCTGAGCTATGGACTCCTGTGTACACCACACTGACGTTTACCAGCAGAGTAGGTGTCAAAACCATAGGTTAAAGAGAGATGCTAGCCATAAAGATAGTGTGAGTGATTTGATACTGGTCTTGTCAGGCAATACCCTCATATTGTTTCTCAAAGACACCAAATACATGGCATCACACTGCACCCTCTTGACTCCAATCCCAAGGTACTGAGGCCATGGCTTTGCACTACCTGTTGCACAGAGTTCTGCGAACAACACTTCTCTCACACAGCTTTATTTTCAAAAGCACAACTTCAAAGGTAATGAAAATTTACTGTGGTGAGGACAAATTACTTCCTAATCACTTTTTTTCCAAAATTATAGTACACCACATCCATAATCTCGTACCCCTTACCTTTCTCCCTTACCCATTCCAGTGGAGATTTTGAAGCCTGGGTAATACTGGTGTAGGCTAGCTCATTCCTATCAACCTGTGTGTCACCCTCAACAACAAAAGACAGATGGTTAGTTAAATGGCAACGAAGCTCTGTACCTAGAATGTAGCACCAAAACACCCCTCATTACAGGCAATCACTAAAAGTCACTGCACTGGATCATCCAGACACCACCAGAAATGGACTCTCTCATCATTCACTCTTATGTCAATGTCAGGGGGCTGTGGCCATCAATTCACATTCCCTTTTCAAGTGCACATCACTCTTTTCCATACGTGATTTACACCTGCACTCCCTCAGCCCCAGCCCCCACAGTGCTCTCCTTGGCCTCTGAGTTAACTCAGCATTTCTTGTCCAGAGAATGCTTGCCAACATCTCTCACTTAACCGCAACTCAAGTCCAACACCCGATGGTGTTCTGACCATGCCCACTAAGTTTCACAGATGACCACTCAAGCCTCTAAGCTAATCCACAAGACTGTCTGAAACTCGCCAAAACCAGGCCACACCAAAGGTCACAACAAAATCCTGGTGAGTGTTTAGAGAAGTTAATATGTACCAGCCCTAGTCTCACTTTGTTGGAATAACTCTTCAGCCTCTAAATAATATCACATCCACTCATCTTTTAAACGTCCTGGCCACTGCAAAATGATTTCCTCTCCCCCACACTCTACATGACAACTTCTGTCTCTCTGCTGTGTTGTGATACCCAACTTCCACAGTGGCCCCAGCAGGAAAGCTAGATCTCAGGCTCACACTGTCCCCTCTGAGCTACTACTACTGTTACCAACCTGACCATGATTTCCTATATATTTTTTAAAATATATTTTTATTGATTTCAGAGAGGGAGAGGGAGCGAGAGATAGAAACATCAATGATGAGAGAGAATCACTGATTGGCAGCCTCCTGCATGCTCTCTACTGGGGATCAAGCCTGCAACATGGGCATGTGCCCTTGACCAGAACTGAACCTGGGACCCTTCAGTTCACAGGCCGACACTCCATCCACTGAGGTAAACCAGCCAGGGCTCCTATATTCAAGTGATCTACAGTCCTGCTGATGTGTCTCAGTTGGTTGAGTATGGACCAGTGATGGCGAACCTATGACACGCGTGTCTGAGGTGACAGGCGAACTCATTTTTTTGGTTGATTTTTCTTTGTTAAATGGCACTTAAATATATAAAATAAATATCAAAAATATAAATCTTTGTTTTACTATGGTTGCAAAGACCAAAATATTTCTATATGTGACATATTTCTATATGTGACACGGCAGCAGAGATAAATTAGGGTTTTCAAAATGCTGACAGGCTGAGCTCAAAAGTTCGCCGTCACTGGTATACAGCCATGCACTGGTGAAGTCACATGCCTTGGTTGTAGGCTAAATCCACAATAGGGGTTGTGCAGGCTGTAACCAATCCTTGTTTCTTGCTTATCAGCGTTTCTCTGTCCCTCTCCCTCTCCCTTCCTTTCTATATCGAAAATTTACACACAGATATATATATTTAAGTATCTGCCGGTTCCTAAGTCTGCTCACTCTTCCCTACAAGCCTCTGCACAATCTGTAACCAATGCCCTGCAGGACCTACCACTCAGTACACTGGTTGCTAAATACAAGGTCCACTACATGAAGCCCTAGTCATGACCTTAGGAGTCTGGGCTTAGTGTCTGTTCAAAGTCCCCAGGTCCAAGGGATACAAGAGCAGCTGGACAGCCCCTGGACACAACTATCTCAGAGGCCACAAGAGTGTGAAGCCCTGAAATTATCTTCACCGTCCAGTACACCCAACTCATTCTGCATTAGTAGGAATTCCTGTAAGGAAAATGGTCTGTTGAGAGCCTGGCAAACACCGCCAGGGTCTATGGGCTCAGGCTGCTCAGTGCCCTTGTCCCGCCCACAGTCCAGGTGCCCTCCAGATGCCTGTGTTATCTCAGGGCTCAGTCCTCAGTGCTCCCTCTTGCCAGTTACCTGACCATTTACAGGACTTCACCTTCCTGTCCTCTGTCTTCTAGTCTGTCCTTCCTTTTAGCAATGTCAGGAAAAGTTAGAATCTTACCCCACAAAATGTCCCTCCTTTTTTCACAACCATCTATGCTCCCAGCGTTCTGAGAGTGAAAGTAAGCCTCCTTGCGCAAAACCCACACCTCATCTCTTTGTTGCCTTTAGACCCAAAACAGGCCCGGGTTTTCCTAATCCTCCTGCCTCAGCCCCACCACCGTGTTCTTAGAAGGTGGCATTGCAGCCTGTGGCCCTCATCCCCCATCACACCCTGGGTCACCCAGGAGAGACTCACTGTTCTGGATGCGGCTTCCTGGGCGGCGGGACCTGAGAGGCGCCTGTCCCCAAGGCTGGGGGGTTAAACGGGGTCAGGCTGCAGGAACGCTGTGGGCAGAGGAGTCGCGGAGGCACGGAGGCCCCAATCCCGGCCTGTTGGTGCCCAACCAGCCTCAGACACACCCCGCACAGCAAGGACGCTGCCTCCCAGGCCTCCTCCTACTCACATCCAGTGGGCTGAAGCCTGTGAGTCCTTGAACTGAAGAGGTCAAAATGCCCACCAGGAGGAGGAAGGTGGAAGTCCCGCCTTAACGGGATGCACTGACACCAAAAACACCCGTTAGCTCCGCCCACGTGGGCCCATTCCTTTCTGGGTAATGTAGTTTTCTCAAACGCCAAGGGGAGGGCTAGCATCCAGACCAATGACACTAGTGAATAAAGGTGATGTGGTTCAGCAAGTGGTCCTGGGGAAGGACAAGATGGGGCCAGAGGCCTGGTTAACTGGAACAGACTGGCAGATCTCCCAGGAGCGGGGCGTGGGGAGGACTGGGAGAGATCCTCCAAAGAATATATGCACAGGGGAAAATGGAAGACATCTGTAAACTAGCAACAATAAATACATTGTTTTTTTCAATTTTTAAATAATATAGCGCAGCTGGTGTGACTCAATGGTTGATCGGCAAGCTATTAACCAGGAGGTCATGGTTCTATTCCTGGTCAGAGAACATACGCGGGCTGTAGGTTCAATTCTCAGTTAGGGGAGAGGTACATGCAGGAGGCAGGTAATCAGTGATTCTCATCATTGATGTTTTTATCTCTCCTTCTCCCTCCCTCTCTCTAAAATCAATAAAATTATATTTTTAAAGTATAATCATATATGCATAGCCCAAGGACAGAGACAATAATGTGGTGAGGGCCTAGAAGCAGTGGGGGCAGGGTAGAGGGAGGCAAAGGGGATGGAGACGGGGGAAATTGGGAACATCTGTAATAGTCTATAATCAATAATAAAAAGAATAGTTTGCCACATGGCGTGGTTCAGTGCTTGGACGTGGACCCATGAACCATGAGATCACTGGTTTGATTCCAGCTCTGGCACATGGCCAGGTTGGAGACCTCATCCCGGCAGGGGGCATGCATGAGGCAACTGATCAATGATTCTCTCTCATCATTGATGTTTCTCCTTCTCGCTCACTCTCTAAAAAATCAATAAGAACATTTAAAAAATAATAGTGTTAAGATTGATTTGATTCAACAACACCAAAGTGAAGAGGCACTTTTCATCTAATTCACTGCAATCTTTCACACTCACTATGAATGCAATGTTTCTGTCATACTGGTGGTTATATTTAAACCTCAGAGTCATACAAAAAATGACACCAGAGCCCAGTTGATAGAGCATCAAACTGCAGACTGAAGGGTCCCAGGTTCAATTCTGGTCAGGGGCACATGCCCGAATTGCAGGTTTGATCCCCAGTAGGGGGCATGCAGGAGGCAGCCAATCAATGATTCTCTCCCATCATTAATGTTTCTATCTCTTTCTCCCTCTCCCTACCTCTCTGAAATCAATTAAAAAATAGATATAAAGAATGACACCAGTGTATGAAATTTCATACATCACAGGACATGGCTCCTTTAATGTATGTGGGGAACAATTCCCCTAAACATTGTTGAGAATTATGTAATACTTATTGTGACCAAACACTATAATTAATATTGTGCACAGAAACACCTCAGCTGGGTGGGTGGGTATCATCCAGTGCATTTTAAAGTCCTGGTTCAATTCCAGGTCGGTGCAAAGCCACACCTGTGCCCCAGTAGGGAGTGTGCAGGAGGCAGCTCATGTATTTTTAACTATATATCTCCCCCCTCCCTCCTCTTTTCCTAAAAAAATAAAATAAAGGTATTTTTTAAAAGCACGAGTGCTGCGGTTTGTGTACTCATAACTCAAAGACACCTTATGCCACAACTTGAATATAGTGACAGATAAAATTATTTCACCTGTGATGTTTCACAGCTTTATCTGTAGGTAAAGGCTCAGAATTAACACACATTAGAAAAGTGTGCTTTCTTGTATATCAGTGCTCATTTCCTGGGAGGAACAGCTTTGCCTCAGTGGCAGAAAATGTTGGCAAGCAGTGAAGACTACTGCCATGGAATTCATAGGAATGCCACAAGAGAGAGTGTGGATTTATGTTCAGAAGAGACACTTTCCATATAACTTACTGCAGTCTCTCTCATCACTATGAATACGGTGTTTCTGTCTCAATGGTAGGTTAACCTCAGAGTCTTACAACAAATGCCACGAGACTATGAAATTTCTTACTTCATGGCACTTGGTTTCTTTGCAGTACGTGGGGAGGAGTTCCCCTAAACATTGATAAGATTTAAGTAATACATACTGTGAACAAAGAACATAATTCATATTGTTCACGGAAGGAGAGCAAAGGCCTCCTCTTATGGGTGACCATTGACCCCACTCATAACCAAGGTACCAGGATATAAATTAATACCATAAAGGTATGCAATCTTTCTTTCAACACCTTGGGCAGCAATGCAAAATAAGCCAGTTTTTGGATGAAGAATGATTTTCTGCTGTCATATTGTCCTTTCCAAAGCACTGAAGCTTTAATGTCCCCACAATATTGATTCACATCTACATGCTGAAAAATCACAACAGTGCTTTCAAAACATTGCAGGCAGTGAATAGAACCATCACAATTAAAGGTTCAACAGGAAAAACACCTTTAACAAAATATCATAAACATGAGACAGAGATTTTCAGATCGGTGAAATAGAAGCTAAGCCAATCATCAGAGTATACTGTGAGAACCATGAACTCCCTGAAAGAGGTACCACTTCTTTTCTGAGGATGGGTGTTCTGAACAAACCATGGACCAGGCCCATTCCCTAGTCAGAGAGAAAGGAATGAAGATCCTACGAAGAGTTCAGAGTATTCAGTATTTATTCAAGCTCAAGGGAGCACACAGGGATTGTGACTGATTCACACTTTTCAGTTGAGCAAGGTGGTAGAGGAGAAATCACTTCAGCCACAATCACTCATAGTGACATCAATCGAATAGGAGGCGTGGAAAGAATGGCAAGTTCAAGTAACTCTTTAAAGCCTCATTTGTACCTGAATATTTGTAATATGATCAAAAGGGATCATATTAAGGGAACTATGTATCATAGAGTCTCTTTCAGTGTTGTTATTCTGAGTAAGAAAAATGAAACATTTCCTTCATATTTATGGCTTTTCTCCAGTATGAAGTCTCAGGTGTCTCATAAGGCTATATTTTCGACTAAAAGATTTCCCACAGTCCGTACACTCATAAGCTTTTCCCCAGAGTGAACTTGGTTGTGGATAAGGAGGTGACCATTTTGCCTAAAAGACTTCACACATTCACTACACACATAAGGCTTTTCTCCAGTGTGAACTCTCTTATGGATAAGGAGCTGACAATTTTCACTAAAGCACCTCCCACATTCACCACATCCATAAGGTTTTTATCCAGTGTGAAATCACTTGTGGCTAAGAAGGGAATTACAGTGGGTAGAAGTCTTCCCACTATTACCACATTCATAAGGTTTTTCTCCAGTGTGAACTCTCTTGTGGATAAGGAGGTGACTATTTTGCCTAAAAGACTTCCCACATTCACTACATTCATAAGGTTTTTCCCCAGTGTGAACTCTCTTGTGGATAAGGAGCTGACTATTATCCCTAAAACACTTCCCACATTCACCACATTCATAAGGTTTTTCTCCAGTGTGAACTCTCTTGTGGATAAGGAGCTGAGTAATATCCCTAAAAGACTTGCCACATTCACCACATTCACAAGGTTTTTCTCCAGTGTGAACTCTCTTGTGGATAAGGAGGTGACTATTTTTCCTAAACGACTTCCCACATTCACCACATATATAAGGTTTTTCTCCAGTGTGAACTCTCTTGTGGATAAGAAGAGAATAATTACGGTTAAATGCTTTCCCACATTCACTACACACATAGGGCTTTTCTCCAGTGTGAATTCTCTTATGGATAAGGAGCTGACTATTATCCCTAAAAGACTTCTCACATTCACCACATTCATAAGGTTTTTCTCCAGTGTGAACTCTCTTGTGTATAAGAAGGGAATATTTGCGGGAAAAAGCTTTCCCACATTCACAACACTCATAAGGCTTTTCTCCAGTGTGAATTCTCTGATGTCGAATGAGGTTGGATCTTTGACTGAAGGACTTCCCACAATCTGTGCACTCATACCGCTTTCCTCCAGAATGAACTCTTTTATGTCGAATGAGGTTAAAGATTCCTCCATAATTTTTCCTACATTTGCCACACTCTCCAAAACACACATCCTGACATCCAACAACTTTCAAGTTGTGTCTAGCAGCGTTTTCACATTCATCCCACTGGTGATGACTTTTTCCACTGAGAAATTCCTGTGAAGTCTCACTGCCACAGTGTAGCTCCTCAGTGTTATAAGTTGCCTGGTGCTGGAGAAGCTCTGAGGAAGTTTGGGAATGTTCCTCAACTGCCCTGTTGGTTGAAGTCAACCCTGATGAGTAAAAGCTGCAGCTGGTCACAAATGAGGCCTTGTCCGTAGCTTCTTTCCAGGATATCTTTCCCCTGGCATCCCTCTGTTGCTGGTGAAAGTTTTTAATGGAACAGAAGTCTCTCACAAATGCCTCACTTATGAAGCCTTTGTGCTCCAAGTGTGCTGCTTGTAACTCATTCAGGTGCAAAATATCTTTTAACACCGATAAACACTGCTTACATGGATGGTTCTTCTGGGTTGCTGGAAGTGTCTTAGAATCACTGACCTGTGACTCTCCTTCTATATATACACTCTGAGAAGCACAGGACTCCTCATCATCCTTTTTATGCCAACAATCTGAAAACAGAAAAAGGGTGAGGAAATGAATGTGGATTTTGGTGACAGAGGGAAGTTGCATTACAAAAGTGTGTTGCCCATGACACCTCGGCTTCCTGCAATTTTCTGAAAAGAAGAGGTGTGCAGGAAGGTTTAGAACAGGCTGATGCGAAGTTCTGGGCCTCTGAAGATCATAAAGAAAGGAAGACCACACCAGGAATATGACAAAAGATGGCAAACACCACATGGAAGAGAGGTAAGACTTCCAGCCCTTCCTTACGCTAACAGTGTTTAGTAGGGCATGTCTGCAGGTGACACAGACAAGCTCTGCAGAATTTTGTTTATATCTCATTCCAAAAAAAATTCAATAAACGAGTAGCTGTTTTTTGAGGACTACGTAAGTATGTATGTAAACCTCATAACACATGTGCAGGTAAAAGTTGATGAATACTGCAGGGGAAACAGTGCAGAGAAGCAGGCGATGGAAGAATGCCACAGAGGTGAACATGACTGAATGCTAGGAAGTCATATGTGAAATGACATGTCAGAAAGTGAAATGTAGTTAAAAGGAAAGGTAAAAATGAGGTGTAGGCAGTAGCACCTCCTTCTGAGCAGTGATGAAATCTAGCTGATCCCTGGTATAATTTGAAAAGAGCCTTTGTGTCATACGTTCTGCTAGTTTCCACTCAGCTGGGCCAGGCCTCCACTAAAACCATTCTGCATGTTCACCCTGTGAAAAAAAACCTAGGGTTCTCCCTGTACCACCTTCTCTTCAAATACATAAAACCGAAATATTCCAAGTATTAATGAAAATGGCAGAGGTGACCATCCAGCCTAGGTTTAGAGCAAATCCACTAGGAATAGTTTTGAGGGAAGGTAATATTACAAACACCAATTGAAGAAGGGTCTTACAAGAACAGCCCATGGTTCATGTAAGTAAAGAACATAATCAGGCACAGGCAGTCACCCAGAACCTTTATCTGTAGGAAAGGTGCAGAAGTGGAAGCCATGTATCTAGACATAGTCACTCTCCCATGGAGAGAAACAGCAAGTGCGACCCGTTAAGCTGTCTGTAAGACGACTGGCTCCCAGAGGCATCCTGAAGTTTCTGTGGGAAATAATCTTAAAGACGTTTGTGGAGTTTATTTCTCGGGGCTCTCCACAAAGCTCAGAACTGACATCTGCAGCACATTTCACATGAGGTTGAGGAAAATTTGCAGAGCCCAAGGTCTCGCTGCAGGAGAGAGAAAGACACAGGTGGAATATAAAGGAAGACAGGCCATCATCTCAGTCCATTAGGGGAGATGTGAGGGTCTTACCTACAGATGATACAAGTGCAAATACTTCCAGCATCACTTTGCAGTACAGAAGTCTCTGAGCCTCATCAAGGATTCCCCACTCCTCTGGAGAGAAGGCAATGGCCACATCCTCAAAGTTCATATCCTGTCATAATGCAGATAGTTTAGTCCATTATCAGCTTTTCTCCTAAGATTTAGCATTGATCATACACCACAACTTCCATATCCATCTGCTCCCTACACTTCTGACTACAAAGAAGATATCAGGCCTTTGTTTCAACAAAGACACTCACTCCTTACATTCCTACTGATACAGTGTCTTCCCACGACAATAAGGGCAATGAGCATATAGATCCTACCCGCTCTCTACTACAAACATGTTGTGCACACTGCGCCTTTCAAAACAGTGGGAGTCAGGAACATAGGGTACGGAGAGATGATGTCCATAATGAGTTTGTGAGTGATTTGGCACTTTTCTTGTAAGGCAATAACCTTGTTGTTCCTTAGATTCTCATTCCAAGACCCTGAACATTTTGGCCTCACATTTTTCCCGTTTAATACCAATCCTAGGGTGCTGAGACATCACTTTGCACTTCCTGCCGCAGATAAATCTTTGCACCACACTTCTCTCACACAGCTTCATTACCAGAGGCATAATGCCAAAGGTAACACAAATACGTCGTGACTTGGACCGTTTTTCTTAATCATCTTGTTTTGCAACACTCCAATTCACCCCCTCAGTAATGTATTTCTCTCTTAACCTTCACTATTCCCAACGGCAGCCAAGATGACACTGATGTATGCTCTCTCATTCCTATAGATCACTGCAACTGCCCTCACAACAAAAGGCAGGTTGCACATATGTTTCACCTAATCTCTGGACCAAGAAAGTACTACTGCAGTAGACCCTCTTTTCAGGAATTAATCTGAAATTAACCATATCACATTATCCAGATATCACCAGAAATGAACTCCACTCTCATTCCCTCTTATGTTGATTTCAGTGGCCCTGCAGCCATGAATGCTCATGCCCTATCCAAGTACACATTACTCTTCCTACCGTAACTCTCTCAATCCTACACTCCCACAGTCGCAGACCCCATAGTCATCTCCCTGACTTCCTACTCATTACTCAGTAAGTGTGGTTTGGTTAACGCCTGGAAAATTCAAACTCAATTAAGTTCTACACCAACATCATAGTCCACACTCAATGAGGCGCCTTCTGTCTTTTCGCCCACAATCAATGAGGAGCCTTCAGTCCTTCTATGATAACCTACCTCCCTGACTGTTTTTTTCCCCTCAACCTCACCTATTGAGAACCACATCAAATCTCAGATATCCAGAGCCCACCTCTTCTGGTGCTGCATTCGATGTCCCATCACCAGTCACAGCCATCAGCACTCAAGTCCCATCACCTATGGCCCTCTCTCCCAGGTCCAGTGTGTCTCACATATGACCACTCATTCCCATATGTAAATTAGTTAGACTACTGACCACACCAAAGCTCTCAACACAATCCTGGTGTGTGATTCACAAGTAAAGATGCAACAGCTGCATTCTCATCTTGTTTTAACTGCTCTTTGTCTCCAATTAAACAGGGAAAAAAAAGTTTTTAAAAAGATGATCTACAACACTACCCTGCTCACTATACCTCGACTTTAAAGAAGTTTTCAACCTGAACTTCTCCTCAGAGTACCAGATGCTCATGAAGTAATCTCTGAAATATCACACACCAAAACAGATAAAAAATAAGTTTGGTATCCTCAATGAACATTACACTTCTACTCTGAATATCTGCATCTCAGTTGATGGTGCTTCCATGCCTGCAGCTTCAAATGCAAACCTTCAAGTCATCCCTGGCTCTTACCTCTCTCTCAGCCGGAAAATTAGAAAATGTACTTCGCTGCACATAAAACACAAACCCAGAATCCAACAGCTTATTTCACCGCCACAGTCACCAGCATGGGCCACTAAGCATCATGCTCACCACAGCAACCTCCATCCTACACTTTCTACCACCTCCCTCACAGCCATTTGTTTTGTTATTCTTCAGCCACCGGAAGTCTAATGAAACCTGGGTCAGATCACCTGACTCTACTGCTCGAAATCTTCCATTACTCCCATCACCTGCAGAACAGACGCCAAAGGTATCACAAGCTCCTCTAGACCTCACTCCTGTCCCATTGTTACCAGTTCCTATTTTTTAAAAAATGGACACAAGCCCCAGCTGGTTTGCTCAGTGGATAGAGCACCAGCCTGTGAACTGAAGGGTCTCGGGTTTGATTCTCGTCAGGGGCACATGCCAGGCTTGTGGCCTTGATCCCCAGTGGGGGGCTTGCAGGAGTCAGCCCACCAGTGATTCTCTGTGATCATTCTGGTTTCTATTTCTGCTTTTCTCTTTCTTTCAGGAATCAATAAAAACTTTTTCTTTAAAGGACGCCGGTTGGTTCCAGAATGAGCTCAGTCTTCACTCTAAGCCTTTGCACATAAAGGAACCTATGACTGGAAGGTCTACTCACAACTGATTCCACTGTTTGCCAAAAACAGGGATCATTTCAGACAAACTTAGACATGTACTTAGAATTCTGGGCTTGGTGTCTCATCAAGGTCCCCAGATATAAGGGCCAGAAGAGAGGCCAGACAATCCCAGGATAACACTATCTCAGAAGTTGTAAGACTGTGAGGCCCGGATATCAGTTCCACAAAACAGCATCCTTAAACCACCCTGCATTTGCAGGAATC
This sequence comes from Myotis daubentonii, assembly GCF_963259705.1. Taxonomy (NCBI): domain Eukaryota; kingdom Metazoa; phylum Chordata; class Mammalia; order Chiroptera; family Vespertilionidae; genus Myotis; species Myotis daubentonii. Next base: position 5,949,808 of record NC_081860.1, on the reverse strand, counting down.
TGTGTTCGGAGAAAGATCTGTTGAGACTCTGGCCACCAACCCCAGGACCCATGGGCTCAGACTGCTCAGTACTGTTTCCCAGTCAATAGGCCCATGTGTCCTGGAGATGACCACATTACTTCAAGACTCAGTCTTCAGTGCACACTCTTGCCAGTTACCTTATCTTTGATAGGACTTCTGCCTCCTGTCCCCAACTGCTATCATCTCTCTTCTAGTATGTTCCTCCTTTGAGCTGCTTTCGGAAAAGTTTAAAGAACTACCTTACACAATGTCCCTCTTTTGGTCAGGACCAATCATATCCCCATTTTCCTGAGAATGAAAGTAAAGAACTCGTGCCAAACTCTGCCTCATCTTCTTTGTTCCTTTAGACACAAAACAAGCACTGGGTTTCCCAAATTCTCCCGGTTCGGTCACACTGTCACGTCCTCGCATGGAGGTATTGCAGCCTATGAACCTCTTTTCCCCATCACACCTTTTGTCACATGGGCAAGGATGTGACCTGTTCTCCAGGGACCAGGAGTTCACAGGACTGTCCCTGTCCTCTCCAGGGATGTCCAGTTCCCTATTCCTAAAAGGGATAATTATGGTCCTAAGAGTTCTTCCCCTCAGCGTTGCCTCATATTCATCCATATTCATCAGAAAATGAATTAGGCTTCATGGAAGGCTGCTTTCTCAGGAAGGCACAGCTGCGACCTGTAAGGACTGAGTGTGTGGCCACTGATGATTCGGAAAGTATCTAGTTCTCTTTCTTTGGGAGCTAGAGTTCTAGTGGAGGACATCCCAAAAGCAATGGGGCAGGGTTGGTACAACAGGTGATAAGACAGAAACGTGAAGTGAGGGGGGTCACTATAGTCTCCCAGAAAAAGCCTGGAAGAGGTGGTAGGGCCAGGATAAGTGCATACGGGGCATATGTTCTCTGAGCACAGTTCTGCATATATGAAAAGGTAAAACATTCACCTATACTTCAACAGTTTGATAAGTAAAACATACAACTATATAAAGAACATTTACCAGAATCATCTGATCTCAATGGAAGTCTGTCTTCTTTCACATAAGAGGCTACTAGAATGAAGACCAGGAATCTCAGAATAAACCCACACAATTTGTGCTATCGTCATGATCCCCTCATTGCTTTCATTTAAGGACAAAAATCCCCAATGCTTTTTGAATAAAATAATCTGTTCATTTTTTAACTTAGGTTAGTCTTTGAATGATAAAAATTAACTTACCTGTGAGAGAAGGTGATTCTGAGGGATTGCAACATAACTTTGGAAACTGGAGAGTGTAGAGCCCATGGTGTAGTAGAAACTGATTTCCCTAGAGAAACCCTGTTTCTATTGTCTAAAAACACTAAGTTGGAAGCATGAATCGGCCAACTAGCAGTCTTTCTGTTTTCTTCCCCCACCCCCAGACCCTACAATTCTTTTTCCATTTAGTTCTAGAGAGAGTTGAATGGTAGAAGGAGGTGGAGAGACAGAAAGAGAGAGAGGGAGAGAAACATCCGCAAGAGAGAGACACATCAATGGCTTGCCTCCCTTATGTGCCCTGACATGGCCCTGTTATTCAACCTGAAACTGAGGTCTTTGCCCTTGACCGTAATGGAACCAGAGACCATTCTCTCGTAAGCCAAAGCTCTAACCAATGAGTTAACTGGCCAGGTCTTGCAGTCTTACTTAAAAAACAGGAATGCAATAGCGGCATCTTGGAGGCTGATTTTGGCTTTCTAAATATGATTTATTGAGCCTGATTTATTGTGAATGTCTGAGGCTGTTCATTATCTCAAATTTTGTCTCTTTTATTCCATGTCCTGTCCCATTGTTGTGAATTTTGGGTAGATCCTCTGAACTTCTGTGGATGCCTCTGTGTAAGTCATTTTCTTCTGGGGTACTAGCATTGTGGTGTGTATACTAAAGAACCTTACAGATACACCTTGAAGCAAAAGTGACAGCAACTGGACTTTTTATTTGTATTCAGTTCTGAAAAGTTCCCTAGGGTACAGAGGTACCCATCGGAAGGCAGTCTGGGCCTCAAGGCAAACTGTGAGGCCTCCTGCAGTGAAGGACAAGACCGTCCACAGTGTCCACAGTTCAGCCATGACCCCACTTTCTCATCCGGGTTGTCAAAACCAACCACGGGGACTCTCGTCAGCTTCCTGGTCAAAGCACATGCTGAACGGTGCGTTCCACCCCAGTCAGTGGCCTGTGGGAGGCAGCCTATCAATGATTCTCTCTCATCATTGATATTTCTATGTCTCTCTCTTTCCCTAACCTCTCTGAAATCAATAAAAACATTTTGAAATGTATTTTTAAAATGAATAATATGTAAACAAAACTATAAAGAAATATTTACCACCTGCATTTCCCAATTAGTTTACTATTTTATTATAAACTGGAGGCCTGGTGCACAAAATGCATGCATGAGTAGCGTCCCAAACCTGGGCAGCAGTCAGTGCTGATCGGGGCCTTCAGGCTGCCAGCCGGGGGACTTCCTTCATTCCATGCTGGCCTCTGGTGGTCAGCACATGTCATATGAGTGACCAGTCTCCCAGTCAAACTCTTGTGGGGACAATTTGCATATTAGGCTTTTAGATATATAGATGTTTTTGCGGATACCGACTGCTACTTTATCATATGTGGGAAATAAAATACGATGATTTGCCTACTGAAATATCTTATCATATCCTTGTTCATGGCCATCATTTCGGCATTTTGAAACTAATCACAAAGAGGGTATTTACATGAGGGAAGTCAACAAAGATTACAAACCTAGACTTCACTTAATGTGTTACTGAATGCTTATACTTAGAAAAGTGTGGTGGAGAATGTGAACAATGCATATAAAACCTGTAAGTATATGATACATGTGGATTTAAACTGTACATAGGTTAAAAATTGAGAAAAACATTTTCCTTACAGTATTCAAAACCCATAGTTCCATAAAGCAAGAAGTCATTCAGTTATGGAGGAATGAGTGAAATTCAAACATATGTCTTAGATTGTGAACTTTCCGGATATTGGTTAAAATAATAAGTAATTTTAAAATTAGGCAAATTTATAAGCCAACATCTCAAGAGAGGAGATAAAGAAAATGAAAGTAAATGTATGAAAAAATGTTCACCACCAAAAACTCTTCGGAAATGAAATGAAAGCAAAAGCAAGTTCATATATAGATAATTCGAGACCTACTATTTAAAAAGATTAACCACTGCCTGTCCTTGCAGGGTTGAACAAAACTGGAATTTTAATATGCTAGGTATGGGTGGGAAGGCAAGGTGCATGACAATTTTAAATCACAGTTCTGCATATGTTAAAATGTGAAATATCCACCTACACTACAATAGTCTGATTAGTTGAATGCATATCTATAAAGATAACTGAATGCAAATATTGCAAACAGATTGATTTATAATACCCCAAACCTGGAAATAACCAATTTTATAGACAGATCAATAGATGAGGTAGTTATCCATAGAATACAATACTAATCAAGAACAAAAAAAAATTCAATATTCACATAAACTTTTGTGTTGAATCTCAAAATATCTGTGTAGCCCTGGCTGGTTTGGCTCAATGGATAGAGAAATAGAAAGAGATAACAAATACTCTCATGTGTACAGCCAGACAGCACAAAGTAGCTTTCGCTTCACACAGACTCTCATCTTATATTCATACACCAGACAGTGTGAGTTTTTGACTTCCACTAATTTCTGACTAATTGCCTAAGGGAGCTCTATGGTTTCCCGGGAGGTGATCAAGCTCCCCTTCCACTCGCTTGGAGTGGGCCTAATTGATAGGGGGTCGAAGAAGATGACTGACCCTAACCCATTTTGACAAAGACAAAGGCAACAAAGAACAAAGACAAAACAAACTAGACAAATGCAACCGAAGGTTGCCCAGAACCTGCAGCTCGCTCCTTGAAGTCATGAAAATTTTTCAAAAAACATTGCAGCGGGGTGCACACAGAAGCAGATGACTTTTTGACAACAAACACCAAGATAACAAACACCACACAGACAAACCTGGTTCAGTCTAAAGCAGCACAAACCAGAGACCCCGGCCACCATGGTGGCCGCGGGTCTGGACCATGAGTACTGCTGCATTCAGCCCTCTATAAGGGTCCTTCTATGGGCCGTCCCAATTCCTGTTTAACGACTGGTCTTCCTTACCTCCCTCGAGAGTCCAGGTGGCTCGGTTTCCGAATTGAAAGTTTTGGGTGGAGTCTCCTCCGCCTCCCTGGAACCCGGAACAAAGACTGGAGGCCTCCTTGGTAGTCCTTCCCCACAGGGATGTGGGTGGGGTATCTCGGTGGGACCTCTAAAAGTTATGGGTTCACTCAGCGAGACAGACCACCGACTCAGAATTTAAATTTAAGAGCCTTTATTAAGCTGGCCAGCTAGCTACAGTTACAGCACCCTGTCGAAGCAATGGCTGAACTGCAGCCCCGAATTCAATGGCGAGCGACTACAGTTACACCCTGCTGGAGCAGAGGCCGAACTGCAGCCCAGACTACAAGAAGTACAGCATTTTTATTTGCAAAAACCACAAAGTTACAAAGCCTTGTTTACATAATTACTTCTCGACACAGTATAGCATCATACAGTGACTACCTTCCTATCTATGTGTTCTAGAAACAGAGAGTACAGAGTGCGGGGAAGGGGCCAAGAGACCATATCTCAAGGCCTGGCCTGATTGTCAGTACCTTCCTATTAATGTGTTTCAGGATCAGGAAGCACAGCGCGCCCCTTCTGGCCAAAGGGCCAGATATGCAGCCCAGTACAGTGAGGGTTTGCACTGAAACAGATGTCTCCAACCCGTGCATCACTACAGAATGCTTTCTGCTGAAAATATGCTACATCTGACTCAGTCAGGTGCAAAATATGTTGTAACACAGAGAAACTCCGCTTACACAGAAGGGTCTTATGGGTGGCTGGAGCTGTCTTAGAAGCCCTGACCTGTGACTCTCCTTGTATAGATACACTTTGACCAGAACAGGCCTCCTTAGCACCCATGTTGTGCCAACAACCTGAAAAGTGAGAAAGGGTGAGGGAATGAATGTTGAATGTGGTGACAGGGGGAATTCCCATTGCAAAGGTGTGTTACACATCACAGTTGGTACATGCAGTTCTCTGAAAATCAGAGATGTGCAGGAAGGATTAATAAGAGGCTCTTGAAACTTTCTGGGCTAATGAAGATCACAAAACAGAAAGGACTCGCCAGATATACGACACAAAATATGGCAAGCACCACATGGATTAGAATATGAAGCTCGGGCTAATCCTTCAACGAGCAGCATTCAAAAGGGCTTGTTGACTGGGGAAGGGGGCAAGCTGAGCAAGAGGTTGGTTCCCGCTCACTCCAAGTAACATTCAATAAAGGAGTAGCTGGTTTCGAGGACTAATTACCACATATGTGCACCACATAACACATGTGCACGTCAATGTTGCAGATGATTGCAGAGGCACCAGTGAAGAAAAACATGTGATGAAGAGGTGAGCAGTCATCACTGGGCCAGAGCTACACAACTTGCTATAGTATTCAGGGAAGAGAATATTACAAACAATTGAATGAAAGCCTTAAAAGAACAGTCATAGTTCATGTAAGTGAAGACCATAACATGACCCAGGTTGCCACAAAGAACCGTTACCCAGAGAAAGAGTACAGAAGTTGAAGCCATGCATATGGACACTGTCAGCCTCCCATGAAGAGAAAGTGCAAGCGGGGACTTATTAAGTTCACTGCAAGACTCCTGACTCTCTGTTTCCTCTACTTTTGAGGAAATAGATGTTAGGGATGTTCATGGAGTCCTTTGTTCAGGGCTCTACATCCAGCTCATACCTGGCAGCCACAGCACATTTGACAAGGCAGTGGGGAAAATTAAAATTAGCACAGGCCATGTTCCCACTGTGGGAGAGAGAAAGCTCTGCCTGAGGAATAAAGGAAGAGAGGTCATCACCTCAGGACACTGGGAGAACATCCAGGTCTTACCTACAGATGACACAAGTGCAAACACTTCCAGCATCACATCATAGTACACAAGTCTCTGAGCCTCATCAAGGAGCCCCCATTCCTCCTGAGAGAAGACAATGGCCACGTCCTCAAAGTTCGTATCCCGTCATAATGGGGACAGTACAGCCCAAGATCAGCTTCACTCCTAAGATTCTTAGTCTGTCATACTCCCCACCCTCCACATCCATCTGCTCTGTCCACTCCACACATCAGAGAAAATACCAGGCCTTCATCCCATGAAAGCCATTGTCTTCTTATATTCCTACTGACATTTTGTCTTCCCACTGTAATAAAGGCAGATAAGACACCTGAGCTATGGACTCCTGTGTACACCACACTGACTTTTATCAGCAGAGTGGGTGTCAAAACCACAGGTTAAAGAGAGATGCTGGCCATAAAGATAGTGTGAGTGATTTGATACTGGTTTTGTCAGGCAATACCCTCATATTGTTTCTCAAAGACACCAAATACATGGCATCACACTGCACCCTCTTGACTACAATCCCAAGGTACTGAGGCCATGGCTTTGCACTACCTGCTGCACAGAGTCCTTTGAACAACACTTCTCTCACACAGCTTCATTCTCAGAAGCACAACTTCAAAGGTAATGCAAATTTGCTGTGGTGAGGACAAATTACTTCCAAATCACTTTTTTCCAAAATTATAGTTCACCACATCCATAATCTCTTACCCCTTACCCTTCTCCCTTACCCATTCCAGTGGAGATTTTGAAGCCTGGGTAATACTGGTATAGGCTAGCTCATTCCTATCAATCTGTGTGTCACCCCCAACAATAAAAGGCAGATGGTTAGTTAAATTGCAACGAAGCTCTGCACTTAGAATGTATCACCAAAACACCCCTCTTTACAGGCAATCACCCTAAAAGTCACTGTACTGAATCATCCAGACACCACCAGAAATGGACTCTCTCATCATTCACTCTTATGTCAATGACAGGGTGCTTGGCCATCAATTCACATTCCCTCTTCAAGTGTACATCACTCTTTTCCATACGTGGTTTACACCTGCACTCCCTCAGCCCAAGCCCACACAGTTCTCTCCTTGGCCTCTGACTTAACTCAGCATTTGTTGTCCAGAGAATGCTTGCCAACATCTCTCACTTAACCGAAACTGATGTCCCACACCCGATGGCGTTCTGACCATGCCCAGTGAGTTTCACAGATGACCACTCAAGCCTCTAAGCTAATCCACAAGACTGTCTGAAACTCGCCAAAACCAGGACACACCAAGGGTCACAACAAAATCCTGGTGAGTGTTTAGAGAAGTTAATATGTACCAGCCCCAGTCTCACTTTGTTAGAATAACTCTTCAGCCTCTAAATAATATCAGGTCCACTCATCTTTTAAAGGCCTTGGCCACTGCAAAATGATTACCACTCCCCCACACTCTACATGACACCTTCTATCTCTCTGCTGTGTTGTGACACCCACCTTCCACACTGGCCCCAGCAGGAAAGCTAGACCTCAGGCTCACACTGTCCCTTCTGAGCTACTACTACTGTTACCAACCTGACCATGATTTCCTATACATTTTTTAAAATATATTTTTATTGATTTCAGAGAGGGAGAGGGAGCGAGAGATAGAAACATCAATGATGAGAGAGAATCACTGATTGACAGCCTCCTGCATGCTCTCTACTGGGGATCAAGCCTGCAACATGTGCAGGTGCCCTTGACCAGAACTGAACCTGGGACCCTTCAGTCCACAGGCCGACACTCCATCCACTGAGCTAAACCGGCCAGGGCTCCTATATTAAAGTGATCTACAGTCCTGCTAATGTGTCTCAGTTGGTTGAGTATACACCAGTGATGGTGAACCTATGACACGCGTGTCTGAGGTAACACGCGAACTCATTTTTTTGGTTGATTTTTCTTTGTTAAATGGCACTTAAATCTATAAAATAAATATCAAAAATATAAATCTTTGTTTTACTATGGTTGCAAAGACCAAAATATTTCTATATGTGACATATTTCTATATGTGACACAGCAGCAGAGATAAATTAGGGTTTTCAAAATGCTGAGACGCTGTGCTCAAAAGGTTCGCCATCACTGGTATAGAGCCATGCACTGGTGAAGTCACATGCCTTGGTTGTAGGCTAGATCCACAATAGGGGTTGTGCAGGCTGTAACCAATCCTTGTTTCTTGCTTATCAGCGTTTCTCTGTCCCTCTCCGTCTCCCTTCCTTTCTATATCGAAAATTTACACACATACATATATATGTATATATATTTAAGTAACTGCCGGTTCCTAAATCAGCTCCCTCTTCCTTCCCTACAAGCCTTTGCACAATCTGTAACCAATGCCCTGCAGGACCTACCACTCATTACACTGGTTGCTAAATTCCAGGTCCACTACATGAAACCCTCCCTAGTCATGACCTTAAGAGTCTGGGCTTAGTGTCTGTTCAAAGTCCCCAGGTCCAAGGGATACAAGAGCAGCGGGACAGCCCCAGGACACAACTATCTCGGAGGCCACAAGAGTGTGAAGCCCTGAAATTATCTTCACCATCCGGTACACCCAACTCATTCTGCATTAGTAGGAATTCCTGTAAAGAAAATGGTCTGTTGAGAGCCTGGCAAACACCGCCAGGATCTGTGGGCTCAGGCTGCTCAGTGCCCTTGTCCAGCCCAGAGGCCAGGTGCCCTCCAGATGCCGGTGTTATCTCAGGGCTCAGTCCTCAGCTTTTGCCAGTTACCTGACCATTGACAGGACTTCACCTTCCTGTCCTCTGTCTTCTAGTCTGTCCTTCCTCTGAGCAATGTCAGGAAAAGTTAGAACCCTACCCCACAAAATGTCCCTCCTTTTTTCACAACCATCTATGCTCCCAGAGTTCTGAGAGTGAAAGTAAAACTCCTCGTGTAAAACCCACACCCCATCTCTTCATTGCTTTAGACCCAAAACAGGTCTGGGTTTTCCTAATCCTCCTGCCTCGGCCCCTCCCCCGTGTCCTTAAAGGTGGCACTGCAGCCTGTGGCCCTCATCCCCCATGACACCCTGTGCCACCCAGGAGAGTCTCACTGTTATGGATGCGGCTTCCTGGGCGGCGGGACCTGAGAGGCGCCGGTCCCCAAGGCTGGGGGGTTAAACGGGGTCAGGCTGCGGGAACGCTGTGGGCAGAGTGGAGTCCCGGAGGCACGGAGGCCCCAATCCCGGCCTGTTGGTGCCCAACCAGCCTCAGACACACCCCGCACAGCAAGGACGCTGCCTCCTAGGCCTCCTCCTACTCAAGTCCAGTGGGCTGAAGCCTGCAAGTCCTTGAACTGAAGAGGTCAAAATGCCCACCAGGAGGAGGAAGGTGGAAGTCCCGCCCTAACCGGATGCACTGACACCAAAAACACCCGTTAGCTCCGCCCACGTGGGCCCATTCCTTTCTGGGTAATGTAGTTTTCTCAAAAGCAAAGGGGAGGGCTAGTATCCAGGCCAATGACACTAGTGAATAAAGGTGATGTGGTTCAGCAAGTGGCCCTGGGGAAGGACAAGATGGGGCCAGAGGCCTGGTTAACTGGAACAGACTGGCAGATCTCCCAGGAGCAGGGCGTGGGGAGGACTGGGAGAGATCCCCCAAAGAATATATGCACAGGGGAAAATGGGAGACATCTGTAAACTAGCAACAATTAATACACTGTTTTTTATTTTTATTTTTAAATAATATAGCGCTGCTGGTGTGACTCAATGGTTGAGCGGCAACCTATGAACCAGGAGGTCATGGTTGTATTCCTGGTCAGGGAACATACATGGGCTGTAGGTTCAATTCTCAGTTAGGGGAGAGGTACATGCAGGAGGCAGTTAATCAGTGATTCTCTCTCATCGTTGATGTTTTTATCTCTCCTACCTCCCTTTCTCTAAAATCAATAAAATTATATATTTAAAGTGTAATCATATATGCATAGCCCAAGGACAGAGACAATAATGTGGTGAGGGTCTAGAAGCAGTGGGGGCAGGGTAGAGGGAGGCAAAGAGGGATGGGGATGGGGGAAATTGGGAACATCTGTAATAGAGTTAATAATCAATAATAAAAAGAATAGTTTGCCACATGGCATGGTTCAGTGCTTGGACGTGGACCCATGAACCATGAGATCACTGGTTTAATTCCAGGTCCGGCACATGCCCAGGTTGGAGAGCTCCATCCCGGCAGCGGCGTGCAGGAGGCAACTGATCAATGATTCTCTCTCATCATTGATGTTTCTCCATCTCCTTCACTCTCTAAAAAAGCAATAAAAACGTTTAAAATATAATAGTGTTAAGATTGATTTGATTCAACAACACCAAAGTGAATAATCAATTTTCATCTAATTCACTGCAATCTTTCACACTCACTATGAATGCAATGTTTCTGTCATACTGGTGGTTATATTTAAACCTCAGAGTCATACAAAAAATGACACCAGAGCCCAGTTGATAGAGCATCAACCTGCAGACTGAAGGGTCCCAGGTTCAATTCTGGTCAGGGGCACACGCATGGATTGCAGGCTTGATCCCCAGTAGGGGGCATGCAGGAGGCAGCCAATCAATGATTCTCTCTCATCATTAATGTTTCTATCTCTCTCTCCCTGTCCCTTCCTCTCTGAAATCAATTAAAAATATATATATCAAGAATGACACCAGTGTATGAAATTTCATACATCACAGGACATGGCTCCTTTAGTGTATGTGGGGAACAATTCCCCTAAACATTGTTGAGAATTATGTAATAATAATGTGACCAGAGACTATAATTAATATTGTGCACAGACACACCTCAGTTGGGTGGCTATCATCCAGTGCACTGACAAGTCCTGGTTCAATTCCAGGTCGGTGCACAGCCACACCTGTGGCCCCAGTAGGGAGTGTGCAGGAGGCAGCTCATGTATTTTTATCTATATATCTCCCCCTTCCCACCTCTTTTCCTAAAAAAATAAAATAAAGGTATTTTTTAAAAGCACAAGTGCTGCGGTTTGTGTACTCATAACTCAAAGACACCTTATGCCACACCTTGAATATAGTGACAGATAAAATTATTTCACCTGTGATGTTTCACAGCTTTATCTGTAGGTAAAGGCTCAGAAAATAACACACTTTAGAAACGTGCGCTTTCTTGCATATCAGTGCTCATTTCCTGGGAGGAACAGCTTTGCCTCAGTGGCAGAAAATGTTGGCAAGCAGTGAAGACTACTGCCATGGAATTCATAGGAATGCCACAAGAGAGAGTGTGGATTTATGTTCAGAAGAGACACTTTCCATATAATTCACTGCAGTCTCTCTCATCACTATGAATACAGTGTTTCTTTCTGTCTCAATGGTAGGTTAACGTCAGAGTCTTACAACAAATGTTACAAGATTATGAAATTTCGTACTTCATGGCACTTGGCTTCTTTGCAGTACGTGGGGAGGAGTTCTCCTAAACATTGATAAGATTTAAGTAATACATACTGTGAACAAAGAACATAATTCATATTGTTCACGGAAGGAGAGCAAAGGCCTCCCCTTATGGGTGATCATTAACCCCACTCATAACCAAGGTACCAGGATATAAATTAATACCACAAAGGTATGCAATCTATCTTTCAAAACCTTGGGCAGCAATGCAAAATAAGCCAGTTTTGGATGAAGAATGATTTTCTGCCGTCATATTCTCCTTTCCAAAGCACTGAAGGTTTAATGTCCCCACAATATTGCGCCACATCTACATGCTGACAAATCTCAACAGTGCTTTCAAAACATTGCAGGCAGTGAATAGAACCATCACAATTAACGATTCAACAGGAAAAACACCTTTAACAAAATATCATAAACCTGAGCCAGAGATGTTCAGATCTGTGAAATAGAACCTAAGCCAATCATCACAGCATACTGTGAGAACCACGAACTCCCTGAAAGAGGTACCACTTCTTTTCTGAGGATGGGTGTACTGAAAAAACCATGGGCCAGGACCATTCCCTAGTCAGAGAGAAAGGAATGAAGATCCTGCCAAGAGTTCAGAGTATTCAGTATTTATTCAAGCTCAAGGGAGCACACAGGGATTGTGACTGATTCACACTTTTCAGTTGAGCCAGGTGGTAGAGGTGAAATCACTTCAGCCACAATCACACATAGGGACATCAACCGAATAGAGGGCCTGGACAGAATAGTAAGTTCAAGTAGCTCCTTCAAAACTCACTTGTACCTGAAACTTATGAGGAATCTAGCAGAGTGTCTGTCCTGATCAAAAGGGATCATATTAAGCCAACTGTGTTTCATAGAGTCTCTTTCAGTGTTGTTATTCTGAGTAAGAAAAATGGAACATTCCCTTCACATTTATGGCTTTTCTCCAGTGTGAAGTCACAGGTGTCTCATAAGGCTATATTTTTGGCTAAAAGATTTCCCACAATCTGTCCACTCATAAGGCTTTTCCCCAGAGTGAACTGGCTTGTGGATAAGGAGGTGACTATTTTGCAAAAAAGACTTCCCACATTCACTACACACATAAGGCTTTTCTCCACTGTGAACTCTCTTATGGATAAGGAGCTGACAATTTTCACTAAAGCAATTCCCACATTCACAACATTCATAAGGTTTTTCCCAAGTGTGAAATCTCTTGTGGCTAAGAAGGGAATTATAGTAGGGAAAAGACTTCCAACATTCACCACATTCATAAGGTTTTTCTCCAGTGTGAACTCTCTTGTGGATAAGGAGGTGACTATTTTGCCTAAAGGACTTTCCACATTCACAACATTTATAAGGTTTTTCTCCAGTGTGAACTCTCGTGTGGATAAGGAGCTGCTTATTATCCCTAAAAGACTTCCCACATTCACCACATTCATAAGGTTTTTCTCCAGTGTGAACTCTGTTGTGGATAAGGAGGTGATTATTTTGCCTGAAAGACTTCCCACATTCACAACATTCCAAAGGTTTTTCTCCAGTGTGAACTCTCTTGTGGATAAGGAGCTGCGTATTATCCCTAAAAGACTTCCCACATTGACCACATTCATAAGGTTTTTCTCCAGTGTGAACTCTCTTGTGGATAAGGAGCTGCGTATTATCCCTAAAAGACTTCCCACATTGGTCACATTTATAAGGTTTTTCTCCAGTGTGAACTCTCTTGTGGATAAGAAGGGATTTATTGCGGGTAAAACCTTTCCCACATTGACTACACACATGAGGCTTTCCTCCACTGTGAACTGTCTTGTGGATAAGAAATTGACTATTATACCTAAAAGAATTGCCACATTCACCACATTAATAAGGTTTTTCTCCAGTGTGAACTCTCTTGTGGATAAGAAGAGAATAATTGCGGTTAAAAGCTTTCCCACATTCACTACACACATGAGGCTTTCCACCCGTGTGAACTCTCTTGTGGATACGGAGCTGACTATTATCCCTAAAAGACTTCCCACATTCACCACATTCATAAGGTTTTTCTCCAGTGTGAACTCTCTTGTGGATAAGGAGCTGCATATTACCCCTAAAAGACTTCCCACATTCACAACATTCATAAGTTTTTTCTCCAGTGTGACCTCTCTTGTGGATAAGAAGGGATTTATTGCTGGTAAAACCTTTCCCACATTCACTGCATTTATAAGGTTTTTCTCCAGTGTGAACTCTCTTGTGGATAAGGAGCTGCCGATTATCCCTAAAAGACTTCCCACATTCACCACATTCATAAGGTTTTTCTCCAGTGTGAACTCTCTTGTGTACAAGAAGGGAATTATTGCGTGTAAAAGTTTTCCCACATTCACAACACTCATAAGGCTTTTCTCCAGTGTGAATTCTCTGATGTCGAATGAGGTTGGAACTCTGACTGAAGGACTTCCCACAATCTGTGTACGCATACCGCTTTCCTCCAGAGTGAACTCTTTTATGTCGAATGAGGTTAAAGATTCCTCCATAATTTTTCCTACATTTGCCACACTCTCCAGAACACACATCCTGACATCCAACAACTTTCAAGTTGTGGCTAGCAGCGTTTTCACATTCATCCCACTGGTGATGACTATTTCCACTGAGAAATTCCTGTGAAATCTCACTGCAACAGTGTAGCTCCTCAGTGTTATGAGTTGCCTGGTGATGGAGAAGCTCTGAGGAAGTTTGGGAATGTTCCTCAACCACCCTGCTGCTTGAAGTCAGCTCTGATAAGTAAAAGCTGCACCTCGTCACAAATGAGACCTTGTCCGTAGCTTCTTTCCAGGATATATTTCCCCTGAGATCCCTCTGTTGCTGGTGGGAGTTTTCACTGGAACAGAATTCGCTCACAAATGCCTCACTTATGAAGCCTTTGTGCTCCAAGTGTGCTGCTTGTAACTCATTCAGGTGCAAAATATCTTTTAACACCGAGAAACACTGCTTACAAGGATGGTTCTTCTGGGTTGATGCAGCTGTCTTAGAATCCCTGACCTGTGACTCTCCTTCTAAATATACACTCTGAGAAGCACAGGTCTCCTCATCATCCTTTTTATGCCAACAATCTGAAAACAGAAAAAAGGTGAGAAAATGAATGTTGATTTTGGTGACAGAGGGAAGTTGCATTACAAAAGTGTGTTGCCCATGACACCTCGGCTTTATGCTATTTTCTGAAAAGAAGAGATGTTCAGGAAGGTTTAGAACAGGCTTCTGCGAAGTTCTGGGCCTCTGAAGACATGAAGGAAGGAAGACCACACCAGGAATATGACACAAAGATGGCAAACACCACATGGAAGAGAGGTAAGACTTCCAGCTCTTCCTTACCCTAACAGTGTTTAGTAGGGCTTGTCTGCAGGTGACATAGACAAGCTCTGCAGAATTTTGTTTATATCTTATTCCAAAAAAAATTCAATAAACGAGTAGCTGTTTTTTGTGGACTACTTAAGTATGTATGTAAACCTCATAACACATGTGCAGGTCAAAGTTGATGAATACTGCAGGGGCAACAGTGCAGAGGATCAGGCGATGGAAAAATGCCACAGAGGTGAACATGACTGAATGCTAGGAAGTCATATGTGAAATGACATGTCAGAAAGTGTAATGTAGTTAAAAGGAAAGGTAAAAATGAGGTGTAGGCAGTAGCACCTCCATCTGAGCAGTGATGAAATCCAGCTGATTCCTGGTATAATTTGAAAAGAGCCCTTGTGTCACACGTTCTCCTGGTTTCCACTCAGCTGGGCGAGGCCTTCACTAAGACCATCCTGCATGTTCACCCTGTGAAAAAAACCAGGGTTCTTCTTGTACCACCTTCTCTACAAATACACAAAACCGAAATATTCCAAGTATTAATGAAAGATGACAGAGGGTACCATCCAGCCCTGGTTTAGAGCAAATACACTTGGAATAGTTTTGAGGGACGGTAATATTACAAACACCAATTGAAGAAGGGTCTTACAAGAACAGCCCATGGTTCATGTAAGTAAAGAACATAATCAGGCACAGGCCGTCACCCAGAACCTTTATCTGGAGGAAAGGTGCAGAAGTGGAAGCCATGGATCTGAACATAGTCACCCTCCCAGGGAGAGAAACAGCAAGTGGGACCCATTAAGCTGTCTGTAAGACGCCTGTCTCCCAGAGGCATCCTGAAGTTTCTGTGGAAAATAATGTTAAAGAAGATTGTGGAGTTTATTTCTCAGGGCTCTCCACACAGCTCAGAACTGGCATCCAAAGCACATTTCACATGAGGTTGAGGAAAATTTGCAGAGCCCAAGGTCTGGCTGCAGGAGAGAGAAAGATACAGGTGGAATATAAAGAAAGAGATGCCATCACCTCAGTCCATTAGGAGATATGTGAGGGTCTTACCTACAGATGATACAAGTGCAAATACTTCCAGCATCACTTTGCAGTACAGAAGTCTCTGAGCCTCATCAAGGATTCCCCACTCCTCTGGAGAGAAGGCAATGGCCACATCCTCAAAGTTCATATCCTGTCATAATGAGGATAGTTTAGTCCATTATCATCTTCTCTCCTAAGATTTAGCATTGATCATACACCACAACTTCCATATCCATCTGCCCCCTACCCTTCTGACTACGAAGAAGATATCAGGCCTTTGTTTCATCAAAGACACTCACTCCTTACATTCCTACTGATACAGTGTCTTCCCACGACAATATGGACAATGGGCATATAGATCATACCTGCTCTCTAGTACAAACATGTTGTCCACACTGCATCTTTCAATACAGTGGGAGTCATGAACATAGGGTACGGAGAGATGATGTCCATAATGAGAGTGTGAGTGATTTGACACTGTTTTTGTCAGGCAATGACCTTGTTGTTCCCTAGATTCTCATTCCAAGACCCTGAACATCTTGGCATCAGACTTTACCCATTTGACACCAATCCTAGGGTGCTGAGACATCTCTTTGCACTTCCTGCCGCACATAAATCTTTGCACCACACTTCTCTCACACAGCTTCATTCACAGAGTCATAATGCCAATGGTAACACAAATACGTCGTGACTTGGACGGTTTATCTTCATCATCTTCTTTTGCAATACTCCAATTCACCCCTTCAGTAATGTATTTTTCTCTTACGCTTCACCCTTCCCAAAGCCAGCCAAGATGACACTGATGTAGCCTCTCTCATTCCTATTGATCACTGTACCTCTCCTCTACAACAAAAGGCAGGTTGCACATATATTTCACCTAATCTCTGGACCAAGAAAGTTCCACTGTAATCGACCCTCTTTTCAGGAATTAACCTGAAATTCACCATATCACATTATCGAGGTATCACCAGAAATGAACTCCATTTTCATTCACTCTTATGTTGATTTCAGTGGCCATGGAGCCATGAATGCACATGCCCTATCCAAATACACATCACTCTTCCTACCATAACTCTCTCAAACCTACACTCCCACAGTCCCAGCCCCCATGGTAATCTCCCTGACTTCCTACTCATTACTCAGAAAGTGTGGTTTGGTTAATGCCTGGAAAATTCAAACTCAATTAAGTTCTACACCAAATCTCATAGTCCACACTCAATGAGGCGCCTCCAGTCCTTCCGTCCACACTCAATGAGGTGCCTTGAGTGCTTCTATTAAAACCTCCTTCCCTGATTGTGTTTTTTCCGTTCAACCTCACCTATTGAGAACCTGATCAAATCTCAGATATTCAGAGCCCACCTATTCTGGTGCTGCACTTGATATCCCTTCACCAGTCACAGCCTTCAGCACTCAAGTTCGATCACCTATGGCCCTCTCTCCCTGGTCCAGTGTGTCTCACATATGACCACTCATTCCTGTATGTAATTTAGTCAGACTACTGACCACACCAGAGCTCTCAACACAATGCTGCTTTGTGATTCACAAGTAAAGATGCAACAGCTGCCTTCCTGTCTTGTTTTAATTGCTCTTTGTCTCCAATTAAACAGAAAAAAAAAAGGCTTTAAAAAGATGATCTACTACTCTGCCCTGGTCACTACACCCACGACTTTAAGTAGTTTTCTACCTGAACTTCTCCTCAGAGTACCAGATGCTCATGAAATGCTCTCTGAAATATCGCACACCACAACAGACAAAAAATAAGTTTTCTATCCTCAATGAACATTACACTTCTACTCTGAATATATGCATCTCAGTTGATGGTGCTTCCATACCTGCAGCTCCAAATGCAAACCTTCAAGTCATCCCTGGATCTTACCTCCCTCTCAGCCTGAAAATTAGAAAATCCACTTGGCTGCACATAAAACAACAACCCAGAATCCAACACCTTATTTCACCCCCACAGTCACCAGCATGGGCCACTTACTGTCATGCTCGCCACAGCAACCTCCATCATAGAATTTGTACCCCCTCCCTCACATCCATTTGCTTTGTTATTCTTTAGCCACCAGAAGTCTAATGAGACCTGGGTCAGATCACCTGCCTCTGCTGCTCCAAATCTTCCATTACTCCCATCACCTGCAGAACAGACTCCAAAGGTAGCACACACTCCTCTAGACCTCACCACTGTCCCTTTGTTACCAGTTCCTATTTTGAAAAATGGACATAAGCCCCAGGTGGTTTGGCTCAGTGGATAGAGCACCAGCCTGTGAACTGAAGGGTCTCAGGTTTGATTCGGGTCAGGGGCACATGCCAGGCTTGGGGGCTTGATCACCAGTGGGGGGCCTGCAGGATTCAGCCCACCAATGATTCTCTCTGATCATTCTGGTTTCTATTTCTCCTTCTCCCTTCCTCTCTGGAATCAATAAAAGTGTTTTTTTAAAGGACGCTGGTTGGTTCCTGAATGAGATGTCGTCACTCTAAGCCTTTCCACATAAAGGAACCTATGACTGGAAGGTCTACTCACATCTTATTCCACTGTTTGCCAAAACAGGGATCATTTCAGACAAACTTAGACATGTACTTAGAATTCTGGGCTGGGGTCTCATCAAGGTCCCCAGATATAAGGGCTAGAAGAGAGGCAAGACAATCCCATGATACCACTATCTCAGAAGTTGTAAGAGTGTGAGGCCCTGATATCAGTTCCACCAAACAGCATCCTTAAACCACCCTGCATTTGCAGGAATCTGTGTTCAGAGAAAGATCTGTTGAGATTCTGGCCACCAACCCAAGGATCCATGGGCTCAGACTGCTCAGTACCGTGTCCCCGTCAATAGGCCCATGTGTCTAGGAGATGATCACATTACTTTAAGACTCAGTCCTCAGTGCACTCTCTTGCCAGTTACCTTATCTTTTATAGGACTTCTGCCTCCTGTTCCCAACTGCTATCATCTCTCTTCTATTTTTTTTAAATATATTTTTTATTGATTAAGATATTACATATGTGTCCTTATCCCCACGTTACCCCCTACCCCCCCCCCACTCATCCCCTCACCTCCCTCCCCCCCGTTGTCCGTGTCCATTGGTTAGGCCTATATGCTTGCATATAAGTCCTTTGGTTGATCTTTCCCCCTTACCCCCACCCTCCCCTACCTTCCTTCCAAGGCCCGACAGTCCAATCAATGCCTCTCCATCTCTGGATCAGTCCTTGTTCATCAGTTTATGTTGTTCATTATATTCCACAAATGAGTGAGATCATGTGGTATTTATCCGCTTTCCAGTTCCATCCATGCTGTGGCAAATGGTAAGAGTTCCTTTTTATTCTTCCTCTTCTTAAAGAATACCTTTCAGCATTTCATATAATGCTGGTTTGGTGGTAATGAACTTCTTTAGCTTTTTCTTATTTGTGAAGCTCTTTATATGACCTTCTATTCTGAATGATAGCTTTGCTGGATAAAGTAATCTTGGTTGTAGGTTCTTGCTATTCATCACTTTGAATATTTCTTGCCACTCTCTTCTGGCCTGCATGGTTTCTGTTGAGAAATCAGCTGACAGTCGTATGGGTACTCCCCTGTAGGTAATTGACTGTTTTTTTCTTGCTGCTTTTAAGACTCTCTCTTTGTCTTTTGCTCTTTGCATTTTAATTATGATGTGTCTTGGTGTGGTCCTCTTTTGGTTCCTTTTGTTTGGGGTTCTCTGCACTTCCTGGACTTGTAAGTCAATTTCTTTCACCAGGTAGGGGAAGTTTTCTATCATTATTTCTTCAAATAGGTTTTCAATATCTTGCCCTCTCTCTTCTTCTGGTATCCCTATAATTCTGATGTTGGTACGCTTGAAGTTGTCCCAGAGGCTCTTTACACTATCTTCATATTTTTGGAATCTTTTTTCTTTTTCGGTTGGGTATTTTTTGTTTCTTCGTATTTCAAATCTTTGACTTGATTCTTGGGATCCTCTTGTCTGCTGTTGGATCTCTGTATATTATTCTTTATTTCAGTCAGTGTATGCTTAATTCCTAGTTGGTCCTTTTTCATATCCTCGAGGGTCTCACTAGATTTCTTGAGGGTCTCACTAAATTTATCGGCGGTTTCCATAAAATTCTTGAAAAACCTAATAAACGTGGGTTTGAACTCTACATTCAGTCATTTGCTTTCCTCCATTTCTGTCATTTGTGACCTGTTTCTTTGTCTCCGCATTTTTTTATGCTTCCCTGTATTGGTAGAGTGGTTTTGTGTGCTAGGTGTCCTGTAGGGCCCAGTGGCTCAGCCTCCCCCGTTACCTGAGGTGGACACTCTTGGTGCACCTACAACAAGACTAGTTATGCCTTGATTGTTGTAGGATCACTGGGAGGAGTTGACCTCCACGCCAATTGGCAGTGAGAATCGGCTGTGTCTGCAGTGGGAGAACTTCTGTGCTGAAGACACCCTTCTGGGGCAAGACTTGCTTCAGTGGGGCTTTGGTGCTCACTGAGTCTGCCCCCTGGGTGTGTCCCTTATGGATCTGAGGAGTTGTAATCTGGATGGGCCCCCTCTGACTGCTGGGTACACTGGCACTTGGAGGTTACCCAGCAGGAGCTATGAAGAGAACTGCAGATTCCCCTTCCTTTTTTGGAGTTTGGAGATGCCCTGACGAGGCCCAGCTGTGAAGCAATGCAAGCTGCTGTGGGGCCTTGGGCCTTCTCTTGGAAGTTCTGGGTCTGTGGCCCAGCTGTGGTTTGTTAGGTAATTTTCAGGTTGCAAAGGGCCAGGGCATTCATATGCAAAAGCCTCTGCCAGAGCCTGGGTGGGGCGGGGTCTCAGGGAATCAAAGGGCGGAGCAAGGAACTATGGTGGATTCTCAGCCCTGCCTTAGGGGCCGCGTGCGTCTCAGTGTCCAGATAATTGCTGCAAGCACCTCTGAGGGAAAGCCGCCCCCGAGTTCCGAGTTCTGCCCGCTGCCAGACAGTCCAGTCTCTCCATGAAGGAGTCTTGGGTCCCCAGATACTTCCCGGAACCGGAGTTCAGAGCAGTCGGGAGCTTGTGACTCCCTCCCGATTCAAAAAGACAGCCGTGTCCTCAGGTACCAGCCCCTTTCTGCGCACTCTCGAGCCTCCGTACCTCTGCACTTTACTTCCGAAGCTCCTGACCCTCAATGTGCTTTCCTCTTTCCTTCTAGTTGTAGAATTTCCACTCCGCCAGCCCTCCTGTAAGTTCCGGACGATGTCTGTTCTGTCCCTTTATTGTGTTTCGAAGTTGTTGTAGGAGGCACCAATCTCGGCGTTTCCCTATGCCGCATTCTTAGTTTCTCTCCTAAACACATTTTGACCATCAAAGAGCATGTATGCAGTGGAGGGGAAGAGGCAGTATCTGGTCATCACTCAGATGGTTGAAAAGTTACACCTGAAACCCCGAGTCTCTTTTCTTCAGAAGGTTAAGTGGCAGATGTCACAGCTGAGTTGTCTTGAATGTGCAGTTTCTCAGGAAGCAGATTTTAGTTAAATGTAAGTCACTCCTTTCTAAGTGTCTGCTTGCCGAGGTCCAACCCCAGCAGGTCCAGGGGTCCCCAAAGGTGTGGACGGAGTCGGCGAAGAAGGAATGACATGGAGATAGCGTTCAGTTGATCAGCAGCCTAGCCAGGACCTCTAGCCAAGTTCTGGTCAGGATCTCCGGCAAAGTTCTGGTTAGGAACTCCAGCCAGGTTCTGTGTCCATGTTCTCTTGCTAGGTTCTCCAGGTTCTCCAGCCAGGTTCTGTAGCCATGTTCCCTCGCTAGGTTCTCCAGCCAGGTTCTGTCCAGGTTCTCCATCCAGGTTCAGTCACCAGGTTATAGTCAGGTTCTCTTGCCAATTTCTGTAGTCAGGTTCAGTCCAGGATCTTTTGCCATGTTCTCTCCAGCGAAGTTCTTCTGTCTCTAGAGAACGTTCTGTGTAGGTTCTGTGCCTAGGTTCTGTCTCTCTTGGTTCTGACTTCTAAGTTCTCATCATCTCTCTTCTAGACTATTCCTCTTCTGAGCCGCTTTGGGAAAAGTTTAAAGAACTACCTCCCACAATATCCCTCTTTTGGTCAGAACCATTCATGTCCCCAGTATCCTGAGAATGAAAGTAAAACTCCTCCTGCAAAACTCTGCCTCATCTTCTTTGTTCTTTTAGATACAAAACAAGTCCTGGGTTTCCCAAATTCTCCTGGTTCGGTCACACCATCATGTCCTCTCATGAAGGTACTGCAGCCTATGAACCTCTTTCCCCCATCACACCTTTTGTCACACACGAGCTACTCACTGTTCCTGGCAGTGTGACCTGGACTGCAGGATCCCAGTGGTGTCCACACACCAGGCTGGACGGTTAACTCCAATGAGGCTGGGTCAAACTCTGTAAGCAGAGAGGAGTCCAGGAGTCGCAAAACCCCAAATTCTGGCGTGTTGGGGTGCAGCAAACCTCTGACACTCCACTGCATAGGGAGATGCTGCCTCTGATGCCTTGTCCTACTGGAGACCTGGCGCTGGGAAGACTCAGTCTCTGTGCACAGACCACAGAGGTCAACAGGAGCACCAGGTAGATGCAGGAACTCCCACCCTCACCCACGTACACCTGGATAATATGCCTGTCCTGGGCTTTCATTGGCTAAATCCAGCCATCATTAGGCGCATAGCCCTTTGGGTAATATACCTTTCCAGGCCTCCCAGGTGTGAATAGGATCCCAATCACTAACTGACTATTGGTGTTTGGTAGCCAGAATGTTGCTGGGAAATGACAACATTAGGATTGTGTGGCTGGTGGTTGTCTCTGGGGTTTGTTGTCTCCAACTGATTTTTTTGTGAATTTATTTTGAGAGATAGGATGGGACAGGGAAGAGAGAAACATGGATCAGCTGCCTCCTGTCAACCCCTCACCCTCCCACTTGGAATCGAGCCAGAACACCAGGCTTGTGTCTCATGAAGAATTTTAACCAGAACCTTTCTGTGCATGGGAAAATGCTCAAACATCTGAGCTATTCCAGCTGTCCGATTTTTTATGTTTCTTATAAACATACTAGTAGCCCCGTGCACAAAAATTTGTGCACTCGGGGGTGAGGGTGAAGAGTGGGGCCAGATCCCTCAGCCCGACCTGCACCCTCTGTCATGTTCCGGGACTCCGGCCACTCCTGGCCTAGGCACAGGCCTACAGGCTTGGGGCGGCCTGGCTCCCGGGGCTTCATTTTATCAAGAGAACAAAGTCGGTGTTAGTTGCAGCCCTCACAGAACCCAGTACACTGCATCTGTGCATACAACTGTCTCGTTCATGTGCCTGCTTCGCCCTACTGAATTACTGACACCTTGAGGACATAGCTCCGTCTTATCCTGCTTCAACTTCAGTGCCTGCCCTGGTGCCAGGGACCTGAGAAGGTTTGCTGAGTGAGTGAATAATGAGTGAGTGAATGAGTGAATGAATGAGCAAGTAAGTGAATGAGCAAGCAACTACTGGTGGGAATAGTTCACACTCTGCTATGGGCTGCCTGTCGCAAACCCCGGGAAGTTTCCGCCCTCCTCCCAGTGACCCCACTCTCCTCTCCTGGCTGCATAGTTCCCGCAGGGCAAAGGTGGCCAGGGTGTGCGTTATGGCAGATCGATGCATTAGCACCTGTCAGGCAGGGATCTCCTCCCCCCCCAGGGCCATATTTGGGCGTGGCCAGTTGCAGATCTGTGCATGTGCACCCGCCAACCTCGGATACCCTCCCGATGGACGTTTGCAGGTGTGGCTGGTGGCGGATCAGTGTGTTAGCACCTGCCAGCCCACATGACCCTGGGAGGGCCTTTTGTAGGGGTGGCCAGTAGCAGATCGGTTCATTAGCACCTGTCAGCCAGGGATCCCTCCGAGGGCTGTTTGTGGGTGTGGCCAGTGGCAGATCGGTGCATGAGCACCTGTCAGCCGGGGATCCCTGCTGGATGGCCGTTTGTGGGTGTGGCCAGTGGCAGATTGGTCCATTAGCACCCACCAGCCTCGGATGCCCTTGGGATGGACGTTTGGGGGTGTGGCTGGTGGCGGATCTGCGCGTTAACACTGGTCAGCCGGGGATCCCCGCTGGAGGGCGGTTTGTGGGCATGGCCGGTGGCAGATCGGTGTATTAGCACCAGTCAGACGGGGATTCCTGCTGGATGGCCGTTGGTGGGTGTGGCCAGTGGCAGATCGGTCCATTAGCACCCGCCAGCCTCGGATCCCCTTGGGATGGACGTTTGGGGGTGTGGCTGGTGGCGGATCTGCGCGTTAACACTGGTCAGCCAGAGATCCCTGCTGGAGGGCGGTTTGTGGGCGTGGCCAGTGGCAGATCGGTGCACGAGCACCTGTCAGCCAGGGATCCGCACTGGAGGTCCGTTTGTGGACGTGGCCGGTGGCAGATCGGTCGGTGCATTACCATCCACCAGCCTCGAATTCCCTTGGGATGGACGTTTGTGGGTGTGGTTGGTGGGGGATCAGTGCGTTAGCAACTGTCAGCCGGGGATCCCTGCGGGAGGGCCGCTTGTGGGCATGGCCAGTGGCCAATAGCTGTGGTCCCGCTGCCAGCCCTGGGTCTGTTTTAATACCGGCTGCCTGCAGACCGGGTCGCGAATAGCAGGCCCAGATTACAGCGGGGCAGGAGGGATGGCGCTGTGGCGCCCTGCCTGCAGTATGCAAATTAGCCGCCATCACTGTTGGTGGTTAACCTCCATCTTAGTTGGCAGTTAATTTGCATATAGCCCTGATTAGCCAATCGGAATGGTAGCGAAGTTATGGTTACTTACCATGTTTGTCTATTATTAGATAGGAGGATCACATAATTAAGATAAAGCAGGCTATGAGAGAATACATACCATCCAATTTTATTTGCTTAAAAACAACATTTGAAATGCTACAGAGAACAAAATGTTGACACTTCATACATTCTTAGAATGTCTGTATTCATTACACATTGTGGAACTATGCAGCTAATAGCTACTGAATGCTTACTACATGTGCCAGGCCTGGAATTCAATGCTTTACATGCATTATTACGTCATTTAATCGTCTCTACAAGCTGAGAATTTATGAAGAGCAAATTGAGGCTCAGAGGCTTTATGTAAATTGCCTGATAGTAGAGTTACACAAAGGCAGGGCTGGAAGGCAAACCCAAATGTATCTAATAACAAAGCTCTGACTTATAACGTTAGGCTCTGCTGCCTCCTGGAAAGCAGACTTGTTACTACACACCCATTAGGACCGGCTTGATCAGTGGGCATTGGTAGGAAAAAAAATACAGACAATCCTCAGCTGGTTTCCCTCAGTGGATAGAGCACCAGCCTATGAACTGAAGGGTCTCGGGTTTGATTCGGGTCAGGGGTACATGCCAGGCTTGTGGGCTTGATCCCCAGTGTGGGGCGTTCAGGAGTCAGCTCACCAATGATTCTCTCTGATCATTCTTGTTTCTATTTCTCCTTCTCCCGTCCTCTCTGGAATCAATAAAAACTACTTTTTTAAAGGACGCCGGTTGGTTCCTGAATGAGCTCAGTCTTCACTCTATGCCTTTGCACATAAAGGAACCTATTACTGGAAGGTCAACTCACATCTGATTCAACTGTTGGCCAAAACAGGAATCATTTCAGACAAACTTAGACATGTACTTAGAATTCTGGGCTGGGGTCTCATCAAGGTCCCCAGATATAAGGGCTAGAAGAGAGGCAAGACAATCCCATGATACCACTATCTCAGAAGTTGTAAGAGTGTGAGGCCCTGATATTAGTTCCAAAAGACAGCATCCTTAAACCACCCTGCATGGGCAGCAATCTGTGTTCAGAGAAAGATCTATTGAGATTCTGGCCACCAACCCCAGGACCCATGGGCTCAGACTGCTCAGTACTGTGTCCCCGTCAATAGGCCCATGTGTCTAGGAGATGATCACATTACTTTAAGACTCAGTCCTCAGTGCACTCTCTTGCCAGTTACCTTATCTGTTATAGGACTTCTGCCTCCTGTCCCCAACTGCTATCATCTCTCTTCAAGGCTGTTCCTCTTTTGAGCTGGAGGTATTGCAGCCTATGAACCTCTTTTCCCCATCACACCTTTTGTCACATGGGCAAGGATGTGTGACCTGTTCTCCAGAGAACAGGAGTTCACAGGACTGTCCCTGTCCTCTCCAGGAATGTCCAGTTCCCTATTCCTTAAAGGGATAATTATGGTCCTACGAGTTCATCCTTTCAGCGTTGCCTCATATTCATCTGTATGCATCAGAAAATGAATTAGGCTTCACGGAAGGCAGCTTTCTCAGGAAGGCACAGCTGTGACCTGTAAGGACTGAGTGTGTGGACATTGATGATTCGGGAAGTATCTAGTTCTATTTCCTAGGGAGCTAGAGTTCTAGTGGAGGACATCCCAAAACAAATGGGGCAAGGTTGGTACAACAGGTGATAAGACAGAAACGTGAAGCCAGGGGGTTCACTGGAGTCTCCCAGAAAAAGCCAGGGAATTCCATGGCCAGCGACTACAGTTACAGCACCCTGCCGGAGCAGAGGCCAAATTGCAGCCCAGACTACAAGAATTACAGCATTTTTGTTTGCAAAAACCACAAAGTTACAAAGCCTTGTTTACATTATTACTTCTTGACACAGTATAGCATCATACAGTGACTACCTTCCTATGTGTTCTAGGAACAGAGAGTACAGAGTGCCGGGAAGGGGCCATGAGACCATATCTCAAGACCAGGCATGATGTCACTACCTTCCTATCTATGTGTTTTAGGAACAGGCAGCACAGCACGCCCCTTCTGGCCATAGTGCCAGATATGCAGCCCAGTACAGTGAGGGTTAGCACTGAAACAGATGTCTCCAACACGTGCATCACTACAGAATGCTTTCTGCTGAAAATATGCTACATCTGACTCAGTTAGGTGCAAATTATGTTGTAACACAGAGAAACACCGCGTACACAGAAGGGTCTTCTGGGTGGCTGGAGCTGTCTTAGAAGCCCTGACCTGTGACTCTCCTTGTATAGGTACACTTTGACCAGAACAGGCCTCCTTATCACCCATGTTGTGCCAACAACCTGAAAAGTGAGAAAGGGTGAGGAAATGAATGTTGAATGTGAAGACAGGGGGAATTCCCATTGGAAAGGTGTGTTACACATCACAGTTGGTACATGCAATTGTCTGAAAATAAGAGATGTGCAGGAAGGATTAATAAGAGGCTCTTATAACTTTCTGGGTAATGAAGATCAAAAAACAGAAAGGCCTCGCCAGAAATATGACACAAACATGGCAAGCACCACATGGATTAGAATATGGTGCTCCGGCTAATCCTTCAACTAACAGCATTCAGCATGGCCTGTTGACTGGGGAAGGGGTCAAGCTGAGCAAGAGGTTGGTTCCGTCTTACTCCGAGTAAAATTCAAGAAAGGAGTAGCTGGTTTCGAGGACTAATTACCACATATGTGCACCACATAACACATGTGCATGTCAATGTTCCAGATGACTGCAGAGGAACCAGTGCAGAGAAACAGGTGATGAAGAGGTGAGCAGTGATCACTGGGCGAGAGCTACACAGCTTGCTATAGTATTCAGGGAAGAGAATATTACAAACAATTGAATGAAAGCCTTAAAAGAACAGCCCACAGTTCATGTAAGTGAAGACCATAACATGACCCAGGTTGCCACAAAGAACCGTTACCCAGAGAAAGAGTACAGAAGTTGAAGCCATGCATATGGACACTGTCAGCCTCCCATGAAGAGAAAGTGCAAGCTGGGACCTATGAAGTTCACTGCAAGACTCCTGACTCTCTGTTTCCTCTACTCCTTGAGGTAACAGGTGTTAGGGATGTTCATGGAGTCCTTTGTTTAGGGCTCTCCATCCAGCTCATCCCTGGCAGCCACAGCACATTTGACAAGGCAGTGGAGAAAATTAGCACAGGCCATGTCCCCACTGTGGGAGAGAGAAAGCTCTGCCTGAGGAATAAAGGAAGAGAGGTCATCACCTCAGGACACTGGGAGAACATCCAGGTCTTACCTAGAGATGACACAAGTGCAAACACTTCCAGCCTCACATCATAGTACAGAAGTCTCTGAGCCTCATCAAGGAGCCCCCATTCCTCTGAGAGAAGACAATCGCCACGTCCTCAAAGTTCATATCCTGTCATAATGGGGACAGTACAGCCCAAGATCAGCTTCACTCCTAAGATTCTTAGTCTGTCATACTCCCCACCCTCCACATCCATCTGCTCTGGCCACTCCACACATCAGAGAAAATACCAGGCCTTCATCCCATGAAAGCCATTGTCTTCTTTATTCCTACTGACATTTTGTCTTCCCACTATAATAAAGGCAGATAAGACACCTGAGCTATGGACTCCTGTGTGCACCACACTGACTTTTATCAACAGAGTGCGTGTCAAAACCATAGGTTCAAGAGAGATGCTGGCCATTAAGACAGTGTGAGTGATTTGATACTGGTCTTGTCAGGCAATACCCTCATATTGTTTCTCAAGGACACCAAATACATGGCATCACACTGCACCCTCTTGAGTACAATCCCAAGGTACTGAGGCCATGGCTTTGCACTACCTGTTGCACAGAGTTCTTTGAACAACACTTCTCTCACACAGCTTCATTCGCAGAAGCACAACTTGAAGGTAATGCAAATTTACTGTGGTGAGGAAAATAGTTTCCTAATCACTTTTTTCCAAAATTATACTTCACCACATCCATAATCTCTTACCCCTTACCCTTCTCCCTTACCCATTCCGTGGAGATTTTGAAGCCTGGGAAATACTGGTGTAGGCTATCTCATTCCTATCAACCTGTGTGTCACCCTCAACAACAAAAGACAGGTGGTTAGTTAAATGGCAACGAAGCTCTGTACCTAGAATGTAGCACCAAAACACCCCTCTTTAGAGGCAATCACCCTAAAAGTCACTGTATTGGATCATCCAGACACCACCACAGGGGGACTCTCTCATCATTCACTCTTATGTCAATGTCAGGGGGCTGTGGCCATCAATTCACATTCCCTCTTCAAGTGCACATCACTCTTTTCCACACATGGCTCACACCTGCACTCCCCCAGCCCCAGCCCCCATAGTGCTCTCCTTGTCCTCTGAGTTAACTCAGCATTTGTTGTCCAGAGAATGCTTACCAACATGTCTCACTTAACCGCAACTCAAGTCCCATACTCGATGGCGTTCTGACCATGCCCAGTGAGTTTCACAGATGACCACTCAAGCCTCTAAGCTAATCCACAAGACTGTTTTCAACTCTCCAAAACCAGGCCACACCAAGGGTCACAACAAAATCCTGGTGAGTGTTTAGAAAAGTTAATATGTACCAGCCCTAGTCTTACTTTGTTTGAATAACTCTTCAGCCTCTAAATAATATCAGGTCCACTCATCTTCTAAAGGCCTTGGCCACTGCAAAATGATTACCTCTCCCCGACACTCTACATGACAACTTCTATCTCTCTGCTGTCTTGTGACACCCACCTTCCACAGTGGCCACAGCAGGAAAGCTAGACCTCAGGATCACACTGTCCGTTCTGAGCTGCTACTACTACCGTTACCAACCTGACCATGATTTTCTATATATTTTTAAAAATATATTTTTATTGATTTCAGAGAGGGAGAGGGCGAGAGAGATAGAAACATCAATGATGAGAGAGAATCACTGATTGGCTGCCTCCTGCATGCTCTCTACTGGGGATCAAGCCTGCAACCTGGGCATGTGCCCTTGACCAGAATCGAACCTGGGAGCCTTCAGTCCACAGGCCCATGATCCATCCACTGAACTAAACTGGCCAGGGCTCCTGTATTCAAGTGATCTACAGTCCTGGCTGATGCGTCTCAGTTGGTTGAGTATAGACCAGTGATGGCGAACCTATGACAAGTGTGTCAGAGGTGACTGGCGAACTCATTTTTTTGGTTGATTTTTCTTTGTTAAATGGCACTTAAATATATAAAATAAATATCAAAAATATAAATCTTTGTTTTACGATGGTTGCAAAGACCAAAAAATTTCTATATGTGACACGGCAGCAGAGTTAAATTAGGGTTTTTCAATATGCTGACACGCTGAGCTCAAAAGGTTCGCCATCACTGGTATAGACCCATGCACTGGTGAAGTCACATGCCTTGGTTGTAGGCTAGATCCACAATAGGGGTTGTGCAGGCTGCAAACAATGCTTGTTTCTTGCTTATCAGTGTTTCTCTGTCCCTCTCCCTCTCCCTGCCTTTCTATATCTAAAATTTACATATATATATATATGTTTATTTAAGTATCTGCTGGTTCCTAAATCAGCTCACTCTTCCCTACAAGCCTTTGCACAATCTGTAACCAATGCCCTGCAGGACGTACCACTCAGTACACTGGTTGCTAAATACAAGGTCCACTACATGAAGCCCTAGTCATGACCTTAAGAGTCTGGCCTAGTGTCTGTTCAAAGTCCCCAGGTCCAAGGGATACAAGAGCAGCGGGACAGCCCCTGGACACAACATCTCAGAGGCCACAAGAGTGTGAAGCCCTGAAATTATCTTCACCGTCCAGTACACCCAACTCATTCTGCATTTGTAGGAATTCCTGTAAAGAAAATGGTCTGTTGAGAGCCTGGCAAACACCGCCAGGATCTATGGGCTCAGGCTGCTCAGTGCCCTTGCCCAGCCCACAGGCCAGGTGCCCTCCAGATGCCTGTGTTATCTCAGGGCTCAGTCCTCAGTGCTCACTCCTGCCAGTTACCTGACCATTTACAGGACTTCACCTTCTTGTCCACAATCTTCTAGTCTGTCCTTCCTCTGAGCAATGTCAGGAAAAGTTAGAATCTTACCCCACAAAATGTCCCTCCTTTTTTCACAACCATCTATGCTCCCAGCGTTCTGAGAGTGAAAGTAAACCTCCTCGTGCAAAACCACACCCCATCTCTTTGTTGCTTTAGACCCAAAACAGGCCCGGGTTTTCCTAATCCTCCTGCCTCAGCCCCACCACCGTGTCCTTAAAGGTGGCACTGCAGCCTGTGGCCCTCATCCCCCATCACACCCTGTGTCACCCAGGAGAGACTCACTGTTCTGGATGCGGCTTCCTGGGGGGCGGGACCTGAGAGGCGCCGGTCCCCAAGGCTGGGGGGTTAAACGGGGTCAGGCTGCGGGAATGCTGTGGGCAGAGAGGAGTCCCGGAGGCACGGAGGCCCCACTCCCGGCCTGTTGGTGCTCAACCAGCTTCACACACACCCCGCACAGCAAGGACGCTGCCTCCCAGGCCTCCTCCTACTCACATCCAGTGGACTGAAGCCTGTGAGACCTTGAACTGAAGAGGTCAAAATGCCCGCCAGGAGGAGGAAGGTGGAAGTCCCGCCCTAACCGGATGCAGGGACACCAAAAACACCCGTAAGCTCCGCCCACGTGGGCCCATTCCTTTCTGGGTAATGTAGTTTTCTCAAACGCCAAGGGGAGGGCTAGCATCCAGGCCAAGGACACTAGTGAATAAAGGTGATGTGGTTCAGCAAGCGGCCCTGGGGAAGGACAAGATGGGGCCAGAGACCTGGTTAACTGGAACAGACGGGCAGATCTCCCAGGAGCGGGGCGTGGGGAGGACTGGGAGAGATCCCCCAAAGAATATATGCACAGGGGAAAATGGGAGACATCTGTAAACTAGCAACAATGAATACATTGTTTTTTCAATTTTTAAATAATATAGCGCAGCTGCTGTGACTCAATGGTTGATCGGCAACCTATGAACCAGGAGGTCATGGTTCTATTCCTGGTCAGGGAACATATGCGGGCTGTAGGTTCTATTCTCAGATAGGGGAGAGATACGTGCAGGAGGCAGCTAATCAGTGATTCTCTTTCATAATTGATGTTTTTATCTCTCCTTCTCCCTCCCTTTCTCTAAAATCAATAAAATTATATTTTTAAAGTATAATCATCCCAAGGACATACACAATAATGTGCTGAGGGTCTAGAAGCAGTGGGGGCAGGGTAGAGGGAGGCAAAGAGGATGGAGACGGGGAAAATTGGGAACATCTGTAATAGAGTCAATAATCAATAATAAAAACGAGTAGTTTTCCCACATGGCATGGTTCAGTGCTTGGATGTGGACCCATGAACCATGAGATCACTGGTTTGAATCCAGGTAAGGCACATGCCCAGGTTGGAGAGCTCCATCCCTGCAGGGGGCATGCAGGAGGCAACTGATCAATGATTCTCTCTCATCATTGATGTTTCTCCATCTCCTTCACTCTCTAAAAAAGCAATAAAAACATTTTAAAAAGAATAGTGTTAAGATTGATTTGATTCAACAACACCAAAGTCAAGAGGCACTTTTCATCTAATTCACTACAATCTTTCACACTCACTATGAATGCAATGTTTCTGTCATACTGGTGGTTATATTTAAACCTCTGAGTCATACAAAAAATGACACCAGAGCCCAGGTGATAGAGCATCAACCTGCAGACTGAAGGGTCCCAGGTTCAATTCTGGTCAGGGGCACACGCATGGATTGCAGGCTTGATCCCCAGTAGGGGGCATGCAGGAGGCAGCCAATCAATGATTCTCTCTCATCATTAATGTTTCTATCTCTCTCTCCCTGTCCCTTCCTCTGTGAAATCAATTAAAAAAATATATATCAAGAATGACACCAGTGTATGAAATTTCATACATCACAGGACATGGCTCCTTCAGTGTTTGTTGGGAAGAATTCCCCTAAACATTGTTGAGAATTATGTAATACTTATTGTGACCAGAGACTATAATTACTATTGTGCACCGAAAGACAACAAAGGCCTCCTTTCCAGTGTGAATGTTGACTTCACCAATAATAGAGGCACCAGGCTGCAAATTAGAACCACAAAGTCATGCAGATAATTTTACAAGGCCTTGGGCAGAAGTTAAAAAAAAGCCAAAATTGGACAAACTGATTTTCTGCCATTACTATGTGCCTTCCAAAGCACAGAATGTTTGGGAACCCCTCATATCTGTTCACCTCTCCATGCTGACAGGTCACAACTTTCCTTTATAGCCATCCCAGGCAGTGAATATAATCCCCAAAATTAAAGGTGCAAAAGAAAAAAAAAACACCTTTACTGAATGATCATAACCCAGAACAGAGGACAGCAAGCGGTTTGCAGATTGGTGAATTAGAACCTGAAACAATTCATCACAGCATAATGTGCAAACCACAATGTTCCTGACAGAGGTAGCACTTTTTAGCTGAGGATGAGTGCCCCGTATGAAGCCTGTATCAGGTGCATTCCCTCATCAGAGATAAAGAAATGAAGATACTGCCAACAAAATATCATAAACCTGAGCCAGAGCTGTTCAAATTGGTGAAATGGAACATAAGCCAATCATCACATCATCATGTGAGAACCACGACCTCCCTGAGAGAGATACCACTTCTTTTCTGAGGATGGCTGTTCTGGACAACTCTGGACCAGGCCCACACCTTAGTCAGACAGAAAGGAATGAAGATCCTGCCAAGAGTTAAGAGTATTTAGAATTTATTAAAGCACAAGAGAGCACACAGGGATTGTGACTGATCCACACTCTTCAGGTGAACAGGTGGTAGCGGTGAAATCACTTCAGCCACAATCACTCATAGTGACATCAATCGAATAGGAGGCCTGGACAGAATGGCAAGTTCAAGTAGTTCCTTAAAGCCTCACTTGTACCTGAAACTTATGAGGAATCTAGCAGAGTGTCTGTGCTGATAAAAAGGGATCAGATTTCCGCAACTGTGAATCATAGAGTCTCCTTCATGGTTGTTATTCTGAGTAAGATTAAGGAACCATTCCCTTCACATTTAAGGCTTTTCTGCTGTGTGACCTCGCAGGTGTCTCATAAGGACATATCTTTGACTAAAATATTTCCCACAATCCGTATACTCATAAGGCTTTTCCCCAGTGTGAACAAGCTTGTGGATAATGAGATGTCTATTTTGCCTAAAAGACTTTCCACATTCACTACACACATAAGGCTTTTCTCCAGTGTGAAATCTATTGTGGATAAGGAGCTGACTATTATCCCTAAAGTACTTCCCACATTCACTATATCCATAAGGTTTTTCTCCAGTGTGAACTCTCTTGTGGATACGGAGCTGACTATTTTGCCTAAAGGATTTCCCACATTCACCACATCCATAAGGTTTTTCTCCAGTGTGAACTCTCTTGTGGATAAAGAGCTGACTATTGCGCGTAAAAGATTTCCTACATTCACTACACTCATAAGGCTTTTCTCTGCTGTGAACTCCGTGGTGTTGAATGAGGGTGGAACTCCGACTGAAGGACTTCCCACAATCTGTACATTCATATGGCTTTTCTCCATTGTGAACTCTCTGATGTCGAATGAGGGTGGAACTCTCACTGAAGGACTTCCCACAATCTGTACACTCATACCGCTTTTCTCCCGTGTGAACTCTTTTATGTCGAATGAGGTTAAAGATTCGTCTATAATTTTTCCTACATTTTCCACACTCTCCAGAGCACACACCCTGACATTCAACAATGTTGAGGCTGTGGCTGGCAGCGTTTTCACATCTCCCCACAGGTGAGGACTTTTTCCACTGAGAAAATCCTGGGAATTCTCACTGCCACAGTGTTGCTCCTTATTGTTATGCGTTGCCTGGTGCTGGAGAAGCTCTGAGGGAGTTTGGGAATCTTCCCCAACAACCCTGCTGTTTGAAGGAACCTCTGATAATTTGAAGCTGCACCTGGTCACAAATGAGGCCTTGTCCATAGCTTCTTTCCAGAACGTCTTTCCCCAGGCATCCCTGTGTTGCTGGTGAGGGTTTGCACTAAAACAGAAGTCTCTCACACATGCCTCACTGAAGAAGTCTTTGTGCTCCAAGTGTGCTGCTTGTAAGTCATTCAGGTGCAAAATATCTTTTAACACCGAGAAACACTGCTTACAAGGATGGTTCTTCTGGGGTGCTGGAGCTGTCTTAGAAGCTCTGACTTTTGACTCTCCTTCTATAGATACGCTCTGATTAAAACAGGCCTCATCATCATCCTTTTTATGCCAACAACCTGAAAAATATAAAAGGTCAGGGAATGAATATTGATTGTGGTGACAGAGGGAAGTTCCATTACAAAAGTGTGTTGCCCATGACACCGTGGCTCCATGTAATTATCTGAAAAGAGGACATATGCAGGAAGGATTAATAAGAGGCTTCTGTGACGTTCTGGGCCTCTGAAGATCATAAAGGAAGGAAGACCACACCAGGAATATGACACAGAGATGACAAGCACCACATAGAAGCGAGGTAAGACTTCCAGCCCTTCCTCAGGCTAACAGTGTTCAGTAGGGCTTGTCTGCTGGTGACATAGGCAAGCTCTGCAGAATTTTCTTTTTGTCTTATTCGAAGAAAATATCAGTAAATGAGTAGCTGTTTTTCAGGACTACGTTAGTATGGATGTGCACCTCATAACACAGGTGCAGGTCAATGTTGAAGAATACTGTGGAGGCAGCAGTGCAGAGGAGCAGGTGATGTAAAAATGCCACGAAGGTGAACATGGCGGAATGCTAGGAAATCACAGGTGAAATGACATGTCAGAAAGTGTAAAGTAGGTAAAGGGAAAGGTAAAAATGTGGTGTGGGCAGTGGCACCTGCATCTCAGCAGTAATGGAATCGATCTGGTTCCGGGTATAACTTGAAAACAGCCCTTGTGTCATACATTCTGCTAGTTTCCACTCAGCTGGGCCAGGCCTCCTCTAAGACCATCCTGCATGTTCACCCTGTGAAAAAAAACCAGGGTTCTCCCTGTACCACCTTCTCTACAAATACATAAAACGGCAATATGCCAAGTATTAATGAAAGATGATAGAGGTGACCATCCAGGCCTGTTCCAGTGCAAATCCACTTGGATTAGTATTCAGGGAAGGTAATATAACAAACACCAAATAAAAGGAGGGTCTTACAAGAACAGCCCATAGTTCATGTAAGTAAAAAACATAACCTGGCACAGGCAGTCACCCAGAACCTTAATACAGAGGAAAGGTGCAGAAGTGGAAGCCATGGATCTAGACAAGTCACCCTCCCAGGGAGTGAAACCTCAAGTGGGACCCATTAAGTTGTCTCTAAGATTTGTGGCTCCCAGACACATCCTGCACTTTCTGAGGAAAATAGTGTTAAATAATTTTGTGAAGTTTATTTCTCAGGGCTCTCCACATAGCTCAGCACTGGTATCCATAGCACATTTCCCATGAGAGTGAGGAAAGTTTTCTGAGTCCATGGTCTGGCTGTAGGAGAGAGAAAGCTACAGGTGGAATATAAAGGAAGAGATGCAATTATCTCAGTCCATTAGGAGAGATGTGAGGGTCTTACCTCCAGATGATACAAGAGCAAATACTTCCAGCATCACTTTGCAGTACAGAAGTCTCTGAGCCTCATCAAGGATTCCCCACTCTTCTGGAGAGAAGGCAATGGCCACATCCTCAAAGTTCATATCCTGTCATATAATGGGGAAAGTTTAGTCCGTTATCAGATTGTCTCCTAGGATTTTACATTCATCATACACCCCCACTTCCATATCCATCTGCTCCCTACACTTCTGACTACGAAGAAGATATCAGGCCTTTGTTTCATCAGAGACACTCACTCCTTATATTCCTGCTGATACAGTGTCTTCCCACGACAATAAGGGCAATGAGCATAAAGATCCTACCTGCTCTCTTGTACAATCACGTTTTCCACACTGCGCGTTTTCAATACAGTGGGTGTCATGAACATAGGATATGGGTAGATGTTGTCCATAATGCCAGTGTGAGTGATCAGACACTGTTCTTGTCAGGCGATAACCTTGTTGTTCCCTAGGTTCTCATTCCAAGACCATGAACATTTTGGCATCAGACTTTACCCTTTTGACACCAAGCCTAGGTGCTGAGCCATCACTTTGCACTTCCTGCCGAACATAAAACTTTGCACCACACATCTTCATTCCCAGAGGCATAATGCCAAAGGTATAACAAATACATCGTGACTTGGACGGCTTATCTTAATCATCTTTTTTTCCAATACTCCAATTCAACCCTTCAGTAGTGTATTTCTCTCTTATACTTCACCCTACCCAACGCCAGACAAAAAGACTCTGATGTATGCTCTCTCATTCCTATTGATCACTGTGACTGCCCTCCACAACAAAAGGCAGGTTGCACATATATTTCACCTAATCTCTGGACCAAGATAGTAACACTGGAATAGACCCTCTTTTCAGAAATTAATCTGAAATTCACCATATCACATTATCCAGATATCACCAGAAATGAACTCCACCTTCATTTCCTCTTATGTTGATTTCAGTGGCCCTGCAGCCATGAATGCACATGCCCTCTCCAAGTACACATCACTCTTTCTACCATAACTCTCTCAAACCTACACTCCCACAATCCCAGCACCCATAGTCATCTCCCTGACTTCCTAATCATTACTCAGTAAGTGTGGTTTTGTTAATGCCTGGAAAATTCAAACTGAATTAAGTTCTACACCAACTCTCATTGTCCACACTCAATGAGGCGCCTTCAGTCCTTCTATGATAACTTCCCTCCCTGATTGTTTTTTTCCCTTCAACCTCACCTATTGAGAACTACATTAAATCTCAGATCCAGAGCCCACCTCTTCTGGTGCTGCACTTGAGGTCCCTTCACCAGTCACAGCCTTCAACACTCAAGTCCCATCACCTGTGGCCCTCTCTCCCAGGTCCAGTGTGTCTCACATATGACCACTAATTCCCGTTTGTATATCAGTCAGACTACTGACCCCACCGAGGCTCTCAACACTATCCTGGTGTGCGATTCACAAGTAAAGATGCAAGAGCTGCCATCTCTTCTTGTTTTAATTGCTCTTTGCTCTCCAATTAAACAGAAATAAAAGTTTTTAAAAAGATGATCTACTACTCTACCCTGCTCACTACACCCCCGACTTTAAGTAGTTTTCCACCTGAACTTCTCCTCAGAGTACCAGATGCTCATGAAATGCTCTCTGAAATATCGCACCCGAAAACAGATAAAAAACAAGTTTGGTATACCCAATGAACATTACACTTCTACTCTGAATATCTGCATCTCAGTTGTTGGTGCTTCCATACCTGCAGCTCCAAATGCAAAACTTCAAGTCAATCCTGGCTCTTACCTCTCTCTCAGCCTCAAAATATGAAAATCCAGTTGGCCCCAGATAAAACACCAATCCAGAATCCAAAAGCTTATTTCACCCCCACAGTCACCAGCATGGGCCAGTTACCATCATGCTCACCACAGCAACCTCCATCCTAGACTTTCTACCACCTCCCTCACAGACATATGGTTTGTTATGCTCCAGCCACAGAAAGTCTAATGAGACATAGGTCAGATCACCTGCCTCTGCTGCTCCAAATCTTCCATTACTCCCATCTCCTGCAGACCAGACTCCAAAGGTATAACAAGTTCCTCTAGAACTCATTCCTGTCCCATTGTTACCAGTTCTGATTTTTAAAAATGAACAGAAGCCCTAGCTGTTTTTTCTCAGTGGGTAGAGAGCCAGCCTGTGACCTGAAGGATCCCGGGTTTGATTCTGGTCAGGGACACATGCCAGGGTTGTGGCTTGATCCCCAGTGGGTCTGCCCACCAATGATTCTCTCTGATCCTTTTTTTAAAAATACATTTTATTAATTTTTTTACAAAGAGGACGGAGAAGGATAGAGAAATAGAAACATCGCTGAGAGAGAAACATCGATCAGCTGCCTCCAGCACACTCCCTACTGGGGATGTGCCTGCAGCCAAGGTACATGCTCTTGACCTGAATTGAACCTGGGACCTTTGAGTCCGCAGGCTGGCACTCTCCACTGAGCCAAACTGGTTAGGGCTCTCTCTGATAATTGATGTTTCTATTTCTCTCTCCTTCTCCCTTCCTCTCTGGAATCAATAAAAACATATATTTTTTAAAAAGGACACCAGTTGGTTCCTGAATGAGCTCAGTCTTCACTCTAAGCCATTGCACATATAGGAACCTCTGACTGGAAGGTCTTCTCACATCTGATTCCGCTCTTGGCCAAAAACAGGGACCATTTCATACAACCTTACACATGTACTTAGAATTCTGGGCTTGGTGTCTTATTGAGGTCCCCAGATATAGGGGCTAGAAGAAAGGCAAGACAATCCCAAGATACCACTGTCTCAGAAGTTGTAAGACTGTGAGGCCCTGATATCAGTTCCACAAAACGGCACCCTTAAACCACTCTGCATGGGCAGCAATCTGTGTTCAGAGAAAGATCTGTTGAGACTCTGGCCACCAACCCCAGGACCCATGGGCTCAGACTGCTCAGTACCGTCTCCCAGTCAATAGGCCCATGTGTCCTGGAGATGACCACATTACTTCAAGACTCAGTCCTCAGTGCACACTCTTGCCAGTTAGCTTATCTCTTATACGACTTTTGCCTCCTGTCTTCAACTGCTATCATCTATCTTATAGTCTCTTCCTCTTCTGAGCTGCTTTGGGAAAACTTTAAAGAACTACCTCACACAATGTCCCTCTTTTGTTCAGGACCATTCATGTCCCCAGTTTCCTGAGAATGAAAGTGAAACTCCTCATGCAAAACTTTGCCGCAT
The DNA here is from genome assembly GCF_963259705.1 of Myotis daubentonii. Lineage (NCBI taxonomy): Eukaryota > Metazoa > Chordata > Mammalia > Chiroptera > Vespertilionidae > Myotis > Myotis daubentonii. Next base: position 5,910,587 of record NC_081860.1, on the reverse strand, counting down.
CTTCTTTGTTCCTTTAGACACAAAACAAGTCCTGGGTTTCCTGAATTCTCCTGGTTTGGTAACACCATCACGTCCTCACATGGAGGTATTGCCGCCTATTACCCTCTTTCCCCCATCACACCTTTTGTCACACATGAGCTACTCACTGTTCCTGGCAGTGTGACCTGGACTACAGGATCCCAGAGGTGTCCACACCCCAGGCTGGAGGGTTAACACCAGTGAGGCTGCTTGGAATTCTGTAAGCAGAGAGGAGTCCAGGAGTCACAAAATCCCAAATTCTGGCATGTTGGGTCTCAGAAAACGTCAGATACACCACTGCATAGGGAGATACTGCCTCCGATGCCTTGTCCTAATGGGGACCTGACGCTGGGAAGCCTCAGTCTCTGTGAACAGACCAAAGAGGTCAACATGAATTCCAGGTAGATGCACGGAGTCCCACCCTCACCCACGTACACCTGGATAATATGCCCCTCCTTGGTTTTCATTGGCTAAATCCAGCCATCATTAGGCGCATAGCCCTTTGGGTAATATACCTTTCCAGGACTCCCAGATGTAAGCAGGATCCCAATCACTCACTGAACATTGTGAATATTGGTGTTTGGAAGCCAGAATGTTGCTGGGAAATGATAATATTAGGATCGTGTGGCTGGTGGTAGTTTCTGGGGTTTGTTCTCTCTAACTGATTTTTTGGTAAAGTTGATTTTTGAGAGATAGGATGGGACAGGAAAAAGAGAAATATGGATCAGCTGCCTCCTGTCAACCCCTCACCCTCCCACTGGGAATCCAGCCAGAACACCAGGCTTCTGCCTCATAAACAACTTAACCAGAAACCTTCCCAGCACAGGAAGATGCTCAAACATCTGGGTTATTCTAGCTGTCAGATTTTTTATATTTCATATAAACATATCACATTATTAAGAGACAAATCAGGCTATGAGAGAATATATACAATCCAATTTCATTTGTTTATAAACAACATTTGAAATGCTACAAAGAACAAAACGTTAACACTTCGTAAATTGTTAGAATGTTTGTATTCAGTACACATTGTGGAACTAGGAGCTAATAGCTACCGCATGTTTACTACATGAGCCAGGCCTGGAATTAAATGCTTTACATGCAGTATTATGTCATTTATTCCTCTCTGCAACCTGAGATTTTATGTACAGCAAATTGAGGCTCAGAGGCTTTATGTAAATTGCCTGTTAGTAGAGTTAAATAAAGGCAGGGCTGGAAGGCAAACCCAAGTGTTTCTAATAACAGAGCTCTGACTTATATCATTAGGCTCTGCTGCCTCCTGGAGAGCAGAATTGTTAATACACACCCATTAGGACCAGCTCGATCAGTGGTTCTCAACCTTCCTAATGCTGCGATCCTTTAATAGAGTTCTTCATGTTGTGGTGACCCCCAATCATAAAATTATTTTGGATGCTACCTCATGACTGTAGTTTTACTCCTTTTATGAATCGGAATGTAAATATCTGATATGCAGGATGTATTTTCATTGTTACAAATTGAACATAATGAAAGCATAGTGATTCATCACAAAAACAATATGTAATTACATGTGTGTTTTCGGATGGTCTTAGGCGACCCCTGTGAAAGGGTCGTGTCGTTCCACCCCCAAAGGGGTGTCGACCCACAGGTTGAGAACCACTGGGCTAGATGTTATGGTGAATATCAAACAGGCCCAAAGCTTCAGTAGCTTATACTAAAGAAGGTCTCTTTCTTGTTCATGCCACATGTCCTCCCTGGTTCTCCAGGGACCAGGATAAAGGTGCAGGCACCATGTAGGTACCTGCTAGGTGTTAGTTGCAATGAACAGAGAGAATGCCAGTCCCTGGTTCCAGACTCTTGTATTAGGATATAAAGCAACTGGAGCCCTAGCCAGCAGGTGGACATCCCCTGAGGGGTCCCAGACTGTGAGATGGCGCAGTCCGGCTGATGGGCCACCACCCTCCCTTCTCTAAACGCCCCCCCCCCCGCCAGTGCACATTGTCGTGCACTGTGCCTGTAGTAAACACATAATCCCTTTGACCTGGACAATTCACTGATATCTCCAAGAAATGCATTATATTTGTATTTGTGTGTGTGTGCATATATATATATATATATCCATGCACATACATATTTTTTAAACCAGAAGGTACATATAAAATATTCACAGAATCATTATTTATTATAGTCCAAAATCAGAAACAACCCAAACAATAGTAGAATGAATAAACTGTAGTATATTCAAGCAATATTTATAGAAATTTTGCTATACACAACAATATAGATTCTCACAAATATCATGTTGAAAAAAGCCAGATAAAACAGTAATGCTGTATGATGTAATTTATATAAAGTTAAAATATTTATTAGGTTAAAAATTGATTGTGTTAAAAGTCAGGACAGTGGTAATGCTTGTGGGGTGGAATGACCGGGAGGGGCATAAGGTCATGTGGGGGATTTTGAGGTATGGTAGTACTATATAGCTTGATATGGATGTTGGTTACATGAGTATTTCACTTTGTGAAAATTCAGTGGGCTATACAGTTATACATTGGGCACTTTTCTGTTTGCATGTTATACTTGAAAGAAAAAAGCCTTTCAAACAATGCTAATGTCATCTTCTTCGTTGTTATTGTTGTCCCCACAGAAACTCTAGGGAATAAAAACAAATCCCATCCCCTGATCACCCGA